>NC_072737.1:16922490-17254031 GCF_026930045.1 Uloborus diversus | reverse complement strand
TGTCTTTAAATGTGTTAATAAGTTTTCACTACTAAGATTGAAAAATATTACCAATTAAGTTTTAATCAATACTTCCCGCAGTTAAAGTCTTATAAAGATGAAACCTAGCTAATAACATTATAGATCAAGTCAGTTTTCCAAAAAAAAAAAGGAATTATCAAAATCGGTTCGTTACGGCACTATAGTTACGGGATACCACAGATACACCGATACACGGTCAGTTTTATAACATTCTTCGTTTTTTCCGTCTGGGGTAAATGAACTACCAAATTCACATTTTAAAGATGGTTGAGGATGAAACAAGATGATGGCATGAAACCATTTTTCATACACTAATACGTCGAAAAGAAACGAGCTGATGTGTGCATCACATGACTTCCTTTTACTCCAACTTAAAGATAATAGTGCCTCGGAGTGAGCAAAAAAACAATTTAAATACTTTCATTCCAAGTCTGTTGCGAACCGAAGCAAAGAAAACGTTTTTCCAAATAAATTTCCCCAATATTGGCAGTTTTAATGTGATTCAATGGTTAACTCTCTAAATATAGCCAAATTGAAACCAGATTAAAAAAAAAAAAAAAACGCCAAGTCTGTTTCCAAGTTGGCGACAAAACTTAGCGACCAAAAGCTTGACGATATATTGCCAAGTGTTTGCCAAATTATAGCACCGCTTGAGTTTACATTGAAATTAACAATGACTTTAAACCAAAAAGGTGTGAAAGACCCCCTTTGGAACATCCGAATGCAACCAAAAGAGAAGGTGCACAACTAGACCTCACTTGGAGTCAAGTTTCAACTTTCTAGGACATACCGTTCTTGAGTTATGCGAGATACATACACACATACGTACATACGTACATACGGACGTCACGAGAAAACTCGTTGTAATTAACTCAGGGATCGTCAAAATGGATTCTTCAGATGTCTATACGTTCTTAGGCATGTATCCACGTGTGGTCGGGTTGAAAAATAAACTCAACATTAATTCGGGGGTGAGCAAAATGGAAATTATTGCCGATTTTTGAGTGAAAATTTTTTCGCGAATACAATACTTCCTTTTTTTGTAAAAGGAAGTAAAAAGACTTATACTTTCAAGCAAGTAATGATTCTTGCGAAAAACTGAATGGTCAAAAGCAGATTCAAAGCTTTTGCTTTCTTTTTTGACTTTCTCGTCATAATTTTTAACTGAAATGATAATTAAATTCAAATAATACAGGGTAGGGTCCGTTGGAGCAAAGAGAAACAGAATTTCAATGTTTCAACTTTAGATCCGATGGCAGATCGCGGGAGGTCACTGTGTCCTTTCAAAAATGTCCTTATTCGGAAAATTTTGTCTGAAGAATTTTTGCCAGGTTTGTTTTCGCAATGACGGCTTTTATTCTGAATTCTTGTTGAAGATTTACTTTCTAATGTCTTGTAACCTCATTACATGCCTTCCGTTAAAAACAAGCGCCAATTTCCAGATATTTGCGAATTCTGTCTGCATGATCATGACGCAAATTGCGCAATAGAAGTTTTTTTCAATCATTTTTAGAAGGTATCTCGCTGTTGAGGGGGAGGGGACACCTCTGACATTTTTTTTTTTTTTTTTGAGCAATCACGATTGCTTATTGTTCTCACTTGACTGTTTTTGACGTTCCTTTGATTTTTCCCACCGCCACCCTCCGCACCATCACCGTCGACGGGCTGCTCACGATGCTTCTCCTAGAGCGAAAGCCGTCTGCAGGTTGCATCCATGTCCTACACTCACACTCGCATACATACACAACTACACACACACACGCACGCATACACACACACACATACAAACACCTACACACATACAAACACCTACACACAAACATATACACACACACAAAAACATATACACACGCATACATAAAAACATATACACAGGCATGAATGTGTGGGTAGTTGTGGGTATGTGTAGTGATACAGACACCTACACATACACAAAAACATACACACACATACACACAACTACCCACACATTCATGCCTGCACACAGACACAAACACATATGCCTACACACACATACACATACCCCCCCCCCACACACACAGACACAAACACACATGCCTACACACACATACACATAACCCGTACACACAAACACATACCCCCACACACAAACACACACACCACCATACACACACTCGTGATTGCGAGAAACATAATTTGAATTCAAGATGTCAAAATTCATTTTTTTTTTTTTTTTTTTTTTTTTTCCATCTTTTGCAATTTACAACGCTGATTTATCTCAATAAAAGAATAATTTTCATTTGTTTAAAGTTTACACCTCTCCAACACTTGAATTGGAATTGTCTTATAATAGAAGAAATGTATTATTTCCGGAAGTCTGTCTCATTAAAGAAAGTTACTTCCCGTTAATGCTATTTCATTCTTTTTTTTCTTTAACTTTAAACATCAAAGTTATTTTTAATAAACTTGAGAGAAAAATTCCTCGCAGCTAAGCAAACTTCATTTTGCATTAACGAACAGTTCACTTAACATCAATATATTCAATTTCTTACCATTATTTAAAATGTGAGTCAATTGGCATGAAAGTAGCAAAATATTTCAAATTATAATGAAGAGAAATAAACGAAGTATCATGACAGAACAAATGTCTAAAAATCATATGTAATTAATTCCGATTTGAGTATTCCTAATAATAATCTCGGTGATGGTATTTCTACCACTCACCTAATCGCATTTTAACCATTATCTCAGAATGTCTTCTCTTTCTAGAAACGCAATTTGAAATGAGTGTTTCGTGCTTGGTTCTGTATTGTGTGCACTATATATATTTTTTTTCCCCGATTACAATAAGATCGTTATTTTGGCTTCATCTACGCATGCGCTTGTTACGGAGCCACACCTCTTCGCACAAAGCGCGTGCAGACGATTTTTAGTTTAGTAGGGAATTTAAGTACACTTGAAGAAAATGGAGCAGCTCAGGTAAAAACGCTCTGGGTTTTTTTTATTCTATTTCGTGTGAAATGTGATTGTTTTTAGGATCGTCGTTGTTTTTTAAATGCTGTTAAAGTTGTTTGTTTTGTCTTCTTAATTGACAAGCAGCACGTGGGCTTTTGGAGTGTTTAAAATTTCTAGTTGGAATCATTTGCTGTGTAAACAAAGCCAGTAAATTTAGAGTACATTCTTACGCTTTTTTTTTTTTTTTTTTTGAAGAGTTGAAAAAGTATATCAGTTTAATTTAAATTTTGGTGCTTGTGAAATGATGTTTTGCCTATTTTAACTACTCCAGAAGTTTTCTTGTGATCAAAATAGGTTTTTTGTTTATCAAGTCTTAAATTTTGAAAATTATCCGCTTCATTACTTCAATTTAAGACAGTATAAAACTTCGGAAAGTATATGCATTCCTTAGGTACTTACTAAAGGTGGGGGTGGGGGGGAGAGGCATCTTATGTACTAGAAATTCTGCGAAATAGTCTCATAACGAACTGTTTAGTTTTCCAAAGTTTATAAACATAGCTTTGTTGATGAAATTGTGTTTATTCTGCATGTGACTCTCGAATTAATTGCAAACATCTTCTGAACCCGATAACAAAGCGTTGTAATTCGCAACTCCAATAAACTATGGGGGGGGGGGGGGGCACTGCAGCCATTGTCTAATGGCGGATGAAAAAGGTAAAACAAACAGATGCCTTAACTTATAACTTGCTTTGAAGTTTAATGATTGACAGTAATATTTCATCGTGTTTGTGGGAAGCTTTCTCTTCTATTCTTCTGAAATTACATTACCCCATAAACTGTCTGAAGCCTGTAATTTACCCCAAAGAAAACTCGTAGAACGGAATGTTTTACCTTTTTCTTTAATATTGTTAATCACCGCAAGGTAATGTATTCGAGCTATGGAGTAGCGAATAAGGTGAAAAATTCCAAATCCCAAAACAAAATCGTTTGTTTCATTTATTAAATTGTTTTTCTGTGATTCACGAGTGACGTTTTCAATCCATTTTCGATTTGTAAAGAAAAAAAGTTCTTAAAAATAGGATTGTTTATTTCATCAAAACATCAATAGCATCTTTAGCATTGTTGCAAAATATGTGACAGAACTTCTTTAAGAAAAAGCTGGAAATGAAACTGTGGTGGTGTGAAATAAGATATAAATAACAATGCCAAAAATTGCAGATTACTGCCGAAGCGTGTTTTGGCGTTACAAGGAACGCCTTTTTCAATGCAAAAGAAGCGAGCTTTCGTTCCTTGTAACGCCGCGACACATGTCTACAGTAATCTCCTTTTTTTTTTTTTTTTTTTTTTTTTTTTTTTTTTTTTTTTTTTTGTGCAATTAAATGTTGTTATATCGTAGCTTACGAGCGAGAGATAATTAGTTTTTTTTTTTCATTGACGATACAAAGGCTAAGAGATCCTTAGATCTTTAACACATAGATACGGCAAGTGGGTGTGGTTGTTGACACAGGAATCTTCGGTGGGGGGGGGAGGAGAATGAGGGGAGACCACGTGACTCCGTCTTTCCACGGAAGCACTTTCGCATGTCTGTTCTAAATTTCGTAAGGATTTGAACAGTCGTTGATTTTAATTTTTTACCTTCTGCCTGACATGTTTTAGCACATTTTTTTTTCTGTCACCCGCAAGCGCACAGTTTACTGATTCATAGATATGTGTTTTTTTTTTTTTTTGTTTTTTTTTTTGTTTTTTTCATTTTCTACAGTAGGTTGTTGAGTTATGTCGATTTAAAAATGGTTCTAAAAGTTGCGGTCTCGTAGAATAGCGACCGAGGAAGAAAGCGCCGAAATCCAAAGGACCGGTGACCGAACCACGTGGTACACGGCGGCGAAATTATTTGATCTTCTCTATTCGGTCATAAAACGTGTCGCCTTTACTTCTGCTTCAGCCCATACAATATAGCAACTGCATGGGATAGCTAAAGCTTGTCTATCTCTCAATATTTTAAGTTACAATGGGGGGAGGGGTTGTGAAACCTTATTATTGAAAAAATGAATAAATTAATTTCTTTTAATTGTGTAGCACCACAGTGGTATTCTTCCTTATTCCGAAAATCGTGAACATTTTCGTCAACCGTAGGATTCGCACGTCTCACGCTCCCGTTGCCGCTAAATGAAGTTTTATTTGAAAAATTCCTTAATGATAGAACTGCTGAATGGTCCGGCAATACAAAGCATCTAGGGGAAAATATTACTATTTGTTGTAAGGGAACGTAAGAGTTTGTTCCACACAGCAGAGGAATACTTCTCTGAGAAACAGCAAAAAAAAAAAAGCAAGAACAATGCAACAGTGCAAATACTTGGTATAAAATTTCTGTTTTTATAAGTTCTTGTTTCGTATTATTTGATAGAATGACTAGTGGTACCTGCACGGTTTTGCCCGTAGTAGAAAATTAAAAGGTCATTTGGTTGGCCTGTATGTTTACAAATAATGGATGATGAAATTCTCGCCAATTTGCTATGTTCATTTGCTCGCCCATGGTTGCATATGGTAACCTGCTCGTCCACGTTATGGTAATTTACTCGTCCATGTCATGATAAATGCTCGGTAAAATGTTTTTAAAATTGGAATAGAAAAGAACAAAGTCGAATTTTCGAAAAATCGCTTTGAGGTGCTCTCCCCTATGCTACGAACTAATTTTGTGCCAAATTTCATGAAAATCGGCTGAACGGTCTAGGCGCTGTGCGCGTAACGGACATCCAGAGACACCAGACTTTCAGCTTTATTATTAGTAAAGAAAATTAGTATTGAGTACAAAAACGAATGTATCCCCCCCCCCTTTTGTACAAAATGCTGAATTATGCATAAAAGATTTGATTTTAAAAAATCAGAATACTGCTTGAAAAAAGCTTATCAAATTGAAATAAATTATTTAGCACGCTTGATTTCTTATTTTTTGGACAAAATAACTGAAGTAGAAGCAAAAAGCTTGACCCCCCCCTTATTTAAGTCCTGAGCAGCAAGCCTGTATACAGTAAAACCTCGGTTAACCGAAGTGACTGAGTCAGTTAATACTCCTGCGGAACGGCGGATTGGTGTAGACCTCCGTTTAGCACCGAAGTACCGGTTTTTAAAACGTTAAAAAAATCTCATCAAAAACAACCCTGTTGTAAAAATTTCCCCGCCAAAAAAACCTTTAACTTTTCCGCACAAAAAAGAAAACCTGCATCCTAAATCCAAAAACCCTCAGCCATAAAAAGTTATGATATCTAGTTTGCCCGCCAAGTATCTGCCAAACTATCATCCTCCCTCTTCTCCTTTTTCTTCACAGCTACTTCCATTAGAACCTCCTCCCACTTTCAACTCCTCAGAAATATGGATGGATCTTTCAAAATGTTTATCTTGTTTGGCGGGAAGCTTTTTGCTCACCAAGCAAACAATTCACTTTGAAAAGCTTCCCGCCAAACAAGATAAACAATTTAAAGATCTATCCATATTTCTGAGGAGTTGAAGGTGAGAAGAGGTTCTAATGGAAGTAGCTGTGATGAAACAGGAGAAGAGGGAGGATGATAGTTTGGCAGATACTTGGCGGGCAAACTAGATATCATAACTTTTTATGGCTGAGAGTTTTTGGGTTTAGGATGCAGGTTTTCTTTTTTGTGCGGAAAAGTTAAAGGTTTTCTGGGCGGGGAAATTTTTACGACAGGGTTGTTTTTGATGAGATATCACATCTTTTTGCATTGATATTATTACTTTGTCTGTATTTTTAGAATTGAGAACATCAAGTCAAAAAATTTTCAATTGAAACAACGCTGTTTTGTGTTTTTAAGGAACAATAATGGCTAGCCTAATTTTACGTCAAGTTATTTTCTGACTATTAAGATTCTATGTTCATTTTCCGAGAATTGGGCGGTTAAAATTTTATTACAATTCTTGTATCCTCTCTCTGTTGCAAAGAAAATTTCTTGGATAATAAAATACTATATTTTAAATTATATTGCTTTCGAGTATTTTACAACTTCGCAATAAATTCTTTTACAGTTTCTTTATTTGACAGATTATTCAACATTTTCATGAAGTTTCTTTAAATGTTTTACAGCTTGAGGGCTATTTTAATCTAGCTTTTCACTTTTTGTTTAATTGCATTTTTTCTTAAATCGTAGATTATTTTACGTTTTATGGGATAATTTTAATTGTTTGGTGATTTATCTTTTTCTTGATAGAAGTCTTTGTCTTGTTTAATACTTAGTTTTGTTTAAAAGTTCATTTAAAAAACGAAATAACGCATGTTATCACCAAGCAAAAAAAAAAAAAAAAAAAAAAACTAAGCCATTAAATATTTTAAATTTGAATGTGTCAGAAGATCTATACAACTTTACTCGATGTCGAATCGCGGATATCCCAAATTTGCCATAGCGAATGCGCATGTTGAGCGCGCACTAAGCTCATTAAAAGTCTTGCTTAAATTAATTGCAAAAAATTTTTCAGCAAACAAATTACTGCAAAGCACGGATATCCACTAAGCAAACCAATAAAAAAAGTGCTATTTTTCGCTTTCAATTAAAAAGTTATATGTGCCGTATTCATATAATTTTTCACGTTAAATATTGTAATGGTTTAACCCCAGTTTCGCGCCGACATTTAAAATTTCTTCCCTCCTTAAATATATCAAAACTGAAAAACAGGAAGAAAAGAAATTTTGTATCCGCGAAACTGGGGGGGGGGGAGGGGGGAGGACAGCATTCTAATCTCATTCATTAATTTGTTTTTCTGCTTAAGTATAAACAAACAACACAGAATCTGAAAACAGAAAGCCCAATGAGCTAAGTCTGCGCGCATGCGCAGTCGCTGTGGCAAATTTGTGATATCTGCGATTTAACGTCTAGTTGCAACTACTGTTGGATATGTTTTAGTCTTGATTGAATTTCATTTCCTGAGACAACTTTGGAATAACTGTTAGATCTGTCTAACCTTGCAATTGCAGTTCGAGATAAACAAACCCTATGAGCTGAGAGTAAGTACATAAGAATTTAGGGAAAATTAGTGATTTTCAAACTTTAATTACTCCGGCCCATGATGTCCCTGGGGGTTGAATTTTTGTATATGTACTCAATGGTCCCCCAAGAATATGTATACAAAAAATCATTACCGTAGCCCCCCGAGGGGCTGCAATAGAACCCCGGGAAGGTACAATTTGGGGGTAAAACGAGGGGGGAAGGGGAGGGGGTCAAATGGCACAAAGGCACATCAGTAGGGCACAAGGAATGTGTGTGCGAAATTTCAGCTTGATTCCTTTTTTCGTCTGGGCTGTAGCCCTGTCAAAGAAAGCGAAAACTTTTTGGAACAGCGATTTTATAACTTTAATACCTCCCCCCCCCCCCCGATGGTCTAGGGGATTGTATTTTGGTTTACGGCGTCAGGTGCCACTAGAAATTGAGTGTACCAAAAATCAACTCCGGGGGTCTTCATGGGGCTGAGATACAGAGGGGTGAAAAACCCAAAAAACCCCAATTCGTTCTGTCGCGTAATCTTGTTCTTGGTCGATAATTGAATAAACGCCAAATTTAGACAAATTAATCACAAAAATAATTACTATCTACATAATTTGTAACAATATTTTACAGAAACGTAAGAACAATTATTTTTACATTTTTTTTATACATGATTCAGTAAGGAGCTGAAACTGGCACATATGGGTCCTTCCTCCCTCCCCCGCATGTGTTAGAAATTTTGGAACACAAGGTTTGTAACTACTTTTCCCCCCAAGTTTTCAAGAACTTAAAACAAGTGCTTTTTTTTTTAAATTTTTTTTTTAAGGAACGAATCCTGTAATTTTTCAAGAGTTGGGAGCCTTCAACAAAGCAGGGCCGTAAGCTATAGCTTAAAATGATCTGATTTTCCCTCAAAAATGTCAAGTCCATGTCATTTAGCAAACGTTTCAGTATTTTCGCTTAAACCGAGTTGTTATAAAAAGTGAATTTCTAACATGCAATCGGATTCTGTTCGTTGACGTTTCGAACAACAAAAAGTGATGACGTCTGTTTACTTGCTGACTGTTGCCGTAGAAACGAGTCGTCTACGTATTAGGAAATAATTTAGAATTATTCAAATGATGTAGGAACTCTAAAAGGAAATAATTCACCTCGTAGGAAAATAAACAAAAGCAGCATGTTCTTTTCGGTGAGATATTTTTTTTTTCTGAAAACATTTATCTTGAATCTATTTTCAATATAGAATTGTACAAAAATCCATTTTTTCATATTTTTAGAGAAAAAAAAATAATGCTTTTGAATTTCGATTTATTTTTCCTTCCTTTTCAAAACTTCAACATTTTGTGACGTTAATATTATGCGATGTATATTATATGTCTATCATTTTTTAAATGAGTAATAATTGCAAAATTCTCCTTTATATACCGTCGCCATCATGCAACAGTGGGATGTAATACTGTTATTTTTGGAATTGGATGTCCTATTATTGCTATGAAGCGACAATATTTAGACATTTATCTTTAAATTTTTGTAAACTATAAATTTTAAAGTATACTGGAGTAGTTAAGTTGGGTGTATCAGGCAGTTCAGTATAAAAATGTAAGACCTTATTGGGTAAAAGTGCCAGGTAAATATCACGGTATATATCAGATATTTATTTTGAAAATATCATGATATTTTCGATATTTATTTTTCAACTATGGTATTTTCAATTTAAAAAGTATATTAATCACAGTAGTATTGTTCATTTATTATTAAAAATAGCCAAAAAGTTATGTACTATATTTTTATGATGTATAATACATCATTAGTATAACAAAGTAATATATTTCATTTTTAATTGTAATTTATATTCATAAAGTTATTAGTAATTTAACAATTTTATTCATATTAAAAGTGCCTAATCATATATTAAACATTGCTCAGAAAAAAAAATGTCTTATGACTGCATGCACCAAGTAATCCATATTATTATTTCTGAATCATATAACTGTAAAAGTAGCTACCAGAAGAAAAATGAGTTAAACAGCTAATGCTAAATTAACTCCATTAAAATTGATAGAAATGTAAAATGAAATATGAGATACAAATAACAAAAAAAAAAACATTAATTTTAAGTCTAAATATTGCAATTATTATATAAGAAAATAAAGAGTGATTTGAGGATGTATTTACTATTTTGAAGACATTTGCTTGTGTTGATTGAAAATATCGGATCTATATCAAAATATCCGATATGTATCAAAAAATCGGATATTTTCGATATTTTCGAAAATATCATGATATATCATTGAAAAGGAAAAATATCATTTTCAAACCCTGGTAAGTGCATCAGTGCTCGACCAGTCTCTCTGAAGTCGGCCACAATGACATAATACAGCTGAGAGTTTCAAGATACTGGTAGCTAAAATAACTTTAACACACCAGCAGGCTACCAATTTGTTGGCATTCTCAGCTTCAATGAGGTGATTTCTGCTTCCAACTCGGTTACTGACTATTCCGGACTGATGAGTCCCTAACGAGGACGGAACTGCAGTCTCCGGATGGCATAGCCCGGCTGTCGTTACATTACATACTAGTGGTATTCGCACGGCTTTGCACGTAGTAGAAAATTAAAAGGTCATTTGGTTCGTCTGCAAATTTGCAAATAATGGATGATGAATTTCTTGCCAATTTTCTATGTTCATTTGCTCGCCTATGTTATGGTAATTTGCTCGTCTATGCTATGGTAACTTATTCGTCCCCGTTATGATGATTTGTTCGATAAAATGTTCTTAAAATTGGAATAGAAAAAGAACAAAATCAAATTTTCGAAAAATCGCTTCGAGGCGCACACCTCCATGCTTCAAACTAATTACGTGCCAAATTTCATGAAAAACGGTCTAGGCGCTATGCGCGTAACAGACAGATATCCAGACAGAGAGACTTTCAGCTTTTTTATTAGTAAAGATAAAGATAGTTCTACCTTACAGGGGTGATTGTGTTCCGGTATTTTACAGAATTTCCGGTATTTTCGGACGTATTTCCGGTATTTTTATGTCCGAAAATTCCGGAATTATGTTTTTTTTTTCGTTATACTTTTATCTTCCTACCTCCGCATTTTTTTTTAATTATATAATACTCATCAAATATACCTGCAAGAGCCTTAAGATGGACACCTATCCCTTAAGCTGGACAAATGTCAGGATAATTTGTATAACACCACTCAAAAGTAACTTTGTAATCCATTAAAAATTTAATTAAATGTCCACACAATATTTTGTATCAGAACTATTTAATACTATGGCAAAGGTGCACTTAAGTAATAAGGGCCAAAGATTACACCCCCCCCCCCCCGTTCTAGCTTTGAAACTTTCAGGTATTTTTTGATGAACTCACAATCACCCCTGACCTTAGCCCTGACTTAAAGGGGGGTAACATACTGCTTTTTACTTGCTATTTGTTGCCTCTCGTCTTGAAGTTGAAAGCATTTTTCCCTCCTTGCTTTGCAGGTGGCGGAGATCCATGACGCCTCTCAGGAGTTGATTCGTCTCGGAGTGCCCCCAGATGGGGTGTGGGGCCGCCAAAGCCGCGCAGGCTCAGGAGGGGCCCACCACTGAGGAGGTGAGGCCCATTTCCACGAGCATCACACAGATAAGGGACATTGCTCCCCTGGAAGTGACTGACACGGGAGGTGAGTCAAATCATGCGCTTTGTGATGGTTTAAGATCGGATGTGACGGAGCCGAAATCTTTGTCACAGACTTTATGCGCATACCATTGGTTTTACATAACGTGAAACTAAGTGGCGGTGATTGGGGGGGGGGGGGAGCAAAGGGTGGATGCCCCGCACTTTTTTCATTATCAAAAATTTCCTCAACATTAAGATTTTAATTTCAAATTATTCCGGGTGAGATTACCCGAACGTCAGCAAATATTGTCTAAAATTTCAGTTTTAAAACTTCAAGTTTGAAAATTTTCCTGGAGAAAATCTCCGAACGCACTCCTTCCTTCCTTTAAATTCAAAGATGACCTAAATTTGCATTATGAAGACTCCAGTTTGAGGAAAAGAAATCAGGAAAAGAATTCCCCTAGATAGCGTAAAACTGCGTTTTTTATGGCTCTAACTTGGCTTTAATTTGGGTCTTTAAGACATAAGTTTAAGATTTTTTTTTCGGGAAAAACCTTCCTTATCCTTACATTACCGAAGACAGTCCAAACTTGTTCGTTTTTACTTCCTTTTACAAAAAAGGAAGTATTGTATTCGCGAGAAAATTTTCACCCCAAAAATCGGCCTTAATTTCCATTTTGCTCACTCCCAAGTGAATGTTGAGTTTTTTTTTTCAACCCGACCACACGTGGATATGTGCCTAGGAACGTACAGACACCCAAAATATCCATTTTGACGATCCCCGAGTTAATTACAACAAGTTTTCTCGTGATGTCTGTATGTCGCATAACTGAAGAACGGAATGTCCTAGAAAGTTTAAATTTGGTACGTAGACTCCCAGTGGGGTCTAGTAGTGCACCTTCCTTTTTGGTTGAATTCGAATGATTCAAAGGGGGTCTTTTGCCCCTTTTTGCTTGGAAATCATTGTTAATTCGCCAACTTAGCGACAAATTTGGCGATTTATAAAAAAAAAAAAATCTGGTTTCAGTTTGGCCACTGTTGGTGATATTTAGAGAGTAAACTATTGAATTATATTAAAACTGCCAATAATGAGAAAATGACATTAAATTGGAGAAAAAGGAAGTCACGTGATGCACACATCAGCTCGTTATAATTAAACTATTTTTAAAAAAGTTGAGAGGGACAACCCTGTAAACTCCTTTCCGTTCTCCAAACCTTGACAAAAGTTCACAAAAACGGCGTTTTTAAAACTACGATTCCAAAACATTTACACGAGAGAGCATTAGAAGCCTCCTCCCCCCCCCCCACACACACATACAGTCACCCAAATTAGCCTAAAATAGTCTTCAACTTCCTAAAAACAATTTGCCCCCGCACTTTAAGCCTCACTCGCCGCCTCTGGTGAGACTCCATCCCTTTCTGTAAAAAACAGAACAAATAGAATCAAGTAGAAGATCTATTAGGGAGGGAAACCATATTAGGTAGAGATGACTTGCATGTAAAATAGACACTGTAAGGGCGAGGGACATAATCATACAGATGACTTACATGTAATGCCGAGGACATATCATATAATCAGTAGCGTACCCAATGGTTGGCAGATGTAGCTCTTGCCAGAGGCGCAGCAGCCGCAGGAGCGGCATTTCAGTTGATTTAAAAGAGGAAAAAAGAACTCTAAATTTTCGGAATTTTTATAATTTTGATCATAAAAGTACTGTCCAACCACGTATTGCATGGAATTTCCAAACGTCCAGATAAGACGAATCTATGTGAATAAGGGGGAAAAGTAAAAGTTTGATGCGCGTATTCCACTTATTATAATTCGACTCTGCTTCTGCAAAAGCTGGCATCGGTAAAAAATAATAGATTCATCCATTTCCGGCTGTAAAACGGATGTTTGTCTTTCCATACAATCCGTGGTCAGACGGTAGAAAAATGTTTTTGTAAATAAAAACAAAAATAATAATAAAAAAAAGAGAAACTCACAAGAAAAAGAGCTAGAGGGGAAAATTCAACAATCCTTAATTCTCAAAAAAAAAAAAAAAAAAAAAAGTTTGTGGCGCGAAATTCTAATCCGATGTATTGAGTAAGCTAAAGACTTATACACGCAATTTGTATACCAGGGCGTTGTACCAAGAAAGGTTCTACGCCGGATAATTCCAGGGTTTTTTTTTTTTTTCCGGGGAACAGCATTCTGTCGTATATAGTTTGTAGTGTATAGTTTTTCTTAGGTAAAGTATTTATTATCATTCTAATAAATATTTAAGCATAAAAAATCTTATTTGATCAAAATATTGGGAGGGTGTAATTAGCGGATATATAGTACTTTTATTTTACCTGTATGTAAATGGTCCTGTTTTTTAGTCAGTTTCAGATTAGCAATGCTTTTGTATTTGTTTTGCTTTCCTAATTGTATTGGAATTTTTGAAATGCTTTGTTTTATTTTAAGGCTTCTTTCTTTCTTTTAGCAAATGTGTAAATTATGTTTATTGTACATTTTCCTAGTAGTTTGAAAAAAAAAATCTATTAACAGTTAAAGCTGTTTTGTAAAAAAAAAAGTAAATACGTTGCTTTACACGGAACTGAAGAAATGGTTATTCTCATTTGGGTTTCAGAATGTACATTTATTTATATTTATTAACGAGTTGCAAATATTATTGGTTTTATTGAATTTATGTGAAATGGTGGGGGGAGAACTAAAACTTTTGGGAAGGGGAAAATTCTCAATTTACCGAATGAAATCCCAGTTTTGCAGAATGATAAAATTCAAGCATGCAGACATACACATACATAATGTCTATTGCAAATGAACATTGGGCATAATTGAAAACAGTTTAAAAGAAGAAATTAAGAATATTAAAGTTGCAATACTGTCTCCTAATTTGTCAAATCAATTAGTCAAATTTTCCCCTGCTCCAAAAAAAAAAGGAAAGTCACAGTGACATCCGGTGACTTTCTATCGGGGCAGTCTTGGGGGGGGGGGGAGCGCAATTTCTTAAGTTCGCCAGGGGCGCCAGACCCCATAGGTACGCTACTGCATTTAATACATTCCAGGAAAGCACCGCGTTCGGCCTGAACGACTCAACTACCACCTAGTTATTTACTAAATTTAATAATTTATTAAAAATCTAATTTTTATATATATTAAGAATATTTGAATTAGGTTTAAAAGAAATGTATTTCAAAAAGAGTGTTATTTAAGTTGAATCTTCCATTATCTATCTTATTTAAGTTCAAAAAAGTTTTTTTTTTTTTTTTTAATATGTCTCCTTTTTAGCTCTCATTTGATTTTCATCCGATTGACAACACCCTATTTGTTTATTTCCCATTACTTTTTGTATTTATAGCGTATTATTATGCTATCCATATTAAGTTGTGTCTGAATTATATGAATTTGCAGTAAAATATGTTTTATATCATATTATAAAAAAATTCAATATCTCTAATAGTTAAAGTAAGAAATTTGACATACTAAAAGGAGAGTAATTTAAAAAAAATTAAATTATATATACTATTTGAAATTAAATTTTACTTTTTAATTTTAAATAGCATAGTTTAAATGAAATTTTGACTTAAATTTCTAAAATCCCGTCAAAAATTGGAAAATAAGATTTAAGTTTCAAAGAGAAGTCAAATTTTTTCATTGGAAAAAAATTTATTATTTTTTCACTCGGCATGTTGGTGTGGTAACCATAGCAGCAATCTTTTTTAACAGGCGCACTTTGTTGCCATCGTAACGGGAATCAAATCAGCATTGGTAAGCAGAACAAGTTGCCACAGAGCAATCTTCTACCATTTTTCCTAAATGTATTGCCAAATGTTGCTAAGTTACTCCTGGTTATGTAAATCCCCAGTCGGAAAAAAAAAAAAGATAAATTCTGTAAAAGTCTTTTCTCTGTCCGTGCAGTGTCATTGCAAGGAAAACAATATGCCCTTGCTGTTTCAAGATTCAGTTATATATTATATGTATTTATAAGTAGACTCGAATTCACCATGTTGCAGTTGCGAGGGGCCCAAAACTGTTCATAGAAAATGTTTACCCCAGATAAAGGGGCTGCCAAAAACTCATTGCGACGGGCCTCTAAATTTGTGAATCCGCCATTGTTTATGTACCATTTATAAGTATTAGGTGCTGGGAACATTGGGCGCCGAGTACCACATTTGACTCACTGTTCCCGTTGCCCAAAGTGCTCTGCGCCCAATGTTCCCGGCGCCCAATCTTCTTTGACTGGTCAGACTTACAGAGGTCTATAATTCCCAGCACTACCTTTAGACCATTTCTTGAAGAGCGGCGTTATGTTAGCCAGTTTCCAGTCCTCTAGCACTGTCCCTGAGTTATAAGAAGCATTGAAAATATTTAAAATAACATCCAGTAATTCCTCTGCACATTCAATTAAAATTTTTGGAAAAATATTATCTGGCCCCGGAGCTTTAGTTGCTTTAATCTTTTTCAAATGAAATAGAACCTCCTCTCTAGATAACACAAAATCCTCAAGCTGCATAATAGCTTGTGTCTTGCTAGTGTCAACTGTGAACTGTTACATTCGACTCTAACGTCTTTTTTTTTTTTTTTTTTTTTTTGAGCATTCACGATTGCTTATTGTTTTCACTTGACCGTCTTTGGCGTCTGATTCCTTTTTCAGCTTGGACCAGCAGCACCACCGCCCACCGTCCTCTGCAGGCGCGGCTCCTCCGGTCCTGAGCTATCCGCTCTCCTGGTCGGAGGCGTCCATGTCCTACACACACGCACACTCACACACTCTCACATATACACACAAACAACTTCACACACATACACTTACACATATACACACACACACGACTTCACACACATACACTCACACACGCCTACGTGCATACACACAGGTCTACGCACACACCCAAGCCTACACACACACATAACTATGCACACGTATCCGTCCAGGAGGGGGGAGGAGCCGTTTCTAGAAACAATAACTCCAATGAGTCGAGTCCTGTCGCAGTTCGTGATTGCGAAACACATAATTTGAATTCAAAATTTCAGAATTCAAATTAATTTTCTTTTTTTTTTTTTTTTTTTTGCTCGATTGAAAGTTCTCTGCGCGTGCGTGCGTTGGCGAGTTCGTAAGACTAGAGTCAATCATAATCATTGAGGTTCTCAAAGTGGGTGCCGCAGTAGCCTGGGGAGTTGAAGGGAGAGGCGAGACTCGCCGGAAAATGTCTATGGAAGCAAATCTTTGCTGTAAATGGAACAAAATAATTAAAATCTTGCCCGGTTTCGCATGTTTTACTTCAATAAAAATATTAACCAATGAGAGTGGCCGCTTCTCCTTATTAAGAGCATTAAAAAGCTTTGTTTCAATAAGCAAATAATAAGTGGGAACCCTGTACCTACGCATGGGCGCCCATATGCAAAATTGTAAGGGGGGGGGGGGGCTCAGAAATTTTAACCATGGTTCAGCAGGATAATTTCTTCATGGAAGCAGATTTCAGGACAGATTAGAGTCATTAAAATTTGAAATTTTTTATTATTTATTCATTAATGGCTGAAGAAGAAATATTTTTATATTTTTGCAAAGAAAAAAGTACTAAAAGCAAGGAAGTTCTAATTTCAAAGGGGGGCTCGAGCCCCCCGTGCCCCCCTATATGGGCGTCCTTGTACCTACGTTCTGACTGATTTTATCCACAATATACATATGTGCAAGCATGATGCTCATCTATCCATCTCTATGTCATTCACACCATAACATACTGGGGGCGTTGGCAGAAAATTTCAACGCTTGAAAGGGTGCCGCGACTTGGAAAAGTTTCGGAACTCCTGTCCTAAGTGGTGTGCAAACTGGATTCAAAAAACCAAAACTGGAACTCGACATCATTTTCTCATTAAGAAGCGAGTTTTACGGACCGTTTTGAAATTGTTCGTAATGAGAATTGATCGAATTGAGTATAAATAGTACATTAGCGTGTGCGATATAAAGCATCATTTCAAGATACATTTTTCTAAAAGCGGAATGAAGATTCTTGAAACTATCTAATAAGTTGCTGTTCTGCAGTTTTGCTGCGAGAAACCTTACTAACTCATCTAACATATAAGTACTAGCTGCCAGGGCAGACGCCTCGACATCCCTGCCTACTGCGGCTAGTCACCGCACCGCCCGCACCCCCCGTCACCACCTACAGGCGGGTGGCTCGTGCAACCCGCCTGCGGTGGATTGGCGCACACTATCATTGGCGGTGTACTTCGGGGGCTTCGCCCTCCTTCTTGCTGTATGCGGCGGTACATTAAGTAGAAATAAGGTCATTAATTTGTAACTCGACGCATCTCTGGAACCATTAAATTTTGATTTCACCTTTAACATAAACTCTAATTAGTCAATGAACAGTAAATTAATTTTTGGCGTTTCACGTCTCTAGAATCACTCGATTGCCAGTCTGTCGCGCCTCTTAACACCTTGCCGCTCGCTCCTGTGAAAACGCCGTGCTGGAGTTTCTACCTCCATTTCTCGCGCCCGTGATACTGCAGTGCTGGGGTGTGCAATATTAACGCGACGAAGCTATTAAAACGAATTCATTTAATTTGCCCAGAATACATTTTACTTCTCTCTTTATACAATTGATGGCAGCACCAGTCCATTTTAAATGTAATTGCAGATTTTAAATGTACTTGCAGAGATGAAGAAAGGAAATTTGGTACTAACTTACCAGATTGTGACTTTGGCCTCCATATCTCAAACTTTGAAATTTACCACACAAGAAAAATTTACTTATCTTTTCTTATATTACACAAAAGATTAATAAAATTAGTTTTTAATGTTTAAAAGACGTATTTCTTAAATTTTCGCTGCTTGCTTGGGCTTGGTTGTTGACTTTTCATAATTTAAAATTTTTTTAAAATTTCAATCTAAAAAATATTGAAAATGCAAAATTGAATGCACATGTTGTTCATACACTTATTTTTATATCATTTTCTTAAATAAAAAAAGTAGACACTTTTATGTAGGTTTTTTCTTGAAAATTATCCGATCGTTAAGGGGTTAACCATAGACATGAGAAACCCAGTTCCCATGTCTATGCTCTCAACCAGAAGCTCGAACCATTCAGAGATAGAAACACTTCCTCTTAAAGCATAAAAAGAAAGAGAGAGAGAGAGAAATTATAAGCAGAGGAAAAAGTGGCCAAAATTTTCCTGAGGCGAAAGGTGACCTTAGGTGAAGAATGATTGAAAAAAATAAAGGAGCAGGCTACCAAAAAAAAAAAAAAAAAACTTCCTCTTTGATGGAGAAAATAATGGGGAAAAGCGAAATTGTCTACATAAGAAGCTATCTAAAAGTGATTCCGACAAAAAAAAAAAAAAAAAAAAAAAAAGCAAGAGGAGAATAGTTACGTTTTTAAATAATGTCTCCGCTAATTAAAGTCGCACAATTATATTACCTAGTTAAACATGTAGCTAGGAAAATTACGAATCTATTGACACCTGGTTCAATGCCCGGTTTTCAGTCGTTCACTAGGAGTAGCGATGACATAGATAGTCACATACAATCAACTTCTATTAATTTTAGATAAGTTCTAATGTTTGATAGAGATGTTTTTTCCTGTATTGGTTTAGTTTTAATTATTAGCATTTGCTATACTTATACTCTGTCGTTGGTTGGAGGTCAAAGCTTTCTAATTGTCGCGAAAAAAAAAAAAAAAAAAAAGAATCATGGTAATTACAAAGTAAATTTTTGAAATAAAGTTAGTAAATTTATCTGAAGGCTGAACCTAAGCAAGCATAGATTTGTAAATTTTGACTTTTAAAACTTTTCGAAGTTTTCTCGATTTCCATCGAGAATTTAAAAACTTCTTTTAAAACAGTTTTGTTTTTACCATACTTTTTTACTTTCTACTTCGACTAAGAAAGCATGTATGAATTATTCTCGAATTCTTGGGGTAATTGAACCCTAAAGAACACTCTCCCCGCCCCTAATTGCTTACACTTAACTAAATCTTCATCATCTAAAGACAAATGGGGATGTTTTCGCGACGTGACCCCCGCTTGCTGGATAATTATCATTGCACCGATCTCCCTGGGTTAAATGTCCGTCCCTATTTTCGGAGTGGAGATATATGGGTAATTAGCAGGAATGACGTCAGATCGAGCGGTCCACACAAGACGGTCATTTGACTCGTTACCCACTTTTCCCGGAATGGCAATTATCCGGAACAACTCTCGGGATCGATTGTAGGAGAAACAAACTGTTGCTAAGGCGGAAAGAAAAAGCGCTGGCTTTGAAAGGGAACATTTACGTCCATAATGGGGAGGGGGGTTACCAGCTTCTTCCCCCCCCCCCCGTTCTAGACATTAGTACTGCCAATTTTTTAAATAAATGTTTTGCATCAAATCATTTCAACCTATGAAGTTAATGAATAAGTGATACATATTATACATTTCTTTATTTCAAAGTTGTAATGATTTTATTCTACCCTGAATTTATTTTCAGAATACATTCGACTCCCGCTACAACGCGATCCTACTTACGCGAAATGGCTATAACGCGATTTTTACCCCGGTAAATTTTTTTAGACCTAACACGAATTCTTCGCCCGCAACACGAAAATTTTTCGAAGGGAATCGCGGTGTGTAAGTATCGGCTTTGTTATTGGATACTATTTTTTTTTCGTGAATGAACCTTCATCCCTTTGGCATCTCTGACTGGATGTTCTCACACCGTACTAGTCATACATCGCTTTATACAAATAACTATTCCTCATTTTCCATTTATTTTTTTCATTCTATATGGGAAAGCTCATGAAATATAATGACCCCTAAGAGAGCTGTTTCATTTTAAGTTTGAAGATAGAATGAAAAACAGAAAGTTTCTGACAATTAAGGAAAAGCTAATAATTATGTGCTTGAACAACTATAAAATGCGTCGAAGGTTGCACGACAGTTAAAGGTATGAGTGCAAGAAAGACGTTAATACAAATAAAAATTCAGTTTTTTTATGTGAGAAACAGTAATGTTTAGTTAAGAAATGGTTTTTAACAGTTTGAGGTGGTGTTTACAAGTGTCTTTAATTATGTGGGTCCGTTTATAAAAGTTTTTACTCATACCCTTTTCCACAACGCGAAATTTTAACTTACGCGAGGGGTCTTGGAACGCATCCCGCGCGTAAGTCGGGACTCGACTGTAGTAACAATGTACAGTGTAACTTCGATTTAACGATTTCCTCAATTTAGTGATACATTTAACTGGTCCAGATTTGACTGCATTGAATGTCAATGCTCCACGAATTTAACGATATCCTTGATCTCATCAAAAACAACCCTGTTGTAAAAATTTCCCCGCCAAGAAAAACTTTAACTTTTCCGCAAAAAAAGAAAACCTGCATCCTAAACCTAAAAACCCTCAGTCATAAAAAAAATTATAATATGATGTCTAGTTTGCCCGCCAAGTATCTGCTTAACTATAATCCTCCCTCTTCTCCTTTTTCATCACAGCTACTTCCATTAGAACCTCCTCCCACTTTCAACTCCTCAGAAATATGGATGGATCTTTCAAAATGTTTATCTTGTTTGGCGGGAAGCTTTTTGCTCACCAAGCAACCACTTCACTTTGAAAAGTGAGCCATCAAGCGTGCCTTTTTCTTCAAAATAAATATGGATAAAGCTAAAAGATTATTTATAATACAAGAAACAGTCCCAGAATTGAGTCAACAGACCTTATAAATCCCTATTAGAATAAAGAAAGCAGTACCTAAAAATCCCCTCTACAATCTCAATGTCAGCCCCCCCCCCCAAAAAAAAAAAATCTTGAGTGAGGACCACAGTCCGCAAAAATCCTCATCAAAGAAAGGACAACAGTCCGTAAAAAAATCTGTTAAAATGAGGACAATGGTCTCCGAAATTGTCCATAAGAATATTTAAAAAAATAATAATAAAAATGTGCGTCATGGGACGCTCGGCAGAAGTGATAATTTTCATAGGATTAAGTTATCATTATTATTTAATCCTATGAAAGTAACAACTGGCTTATAGTAGCTATAATAAGCAACGAAATTTTTGCATTGTATGTTATCTAAAAATTTTGCAAAGACTGCATCAAGTACACTTCCGTGACTTGAAGTGACGTCTTCTGGCTCATTAATCATTTGTAATTGTAATTTGGATTGTAGAAACGATACTAAATTTTAAGCTCGATCAGAGAGAAGCCAAATTAACATTAAAATCTCCGGTTAAAATTAAAGGAACTGCATAATAATCTTCATTAACTAAAGCAGAACCTTCTTGTGTATAATTTAAAAGCTGTTTATGAATCAATTGAATAATACTTGAAATACTTTTGTTTGGAGATATACAGGGTGTCTATAAATGATGGACCCGATTTTAAAAATTCATATTTTCAAAAGTTCTCGACGGAATAAAATAATTAATGCATAAAATTAAGAAGAAAAGTACCAATTTCTTTTACCTTATAAATGTTCGTACTAGGGAAGTTTTCGATTTTTCAATTTTATTTTTATATGATAGAGTAACATGTATGAACATCATAGGTGAAAAAATTTTTGCGATACGATAAGTAGTTTTTTTTAAAAATTAATTTTTAAAGTTCAAGCGCTTGTGACGTCAAATGGCATAGAAAGTGACGTCATGCGCTCTTCCGATAGGGGAGAAGCCGAAGGTCACTCATTCGACTTCGAAGACGAAACGTAAAAGGCATATCTCCTCGCATTTAACTCCTCACGTTTCCTGAATATTAAACCTCTCATCCTCTCGGAAATATTCGAATATCATCATTAATGTTACATGAGAAAGATTATTTAGATTGTGCTTTAACGAATCCGGTCTCCATAGTGTGTTCAAAAGATTATTGAATTTCTAAAAAATATAAATATCAGGCGGCTCAAAATGTCCCTAGCGAAAACAAGGGATCTTCGGCGGAAGGCTGCCCATTCGCGCCCTGTGACGTATGCTCGTGACGTTTCAGAAGAGCGCACTTTTGCGAGTGGATTTTTAAAAATTCATTAAAAATCAACCACGGTGTTTTAAAATTCGGCGATGGTGAATTTTTTAGTTTTTGAGGGTCAATTAACAATATCCAATAGCCAAAATATGAACATTTAATAAGTTGCAACTTCCCTACGCATTTCTGCAGCATTACAAACCATTAACAAGGACATGTTAGAAAATGTGTGGAATGAACTAGATTATCGAATTTACGTATACCGTGTGACAAGAGGGTCCCATATCGAACATTTATAAGGTAAAAAAAAAAAAAAAAAAACTTGGTTCTTTTCTCCTTAATTTTACGCATTAATTATTTTATTCCGTCGAGAAATTTTGAAAATACGATTTTTAAAAATCGGGTCCATCATTTATAGACACCCTGTCTATATGTTGTCAATAATAATTAGTTGCTTTGCTTCATTGAAACATTGCACTATACACATTTCACCAATAACGTTTTGTGTAGCCGTATTAAAGCTAGAGCTAGATAATGTAAACGCACGCACGCCGTGCGCGGATACATCCGCTGACGTGCGGATACATTCGCCGCGGAGTTGCACGTAGTCCGATAATCGTAGAAGTTCTTAAATAAAACATAAAGATCAGATCGATTGAAGATCAATTTGCAACAAATAACAAGTAAAGATAATATCTTTGCTTTTAATTCCTTTTAGTCTGAATATTGATATTATTTAAATAATTTGCAAAAACTATTAATATATGGTATATACGCGAGCGCGTAAGGCGAATATATTTGCTGCTGTGCGGATACATTCATGTCGCGAGCACGC
Source organism: Uloborus diversus (assembly GCF_026930045.1). NCBI lineage: Eukaryota > Metazoa > Arthropoda > Arachnida > Araneae > Uloboridae > Uloborus > Uloborus diversus. Next base: position 17,230,744 of record NC_072737.1, on the reverse strand, counting down.
GCGTCTCGCGACAATCGTTCAGGTTCTCCTTCTTTACTTCTAATTTGTTTAAAATTAATATTGCTAATGTAAAACTTAGTTATCATAGCTAGATAATATAGACGGACTCAGATACATTCGCTGCTGTAATAAGAATATTTTTTTGCTTTGCGGATACGTTCATTGCGGACAAGCGCATCTCGCCATAATCGCGAGTAATGTTCTAGGTTTCCACCTGTTCCTTTTTACTTTCTTTTACAAAAAAGGAAGTATTGTATTCGCGAAAAAATTTTCACTCAAAAATCGGCCTTAATTTCTATTTTGCTCACCCCCAAATGAATGTTGTTTTTTTTTTTTTCGACTCGACCACACGTGGATATATGCCTAGGAACGTACAGACACCCGAAATATCCATTTTGACGATCCCCGAGGTAATTACAACGAGTTTTCTCGTGACGTCTGTATGTACGTATGTATGTGCGTATGTGTGTATGTATCTCGTATAACTCAAAAACGGTATGTCCTAGAAAGTTTAAATTTGGTACGTGGACTTCTAGTGGGGTCTAGTTGTGCACAGGGGCGGCAAATAGGGGGAGCGAGAGAGGGCGGTTGCACCCCCAAATTTTCCACTAAGAATAATAAAAAAATGGCTAAATTCAATTTAGATAATTTATTTGTTTGCATTTTAAGAACAGAAAAAACAGATGGAGAATAATTGTTATCCTTAACTAAAGAAGTACTCTTCAAATGGGTTAAATATTTCAAAACTGTGTACTCTGTGCTATGATGGTGAATCTTCTATGAGATGCCCGTACAGTGTTTAGACTGCGCAATTGTTACGCGTAAACTCCATGTCATTTTACATAAAATTTTATGCTCATATTATTACTTAATGTTAAGCTAATAAGTGTTCTTTGATTCCTTGTACTAGAAACATATTTTAGCCACTCGATTTAGCAACACTATATGCTTTCTTAGAAACTCTTTGTAAAGATATGCTCTTTATGAAAAACATCCCACATCAAAAAATACTTTCACATCAATAAATATATCATGAGGCTCTTTACTTGACAATCTCTGAGTGACACACGATGTTATTCAAAAGTTAAATCTATAAAAACCCCGTGGAAGAATTACTGGAAAGTGACCTTTTCAATGATAGAAAATCTGATGTCATTTTAATATGTATGACTTTGTTTGAATTTTTGTTTACTTTATTTATACTGCGGAGCGTTTTTTGAACAATGCCGCACTCTATCATAAAAATTTCAATCCGCTAACCTTAATTCTTGGATTGATAATTGATTTCACACTAATGCATGCTTGAGCCCTTGAACAAAGTGTAAAACTTTGTGACAGAACTTTCCATAACAGTTTTTACTGTATGCCAATGTAGAAGAGGTAACAAAATCACATGAAGTTTTAGTCAAAATATTAAATCACTATTTTGAATAAAATGATCAATTCAGTTTCTCAAGAAATTGAGACAGGATTTGATGAGATATATTTATCATTGATCTGTCCAATATTATGTAGATCGATTATATAAAACGAAAAAGAAAATATTACACTTATAAATAAAATGTATAGCACGAAGGAAGAGGAATTGTTTTGTGAATTGCGACTATATTTTTTAATGACGCTAAATGAAATACTAGCCCAATTTAAAACGTTTTCTTGGTTACTTTAAAGAGCGGAATTTGAAAGAAATGTGTTTTTTAATTTAACTTTCTTGTTTCATTGTTTTTTGACTATTTCAATCAGGTCAGTCATTTTATAGTAGATAACTTTTGTGTCTCAACTTCAATATTGCTTTATTGTTCTTAACATTAAAACCATTTTATTATCACTTCCTGTTAACCAATATGTATTTTATACCGTACTGAGGAAATTCATGTTCAAAAAACTCGACCCCCCAAACGAAATGCTGAAATGCCGCCCCTGGTTGTGCACCTTCTCTTTTGGTTGCATTTGGATATTCCTAAGAGGGTCTTTTGCCCCTTTTTGGAGGGAAATCATTGTTAATTTCGATGTAAACTCAAGTGGTGTTATAATTTGTCGGACACTTGGCGATATATCGCCAGTCTTTTGGTCGCCAAGTTTTGTCGCCAACTTGGCGTTAAATTTGGCGATTTTTTTTTTTTAATCCGGTTTTGATTTGGCCATTGTTGGTGAAATTTAGAGAGTAAACTATTGAATCACATTAAAATTGCCAATAATGGGAAACTGACATTAAATTGGAGTAAAAGGAAGTCATGTGATGCACACATCAGCTCGTTTCCTTCTGGTAAAAAATTACTAAAATGTTAATCTTCCCTTTTCTTCGTTGCATCAAGTGGTGAAAACGGAACAATTCTTTTCATGTGGCTTTGTATTTCCTTTTTTTCTCTTTTGTGCTCACATCAAATCACAAAAGCACCTCTTTGGCTTTAAAGCTTATCATGTGGGGCCAGCAAGTTTGCACTTGCCGTATTTTTGGAAGTGTGCACCGCACTCGGCGTAAAATCCCTGGTAGAATATGGCTTAGAGTTTTCATAACGCGTCTGCAATTCCTCTAAAAATATCTATCTGGGTACGGGAAATTGTTCCAAGAAACGCATTCAAAATGGAAAGATATTTGTTATAACATCAACATTCATTTTTTCACCTCATCAAAATTTTTCGAATAGAAAGAGCCATTTCGCGTTTATTTTGTGACCTAAAATTTAAACTCGAACGATTTGGCAATTTTTAACGTTCGAAAACTCCAGTACGAGTTTTCCCGGGTTAAGAAGTACTTCCTGGCCAAGTTTTTCCGAGATTCGACGTAAACTCGAATTTTATTGGGAACATACACACATATTATCTGCTTTGTTACTATTTATTAGAAACTCATGTCCCGTTGCATTGGAAAAGTTTTTTTTTTTTTCCTCTTTCTAAGGGGCTTAGTATTTTGCAGACCTTGTGCGATCCCCCGATACGGCATCTAGTCTTTCCTGTGCAACTATTAGGGCGCGAATATCAATGGGGCAGACAATTTTGACGCCCTGATTCCCACCAGATGGAGGCACCTGGGCTCTCTTCTGTGCGAAATTGCACTAAGGATTTAATTTCGCCGATGGTATTCAAAGCCAAACCAATTAATACCCAAAGGAAGTTTTACAAGCCACATAATCATACGACATGGACACTGATGATTTTCTGCATCTCGAAAAACCACCGACTGACCACCGCGGGTCTGAACACGTGACCGTGGTGTAGAAGGTCAAAGCCTTACCACCTTGAGAAAAAAAAGGCTCACTGTAACCCCAAAACACGTGTATGAAATTATTTTTAAATTGTATGCTTTTTTAACGTCGTTTTAATTTTTACATCTTTGTGTTTGTATGAGCAAAAAATTTATATTTTTCCCTCAGTAAATCGTTTAAACCCAAGATGAAGACGCTGTAATAGTCTTCTGTTTCTACCAGGGCTGCGGGTCAGAGTCGAAAAATCGGAATCGGACTGATTTTGGGTTAAAGGAGTCGGAGTCAAGAGTAAAAGGTTTAAAATTTCAAGAGTAGGAGTCGGTCCCCCTCAAAATCCTCAACTTTATAAGTGCTGCGGAGTCGAAGTCAGACTGATTTAAGGAGCTACCGTCGGAGGCTCTAAAACTCCCGGAGTCGGAGTCGGCATTTTCCCTCCAACTCCACATCCCTGGTTTATACTTTCTTATCGTTCAATGGTCGAATGGGGTGTAAGTTTTTTCTGGAAGAGCAAGTTTAAAGACATAGATCTTACCATTTTTTAAATAATATGATTAAGTTTAATATTTTTTTAAAAATATTTTATCCGGTGCGCTTTTATTATTTACGCTTCTGCCGATGACATCACAAATGATGAAATGCCATTCACTGTTGCCATTCACAGAGCATAATATTTAATTCGCATCTGTACTCATATGTGTTGGCAACGATATGGTTGATAGCAAGCGTAGAGCGCAATATTTAATTCCCTGCTTGATAATCATAACGTGGAAACGCGGCAGACAGATGTGCCAAAGTACATCATTTGTGACGTCATAAAGACCACGCCTTATTTCCAAAATCCGACATTTTAAAAAATTAACTGAAAATTAAGTGTTGGGAAAATGAAAGTTTTTCCTCGCTCCATGTTATTTATTTATTTTTTTTCTGCTTATTCTATCAATTTCAGTGACTAAGAGTAATACTTTTGACTGAAGGAAACAACCCGATTCAACTTCATAATTCATCATTACGATTCAAAAGAATGCATACATAAAAAAAATTAATCGCTTATATTCCTATACAAATCGAATAACATTGCGATTGACTCCTACCATCATGTCCTTAATAACGGTTAGTTACCCAACTCTAAGAAGTGGGGGGGGGGGGGGAGACAAGTGTGCACACGTCCTTCGTGCTCTTGATGATGGTCACGCGATAGAATGTTTCTCTTCGAGTAAGAAAGCGGGGGTGTGCCGCCGTCATTTGGCGGGATCGTGCCTCGGCACCGTCCCAGAAACATAATTAACGCCACGAAAAAGAACTCCCCCTCTTCTTCCCCCGATCGATGAGGGGACACGACAGGCAGAGAAAAGAAGCTTTCTTGTGGACTACTTTGTAGGTATTGAGGTTGACAGAAAATAGGGCAATCGATGGTCTTGTATTTGCCCTAGAGCTACTTAATGTACGTTTATCGAATTTAGGTAATGCTGATCTTCTTTACCAGGGCCGTGTCCAAGGGGAGGGTTTTGGGGGTTAAACCCCCTCCCATTGGAGAAAACATAATAAAATAAAAAAAAACCAAAGAAAAGTGCACATTTGACCTAAAATTAGCCTTAAGGTTAAAGTTTGTATACAGCGTTTAAAAAAAAAAATTCTCTTTGAAGTTTCCAAGCAATTTTTTTCTTTTTTCTAGTATGTCTGAAAATAAGTCGTCAAAATGCTACTCCTCCAGATCCCCCCCCCCCCCCTCGCTGTGCCAATAAAATTACGGAGCATCTCAAATTTTGTGTTCAGATCTTCAGTTTTGCTAAATTTCCAGAAAAGGAATTCTGTATGAGAACCCCCGACTCCCCCTCATCAGATTGGATTCAATGTGCCCCCCTTTAAACGACTTTCTAATTGCGCCACCGTTCCGCACTCATAATTTTAAATAATTATTGAAGTAAATATATACTTTTTAACTGTATAAATTTGATCCGGATAAACAGAGGCCGAATAAAAACTAGGCTCTACTGTACATAAAATGCAATAATAGAATCAGTAATATTACTTAAGACCACATCTTCTGGGAATTTAGACCCCCTCCCCCCCAAACCCCTCTCTTTATGAAATTCTGGACACGGGTCTGTTCTTTACTAATAATAAAGCTGAATGTCTGTATGTCTGTATATCTGTTACACGCATAGCGCGTAGACTGTTCGGCCGATTTTCATGAAAATTCGATTTTTTACTTCCTTTTACAAAAAAGGAAGTATTGTATTCGCGAAAAAATTTTCACTCAAAAATCGGCCTTAATTTCCATTTTGCTCACCCCCCAATGAATGTTGAGTTTTTTTTTTCAACCCGATCATACGTGGATATGTGCCTAGGAACGTACAGACACCCGAAATATCCATTTTGACGACCCCCGCGTTAATTACAACGAATTTTCTCGTGACGTCTATATGTATGTGCGTACGTGTGTATGTATCTCGCATAACTGAAAAACGGTATGACCTAGAAAGTTGAAATTTGGTACATAGACTCCTAGTGGGGTCTAATTGTGCACCTTCTCTTTTGGTTGCATTCGGATGTTCCTAAGGGGGTCTTTTGCCCCTTTTTGGGGGAAATCATTGTTAATTTCGATGTAAACTCAAGTTGTGTAATAATTTGTCGGGCACTTGCCGATATATCGCCAGTCTTTTGGTCGCCAAGTTTTGTCGCCAACTTGGCGACAAATTTGGCGGATTTTTTTTTTTTTTTTAATTTGGTTTTAATTTGACCACTGTTGGTGATATTTAGACAGTAAACAATTGAATCATACTAAAACTGCCAATAATGAGAAAATGACATTAAATTGGAGTAAAAGGAAGTCATGTGATGCACACACATCAGCTCGTTCTATTAAAATTTTAAGAACATTTTACCGAGCGAATTATCATAACGTGGACGAGCAAACTACCATATGCGGCCATGGGCAAGCAAATGAACATAGCAAATTGGTGAGAAATTCCTCATCCATTATTGGTAAATATACAGGCGAATCAAATCACCTTTTAATTTTCTACTACGGGCAAAGCCGTGCGGGTACCGCCAGTATTACATAAAATGAGGCTGTGAGAAATAAAGAGAAGTAAGAGGATATTTTAAAGTTTTCAGTAAAATGCGTATACGCAGGAGCGTTTGGATGAGAAGTCACAGGAGGTCACTAAGCCCTCCCCAAATTTCCTTATTCGGCAATGATTGATGATTGATTATGTATTGATGATTCGGGAAAAATATCATTATTAGGCAAAAGTTGGAGTTCCGTTCGGCAAAATTACGATCATTTGGCGAAATTTGGAGTTTTATTCTGCAAAATTTGGAGTTCCATTCAGCAAATTGAGAATTTCCGCCCTCCCAAAAAACTAAGTCCGGGGCGCTTATGCATGTAAAATTCAAACCCTGGGTGGGCTTTGGTTAAAAAGTGTTTATATACACTGCTGCATAGCATCACCTTTAGTGTGGCTCTGGTAATTTGATGCACGATTCTGGATGCGCTCATTTGTGTTTGAGTTAAAGGAAAAGAAATTCTTTCTAGGAAACTAAACATTTGTGTAATGATGAAAAACAATCAAAAGAGCATTGTGGAACATGTTTTTTCACTCAAAATCCTCCCCTGTTATGGAGATATAAGCAATGCTGTAGTTTGGAGAGGGGGGGTTTATTTTTTAGCCTACTTTCCCAGTAAAAGTCAGAAAAAGAAGAAAAAAGCATGAAATAAGGCTTAATGCATCTTAAAAATATCGCGAAAAACAAAAAAAAAAGTCAAAAATAAATACAATAATTAAATAAATATCGAAAAATTAAAAATTGGAAAGTAGGGTATTGAGATGGGGAAAAATGTCTGTCGGTCTGTCTGTCTGTCCCCCCTTAATAACTTATGAGTGAATAGTCCGATTCGAACATTTTTTTTTTTTTTTTTTTTTGTTCGAAAGATCTCGGCGAGGGCACCTCATTCCTATATTTCATTTTTTGATTTGAACTATTTTTTGTACAATTTTGAACAGTTCAAAAAAAACTTAACATTAGCGCCTACGGGGAAATTCAAGGCAATTCCGAACTGTGAGGCGAATTTGCTTTAAACAAACTTTGTAGGAAAAAGCTTTTGATGAAAATCTTGTATATAAAATATCTTTTTGATTTGAACAATTTTCCGTTCAATTTTGAACAGTTCAAATTCTTAACATTAGCGCCTTCAGGGAAACTGAAAGTCAATGTAGATTCCGTATTTGAAGGCGGATTTACTTCAAACAAATTTTGTTGGAAATAGCCCTTGACGCCAGACTCCGACTCCTACAATTTAGGGGCACCTGACTCCGACTCCTGTGCCCAACAATTAATCGGACTCCGACTCCCCGACTTCGACTCTGATTTCGTAGCTTTAGCAAAAAATTTATACACGGAGGACAAACAACTGACTCCGATTCTTGGATATTCGACTCCGATTCCGAGTCCACAGCTATGGTTTTAACTGTGAAATAATTATTGTTGATATGACTTGTTTTTATTTTCGCGCTAAAGTTTTAATTTAAGTATTCAGTTTTCGGAGGATAAACTCAAAGTCATTTATATTTTTACATAAAGATATGCGCAAACGATTTTTTTTTTTTTTTTTTTTTTTTTTTTTTTGACAATGAAAATTACTTCTTTAAGTTGACATTTTATTGTTTTTATTTATTTTGGTAGTGCATTAATTCATTTAAAAAATTATTTTTGGCAGCAGGGGAAAAAGAAACGATTTTTTTTTTTTTTGATGTGATGTATTTATTTTAATGAGCTTATTAATTTTAATTATTATTCTTTCGTTTTGAAAGCTGTTAAAAAAAATTTTAATGGAAAAATGTGTATTAGCTAATTTTTTAGATGATTGAGGAATATTTTATTCCGATAAATCAGCTTAAAATATTTTAAAAATATGTTTGAAACAATTTGCGATTTTAGCTATTTTTGAGAATATTGATCAGGTACTAGAAGGTAGTATGGTTATACGGGAAAGTAGGCTCGTTTAGTTCTAGACGGAACTTCTTGTTTGTTGTAACACTAATGCAAAAGAATCGTAAATTGATGGTTTCAGACCAACTTTCTTTTTGAAGTGAAGTGAGATATCCCTAATATTTTACGCAATCAGCTGAGAAGCGCAAGAAGTTCTACACCAACAATAATCAGCCTGGGGCAAAATTGAACTTTGAGCTGGATTCCTGTAAAATACATGCAAAGGTGTCATTTGCATCGAAATTTAATTTTTCAAAAAATTGGAAGAATAATAAACTTAGCTGTTTCCACTTAGGGCCATTCATTAATCATCCTTACGTAAGTAAGGATGATTTTGGCAATTTTTGACCCCCTCCTCCCCCCTGTAAGGGTTCGTAAGATTTTTCGACCCCCCCCCCCCCGTTCTTACGTAAGATTCCGTTTCGTTTTACAAAATAATAAAACAACGAATCTTACGTCACTGGAATCACTATTAAATTCCTTATTATAAAATTAAACCATTTCGTGTAAAGAAATATTTACTAAAAATTTGGAATTTAGACTGAATGTTTTTTCGACATTTTTTCGTACATGATGCGATACTAATTAAAAATAAAACATGCCATACATATTGCAATTCTTTTATTATATTTTACACTATTCATTCTTTGAAAAACAATTAAAAAAAAAACAGCTCATCCAAAAACGTTTTTAACCTTCCAGATGCAAATAAAATATAATCCCTGCCAAACCACTTGACCGCGCGATTTCTAATGTAAAATATCGACTTGGAAAATATTACGTAAGAATGGGTTTGACCCCCCCCTCCCCTAAAGTAAGGATATAGGATAAGAGGTTTTTCCAACCCCCCCTCCCCCTTCGGACCCTTACGTAATTAATGAATGGATTAATGAATTAATCAGGGGTAATGAATTACCCCTGAGTTAAGTATTGGTGGGGTAATTGGGAACACCTCTATTGCTCATTAAAAATGGCTGGGAAGGTGAAATTCACAAATAATATTTTTAGTAACCCTCCACATGACAAGCAAAACTAGTTGAAAAAATTTAGCTCGCATTTGTTGAAGACATTGCCCTTTCAGTGTCCCCAGTGAATAACTAGTTACCTCGCTTGAGGATGTCTGATTGTTTGTTCTTTCTTCCTCAAGCTCACCCTCCTCTGCGAAGGAACCTTGCCGTTCGGCAGAACCATTATTACCAGGAGGGCTCCGAAGCAACCCTTCCCCTACCCGGAGTTGTGCCAGAAGTGAGCCTTGGTGAGTGTCATGTCACTGCTCTTAGTAGATATAGAAAAATTTAGTTAGTTTAGTTTCACTCACTCCTTCTTTTTAGCTCATTCTCGTTTTTTCACACAATCCCTTACAAGCAGAGGAGCAATCGAATTTCAACCCCCTCACCCAAGGGCGCCCATATAAGGGGGAAAGAGGGGGCTCGAGCCCCCCTTACAAATTAGAACTTCTTTGTTTTTAGCACTTTTTTCTTTACAAAAATGCAAAAATATTTCTTCTCCAGCCATTAATGAATAAGTTATTAAAAATGTTAAATTGTAATGACTGTAATCTGTCCTGAAATTGGTTTTCATGGGAAAAATATCATGCTTAACCATGGTTAAAATATCTGAGCCCCCCCCCCCCTTATAATTTTGCATATGGGCGCCCATGCCCTCCCCCCATTTCAGAGTCCCCATGTGACAGCTGCGAACAGATCGCCCCGAACTAAAATGTTTGGGAGAGTGAAAAGTCTTAATTGGCCGAAAAAAATTCTTATTTTACCGAATGATAAAATACGTTATCATACACATAACATCGAGTGAGATGGAACACTTCGCACTACAGTGTCACCTGTACCTACCATTATTTGAGGTTTAATCGGATGGATAGAGCCCTATACAGTAGTTGACCCACCTGTCTAACAAGGAGACGGCACGACCGTGGGGTCGGAGTTTTGCGTCAATTTTTCTTGTGGTGAAAGAGGACCCCTAGTAACTTACGTGGTTAAAGTAATACGACGCAATACTTGGAAAATTATGACAAAAATCGATTTAAAGTCGCCATGGAATCTCCAATGCGCCTTATGAGTTTAAAATGCCAGTCCTTTGACCAGCCGCCGCTAGCCTAGTTAGTTAAGGCGCGATCTTGTGCTCCAGATATAGAACGATCGAATCCAACTCTGGACCTTTCTCTTTTCTCTCTCTTTTTTTTTTTTTTTTTTTTTTTGCTATCACAACGATTAGTGGTAACGCGTTTCACCCCTATATTACTTTCTGAAATTTATTTTTGCCAAGGATCTCAAACTTTTTCATACACTGAAAAACATTCTTTTGCTCGTTATTCTGTACGGTTTGATTTGCCTAGTAAAGGTTTTTGACCTGTGGTCCCCTTACGGTTATAAGGGACATCTGCTCATAGGACATTCGGATCTTTTTTTTTTATCACAGCAATTATTAAAACAGTTTCTCTTCCCTACATAATTTTAAAGAATTTATTTATATCATTTTTTTAAAATTATTTTCTTTTCCTTTCAGCAAAACAATTTAAAACAATTCATATTTTTCATCCTACCACTACTTCGTTTCCACTAATTGTTGTGGTAGCAAAAAAAAAAAAAAAAAAGAAGAAGAGAAAATAAAAAGGTCCAGAGTGGATTCGATCGTGCTATCTCTGCAGCACAAGATCGCGCCTTAACCAAATAGGCTAGCGGCAGCTCGTCAAGAGATTGACATTTTAAACTCATAAGGTGCATAGGAGACTCCATGGTCACTTTAAATCGATTTTTCTCATAATTTTCTGAGTATTGCGTCGTATTGCTTTAGCCACGTAAGGTACTTGGGGACTTCTTTCGCCACAAAAAAAAAAAAAAAAAAATTACGCAAATCTCTGACCCCACGGTCGTGCCGTCTCCTTGTAAGTTGACCGCTTTTTTCAGGCACGGAATTAGCCCTTATCATGTAAATCAACCTTCGTAAGTTGACCACCTGTTTAAGCTGACCACTAAAGTAGTGTACCGCAAGTGGTCAACTTACACAGGTTTCACTGCAGTATGAAAAGAAACATTAGGCATCTTTCAAAAGAAATTTACAAGCTTTTAAAAAGGAAAAGAAGAAATATCTCAATGCTGCAAAAACTAACTCCCAATTGCCGAATCGCCAAATTTACCGAATACAGTCGACTCCCGCTACAACGCGATCCGACTTACGCAAAATAGCTATAGCGCGAGTTTTTTCACCAGTAAAGAATTTTAGACATAACGCGAATTCCTCGCCAGCCACTCGAAAATTTTCGGAAGGGAATCACGATTGCCGTATCGGCTTAGTTATTGGCTACTAAAAATGTTTTTCGTTAAATCTCTTTAGCATCACTGAGAGCGGAAGTTCCCACTCCGTACAAGTCTGATACATTGCTTATACAAATAATTACTTCTCATTTTCCTTTTTTCATTCTAAATGTGAAAGTTGTTGAAATATAATGACACCTAAGAGCGCTGTTTCAACTTGTGAATATAGAGAGAGAAAAAGCGAAAGTAATGTTTCTGACAGTTAAAGAAAAACTTTAGTCCAGTCATTTAAGCTTAAATTAGGTAAAAATCTCGGAATTCGAGATACCCAGCTGTAAGTTTGTATATACTTGTATATTGATACTCTAAAAGTTGTCTCAAAACCTACATATGGTAGGGTGTACGCAACTATTAAATTTCAAGGTCAAAGGTCACAAAAATCGGTTTTTTGTGTGTTTTTTTTTTTTTTTTTTGTAAATATCTCATTTCCTGTGGGGTTTTTGTCATTTGTATTTACTATCAATATTGTAGAATACAAAATTCTCTTCAAATTTTGTTTAAAAATTTTTTTATACGGTGAACCGTTTTCGAGATAGAGGGCGGAGAGCGCGCGGTCACAGGATCACTTCAGGTCAACCGGTGCCTCCGGTCGAAAACGTGCCATATATAGTTGTTGAACTATCGATAAATCAATGATTATAAATATTTGTCAATTTTTATTAACTATTATATTATATTATATCGATCATCTTCGTTATATGCATTTCGTCAATTCTACAAAACTTAATAAACCTGTGCAGCTTTCAAATATTCCACCAACAAGTGCAGCTGCTCATCAACATTTCAAACGTGTATATTATCAAGTTCAAACTTGGTTAGGGCATGATTTGGAACCCCAGGTATGGGGTTGGGCAATGCGAAACTATTTTCTGGAGCCTATCATGACAATTTTACCACCTGCTCCAGAAGATTTGCTAAATACAATTTTCTGCAACTGCAAGAGTAGTTGTGGTTCGCGATGCGGATGCAGGAAAGCGGGCTTGCAATGCTCTTTAGCTTGTGGCCAATGTAATGGGCAAGCTTGTCTCAATGCTCTACCATATCAGAGCGACATTAACGAAGATGGAACCTTTGACCCCGAAATCATGGAAGAACTTGAGACAAATGTCGTTGAAGACGATAATGAAGACTAGTAAATGAAATTTAACAGCAGCCGGAAGACGACGATGAAGAGGAAGAAGATGATTAAAATTATAAATTGTAGTTTTTGTACCCTTTATTCCATTTTTTTACTTTTAATAAAAATAAATGTATTGAATGATATTTTTTAATAAAAAGATTAATTCATAATTTATTTGTTTTTTTTTCATCATGTAAGAAGTTATTAATATTAATTAGGTTAAAATTCAAATATAATTCCTATATTTTCATTAACAATTCTGCAATTACATGGACAAGTAAGTGTTGTTAAGTAAATTAATACTGAATAAAAAGTGGAGAGGCTCGGAAACAAATGATAAAATATAATATAATAGTTAATAAAAATTGACAAATATTTATAATCATTGATTTATCGATAGTTCATCAACTATATATGACGCGTTTTCGACCGGAGGCACCGGTTGACCTGAAGTGATCCTGTGACCGCGCGCTCTCCGCCCTCTATCTCGAAAACGGTTCACCGTATAAAAAAAAATTTTAAACAAAATTTGTAGAGAATTTTGTGTTCTACAATATTGATAATAAATACAAATAGCAAAAAAAAAAAAAAAAAAAACCATAGGAAATGAGATATTTACAAAAAAAAAAAAGCGCAAAAAAACAGATTTTTGTGACCTTTGACCTTGAAATTTAATAGTTGCGTACACCCTACCATATGTAGGTTTTGAGACAACTTTTAGGTTGTCAATATATAAGTATTTACAGACTTACAGCTGGGTATCTCGAATTCCGAGGTGAACTTACTGTAATGACTGGACTACTTTAGATTATGTGCTTGAACAAATGCGTCGAAGGTATGACGACAATTATGTATGAGTGAATCTTCCATATGAGCAATTAAAAGTCAAGAAAAAGGAAGTCCGTAAAAGTTCATCGAGTAGTATCTAAGTAAAATATAAAAATTATGAAAATAGAAGCTGTTCTTGTATTGTGAATTTAAGAAACCAGGAAGAGGGAAGTTGCGTTGCAATAGATGGAAAGGTTATAAAAGAACTAGTGAAGCAACTGTATTGTGTATTTAAAAATATATAAGAATAACTGTTTGATCATGCAGCATAAATCATCATATTCACTTTTTTAAGTTACAAACATCATTACTGAATCCACTGTACAGTAAAACTATAGTGCATTTGTTTTTTTACTACATACTGTACGCACCGCACTGGTTTATTGTATGTCTTTCTTATCCATTGATTATGGATTTTGTGCATCGTAGCAACATTTTATGCTGACTAAAACGTTCTTTCTAAATTTAAAATACAAATAACAATTCAGTTTTTTATGTAAGAAACAGGACTGTATAGTTAAGAAATGGTTTTTAACAATTTGAGGCAGAGTTGGCCGAATTGGACCCAATTGGGTTGGATCCAATGGGTTTTTTTGAAAAAACCCATTTAAAAAAACCCATTATTTAGCCCACTTTTGGGTTTTTTAAAATTTTCTGAGAAGTTTTTTAAAAAATTAATTTAAATACTTTCATAATTTAAATTTCTTTTTTATTTGTTCTTCATCACAGACAATGAACACAAAAAATGAATTTTGAACTTTAATAGTATTTCTTAACACTTAACAGCATTAAAAAATACTTCAAAGATTTTAAATAAATATATTTAACTTTTTTTCTTTAACTGGTCAATAAATAACTCAAATTATCTTGACTGAGTCCTGTCTCGTCTGATTTTCTCAATATTTGTAGATTGTACAGAGGAAACTACTCTAGTTAAAAGGCTTTCAGGTGAATTATTTTCTGCAAACCAACACGTCACAAATCTCGAATAAACACAAGGTATATTTTTAGAAATTAACAGATTTTTCAAACGGTCAACGGAAAACAGAACAGGATGTACAGTATTTTCATTATCTTCGAAAAAGTTTAATATTTCTTACTCTGTACACAGAATTAGAAAAACAGGCAACATTCAATTCAAAGAAATGTGTTGATTAAGCTGGAATTCAGTAAAAACTGATTTAAACTACTTGAGGTTCTACAGTAGTTTTGCATAACAAAATGATATACAATAAAGTAAAATGCAAAAAAAAAAAAAAAAATGTAATTAAAAACGAACAATAGATTTTATCACTCGAGAAGTAACTTTGCCTTAACTGTTGGTAATAATGAAAACTAAAAAAAATCTGAAACTTCACCATTCTTGGGTTTTGTAGTCTTTTATACTTTTCTTCAGAATATGCTGAATTTTAACTAGTTTTCCAGCTTTTTTTACCCGAAGACAATTTTTGCACTTTGTCTATACACTTACGCTACAATATGCTACAAGTACCCCCACATTTTCCCTAAAAAAAGACAAAAAAAAACCCACATTTCTTTAAAAAAAACCCAACTTTAGTTGGGTTTTTTGGGTTTTATTTAAAAAACCCCAAAAAAACCCTGGGTCCATGGGCTTTTTAAAAAAACCCCGGGTTTTTTGCCAACCCTGATTTGAGGTGGTGTTTACAAGTGTCTAAAATAATTGGATATGTTTATAAAAAAAATTACGCATACCCTTTTCCACAACGCGAAATTTCAACTTACGCGAGGGGTCTTGGAACGCATTCCTCGCGTAAGTTGGGACTCGACTGTAAAGACAGTTTTGGAAGGTCTCGGTGACCTCCCGTGATCTCCCATCGGGGCGCTCCTGGCAGACAACTCTCCCGATCATTTTGAGATACTCCCGAATTTTAATACCTTCTCCAAAACTCTCTACTGAAGAATAACTCCTAAATTTTAATCAAAACAACGAAATTCTCCCAAAAAAATGGATTTTGTAGCAATAAGAATTTCTGGAAAACTCCCTATGATAAAACAATCGCTTTCGACAAAGCAAAACCTTTTCATACATTAGTATGAAACTGTTATGTGCCTGTTCATTTTTTAATTATTTCATGTTTCTTTCGTGTGAGACTTGTTTCCAAAAAAAATATTAAAAACCTTCCTGATTTTCCTCTGGACTTTCTAAACATTTTACCTCTCGCAAGAAATGTTTATCTTTCAACGAGAAAAGAAACTGATGCAGATTTTAAACATTAAAAAAATAATAATTGACAATTGTGTGTTTTTTTTAAGCAATCACGATTGCTTATTGCTTTCACTTGACCGCAGTATTTCTTCTTTTGATTATTTGTTCGCTTAATTTTTAATTGGTGCTGGTTGAAAATATGAGTGAGATTTTCGACAGGACTTTATACAATTGGGAGCGATCCAATGGGTGGTCACAGGAAGTCGCAGTGACCGTGACCTCCCAAAAATATCTTTATTTGGTAAATTTTGTGTGACGATTCAAAAAATATACATAGTCAGAAGTGCAGTACTAATTATTTGTTTACTGTCGGACCATCGATTACATGGAAAGGTTAATATCCGGTTTATTGACGGAAATGGACGTATTTATTAGTTTATAGGGATGTTAGTTGGTTTGATTCAGAAGTGCACTTTTGCCTCTCTATTACTTAGCCTTAGTTTCGTAAAAATGAAAATTTGCTCACAGCAACATTTTTTAAATCTAAAGTATTTTCGATCTGTATTCTCCCGGCAAAAATTAATTGATTTATTTATTCACAACACAGTTTTGAGCTTACCATTTTGCTTTTTGGTTCCTGAACGAAATGAAAACATTTTGTTTTCTTTTTGTCGTTTCCACGGTAACTACTTTTGTTTCCCCTTATTTTATTTTTGAGAATGCAATAAATGAATAAGGCACTAGTGACATTATAAAACGCAAGCATCCTAATCCCATCGTTATTTTCCCTTCTCCCCTGCTAGATTCATTCAGATGGAATCGTCTTTACTTGGCAGATTGCCGAATTACATAAAATCTGTGGTCAAGCAGTATTTATGTATATTTTTTTCATGATGCCCAATAGTCGCTTCAAATGATGCAGGGATATTCGCGTGGTCGTATTTTACCGTTCGGTAAATTTTTGAGTTTAATTGGGTGAATTGAGAGTTTCTCCTTCCATAAATTTAAGTTCGAAGCACACTTGCGTACATTTATGATCAACATAGCATTAAAAAACTGATTTTCAGCTGTGGCAGCTAGTTTATAAATTTTTCATAAGCGAAATTTCTCGAGATCAAGGCCCAACTGACTAAAATTGAAACCCAAGGCCCACAAAGCTTTAGAAGCTCCACTTCTATTCCATAACTATAAGTCAACGCAAAATAGTGTTTAACTTTTTCGCAGTACGTGCAAACCCTTAAGAGGCTCTTGTTTAACGCTACTAGTCCTGTGCAGTCACACGGTTTGCACATGCCTTATAGTCTATGTAACGAGAATTGGCGTGTCAAGACCAAATAACTTTCCCACTCGCCACAATTTCCTCCTTCTGGTTATCATGGTTACTGCACTATCATCATTATTAATGCATTCAATAATAATTCGAAAGTTCTCATGCTTCAAATTGTTGGAATGAAAAGAAAGAAAATGCTTAAACAAGTCCACCAAAATAGCTTTCCGTTGAAACATTCGTATAGTCTCTAAATCTCTTCATCTGTCCCTTCAAAAAACGGAACATTTCAGCGTCCCGCAGCTATATGTGGGGTATCGCGGCAAGCCAGATGAAAACGGAACTTTCCCGTTTAAAATGGGACGTATGATCACCTTAGGTAGTCCTGTCAGTTTTCATAACACATTTTATGCATTGTTTATGAAATATCTAATTTCTAATTCAATGTCTTTGATAGTGCTGCCATCTTTTGCAGACTTTATTAAATCTTGTTGCAAATGTTCTTTTTCACTTATTTTCCATAATCAGGGGTGCCCGCACGTCCACCACACAAGAATGCAAGCTTCAGAATACGCTACTGAAAATTTTATTTCGTGATTTTTTGGGATGGTCTAAGGGGTGCTCTTCAGTATTTGAAGAGGGGGAGGGGTGCACCATCACAATCATACCTGATGCACCCCCCCCCCTTCAGTCACCAGGACGGTCATTTACGAAAGTCAGGGTCAGGAATATCAATCCCTCCCTCTGAGAAATAATGTATTCAGGGGTGCCCACCCTCCTAAGGGCAATGGCGTACCACCCTCAATATCGCGGAGACCCCCCCCCCCCCAAGTGAGAGCGATCCCCAAAAAAATGAGAAAAATACCGCTCAAAACACCTTTCCCCCTAAAAATTTCAAATGACGCAGTCTGCGCCATGACCCCCCTAGGTGGGCACATCTGATGTATTTATGTTTAAGTGGGAGTGTTTTTGCTGTTTTCTTCTTTTTTTTTTTTTTTTTGATTTCATTTGGTTTCAGTGTATAACCCATTGACGCTCCCCCCGCCCCCCCCCCCCCCCCCGGCAAAAGGTTGAAATGATGGGCCTACCTGTCATAATTAATACTCAGAATAAGCTCAGGAGGTCCAGGTTTGGAGATCATGAAAAACCTACCATTTTCTTTTTTGACGAATTTCGGCGATACAGTAATAAAATTATTTTTAATTACTTTCTTCTGAATCTAATATTTTGAAGAAAGTATTTCATTCGTGAAAATTTTCGAATTCCGACGGTTTTGAACGTTTTGATATTGCGTCCATTCTGACCATTTTTGCAAAATGTCTGTTTGTGTGTCTGCATGTACCACGTGACCGGTTTTTTTTTTTTTCCGTTCCAAAATTTGGAACACATCTGTGTCCCTACGTGAACTGCTGTCTATTACATTTTGGCGTGAATTCCTTTAAAAGGGATAAAGCAATCGCGCGCGCGCGAACGTTTCTTCCGTTATGTGTGCCTACAAAATTTCAGGAAGTAACAGTCGGATCAAACAAAAATTGATCGACAAGAAGAACTAAGATGGTACGACAGCGGGCTCGATTTTTTTCGCCATTAGCTTCAAGGGGTTTTTGCAATCGAACGCATTCTTTCCCTTTAATTGTGATTCAAGAAGTCATGCAACAATTTAGATGAAATTTGGAATGAAAGTGAATCTTAAACAGGCAGGCGTACCCCACACCTTCATTTTCAGCATTTTGTTAGTTATGGGGGAATGTCTGTTTTATGCAGCTACTTTGACGTTTTTAGGGTCATAAACATCAGCAGAAAACCATCCATGTCGCTACACCGGTGAATTCTCTGCCACGTCGCAGATGTTTTACGGAGTTACAGAAAAGTACTCCAAAGGAAATATAAAATAAGCATTCACCCATAAAACTAACTTTCTATTGAGCATAAAAAGGGGTCTAGGACCACTCTATAGTTTGATAATGTGAAAGAAATGCCAAAAGATAAATATAGTAAGCCAAAGTAAAAATAAAACAATACTCCCGTGAAAGCAAGAAGGAAATTATTTTCACTTCCGCGGTGAAAAATCCCGCGACAACTCTCGATTAGAACTTACTTTCCTGATTAGAAATAAAAATTGAACACAGGGGTACCCCCCCCCCCTTAAAAGCAAGAGCACAGCCCCTTAAATATCGCGAAGACCCCCCCCCCTCAAAGCAAGAGCCCCCTCAACCACCCCCCCAAAAAAAGAGAACCGATCAAAACACGGCCCCTAAAAATTTTAATGGCGCAGACTGCGCCATGACCCCCCTCCCCCGGTGGGCATCCCTGTTGAACATTTAATTTCTATCGTATAGGTAAATGTTAGTGATGTGCCGGATCGTTAAAAAAGTAGATCCGCGGATCCGGATCCGGATCATTAGTGTCAAGATCCGCGGATACGGATACGGATCTCAAAAAAAATTTTTACCCAATTCAACTATACACGTGTAAAATTTGTTACGGAAGGTATTCCCGTCAGAATAATGACAGTTTCTTCAAAAAATGTCAACTACGGCAAAAATATAATCAAGACTATGATTTACTGTTTAAAGAAATCTCCGTTAAAATTGAGGGAGAGTTGGAAGGGATGGGTCAGCGCTGCATTAATCCTTAGATAGAATTGTAAAAATTATTTCTAGCGTACTCGGTAGATGTAGGATACAGGAGCAAGAGTGTAAAGCTGCTACTAGACAGGCTAGAAATAATTTTTCCCATTTTATTTCAGCATAAATGCAGCGCTGACCGAACTTCTCCGACCGATGAAATACGGAGCCGGGAAGACCTTTACGAACAGTAACTAGAGAATTTAGTCTCACTTTTTTTTTGAAGGATGCCGAGAAAAACAAAAATGAAGAATAACAGAAACTCAAAATCAATAACAAAAACTAATATTAAATTACAAATTAAAAAAACAAAACATGTCCCAGAGAGCCGACCTCATATTAACATGAATTTCGCGGGTCAGAACACACATTTGTTAACAAATATGAACTGACAGCAGGTAAAAATTTTAAATCATGGAGCTTTTTCTCCTTATCTTCCGACTATGAAATCGCTACCAATCACGCGTATAAAGGCTTAGAATTGCATTTAAAATTTCCTTAACAAGATTATAGCTCCTACTGTATATAAGTTGGAAATATCAAATAAATATCAAACGCAGAAAACTTTGTTCTTTCAATTAGGGCCAACATTTCAACGTACGGGTAAATTTTTACTACCATAATTGTGAAAAACGTTAAAGTCGGTTTTTAATTAATATGTCCGGTAATTAAAGCTCTACAAAAACGAGGCCAAGCTAAGAACACTTTCGATCAAGTCGCCTTTTGGACGAAAAATGAACTATCAAAATCGGTTCATCTGTTTAGGAGCTACGATGCCACAAAAAGACACACTGATACACACTATTAAACCTTATTTCCCTTCCTTTTTACAACGAGGGGGAGGAGTACAAATTGGTATCTGAAATGATACCTTATAATTTAAATAGGGAATAAAACCTAATTTAAACGGAATTTAAGAGTCTTTTATTCAAATATTTAAAAAATTTTTAGAATAGAAATGATCCGTTTAAGATCCGTCAAAAAAGTTACGGATACGGATATCCGGAACATCACTAGTAAATGTTTTATTTGATATTTGTAGAAGAAATTTCGTTTCAAAGTAACATCATCATTCGCTCCTATGACTTATTTCCGGTAGGTTTCAGAAAGGAAAATGAAATGTCATTTAATGGGTTTTTTTTTTTCTTTTTTCATTTCTAATTTAGTTCCCACGCGACGTGTTCATTCAATAATGTTGCAATAACTCACTCCTAAAATAGAAAAAGAAACTTTACAACCGCGGGTTTAAAAAGCTTATTTCGTGAGAAAACAGCATCAATTTTATTTCCCTTAATTGAAAAATATCGGTATCGGAAAGCAAGTCTGCTCCCCTGTGAATTCCCATTCTTCCGACATTTGGCGACTCGATAACAGGGTGCGAGATTTTTCTGAATTCTGCGCGAAAAAGAATTTGTGACCTCGAACGACGAACTAGGCTGCTGTTTCAAGGTCAAACGTGCGAGAAACAGAACAGGCCTTGAAGCTACCGCTGATACGCGTCGTAAAAACGTAAGTTCTGATTGTATTCGTCGTAAAAGTGGGGTTTAATCGAGGGATTAGATGCAATATGTGCAAAGCCGCCGACTTGCACAAAGTATTAAGGAGGAAGGCGTCACCGGGGTTTAGGGTATAGGTAGTATCCCGAGATGAAGGAGGTTGACCCTCCCCCGGAAAATTTGTAGATATTTGTATCTTGAAAATGACATTTTACATACTTTCTGGTGCGTATAATTTACAAAAAAACAACATTATGTGACTATGACATGGTGTGTATTTTTTTCTGAAAGAGCATGCTTAAAAACATAGGATCTGACCATTTTTTAAATAATTTATTTAAGTTTAATATTTTTAAAAAAATACTTAAATCTCTGCGCTTTTATTGTTTACACTTCTGTCGTGTGACATCACAAATGATGAAATGCCATTCAATGTTGTCATTCACAGAACAAAATATTTAACTCGCATCTTTACTCACGTGCATTGGCAACGATAGGGTTGATCGCAAGCGTAGAGCGCAATTTTAATTCGCTGCTTGATTATCATAACGTGGAGCCGTGGTAGAAAGATGCGCCAAAATGCATCATTTGTGACGTCATAAGGACCACGCCTTTTTTGAAAAATTGGACATTTCAAAAAATTAATTTAAAAAAAAACTGTTGGGAAAATGAAAGTATTTTCTGGGTCCATGTTTTTTTTTTGCTCATTCTATCCATTTCAATGACTAAAAGTAGTACTTTGACTGAAGGAAACCACCCCATTGTTACAGCTCTATTTTGTGGTGAGTCGTGTAGGGAACATGTTTTGCTTGCGGCTGTAAATCAAAAACCAACTTTTGAAGCCCATCAAACTTCGCCATCATATTTGACGCACCATCTAGGCCTACCGCACAAGCGCATCGTTTAGAATATTAAGATATCTAGAGTTTAAAAGAGGCCTATATAAATTCCCCATGAACTTTACGACTATCATTCACACTCCTCAAGCAAAGCAAAAAAAAAACTCCTCAAGTAAAGCAACCGTCACTTCCCCTAAAAAAAGACACACATATACAAATTATTGCGTCCCCTCCCCCCAAGCCCCATGGAGTTGGCGCTGGTGAAAGTCTCAATTGGGAGAGAAATTATATCCCTCTCCTCGAAATAGAACTATTATTTCTAAAACTTTGCTCCATCGTTTACATCATTGCTTGATTCCAACTTTAGACACTTTGACGATCTTTAAATACTGCTGTCGACAGAGTACGCCAATTGCTCACGAGTCCAAAGAGAGCCTAAAATTGAGTTTTTAATTCTTTAATTTCGAAACTTTTCTGGGGGAGAGTCCCCTTTTCCCATGCTACTCCAAAAATGCCACGAAAGGTAACCGAAAATTGCATTTTAGGACTTTAATTAAGGCAGTGAGAAGCAAAGGGATGTAACAAAATGAAGCAAAATTAAAAATTTGTAGAAAATCAGTTCAAATGGTTGGAGAACTGCTCATCTCTTTTAAGGAAAGAGTTGGTACTAGTATCTCAGATGAAGGCTGCAATAAAAAATTTTCAATGAAAGTCTACCTAGGATCTGAACTTCTAATGCGTTTTACTCTAAAAAGTCCACTTTCATCCCTTTGCCCACTGCCTCAATTTAGAAAAATTTTCACCAAGCCCTTATCCCTTAACTTGCCAAAAAGGGTTTAAATGGGGCTTTTTTGGGGTTCAAGCCCCTCGGTTAGTATCGTGATGATAGCTTTAAAATGAGGTTTTTTAAGGGAGAGTTGGCACGAATCTTCCACCCCTTCACCCCTTTCTCTAATACATTCAGAAACAGCTTAAAATTGGATTTTTAGAGCCTCAATGGGAAAACATTTCCATGAAGTGGAGATTCTAAGTTCCCTCACTCCACCCCTTTCTCTAATACATTCAAAAACAGCTTAAAATTGGATTTTTGGAGCCTCTATGGCCAAACTTTTCCAGGAAGGGGAGATTCCAAGTTCCCTCACTCTCCCTTTAATGTCAGCAAACATTGCCTTCAGGTGCATTTTTAGGCTTGGCAGCAGAAGAGTTAGAAGAACACCCACTCCCTCCCCTAAATTCTCAACATATAACGGCCAGAAGGCAGAATATTTCCGTTTCTAAGCTTCATTTTCGAAAAGTATTTTGGGGTCACCACCTGAACCCTGATCTTTCTTCTTACATCATCAAAATAGCTTAAAATGCGTTTTTTGGACCATAATTTAAAAAAAACTACTCGAAAATTTCAATGTCGAAACAGTTTCAAGGGAGATTGGTAAATCCATTCCCCTCGCCTAAACGTCTCTAAAGATAGCTTAAAATTGAGTTTTTAAAACTTCGTTTTAATAAAACTTCAGCGGAGTTCGTTTGAAAAATTCGGAAGGCTCCTCCCAAAATGATCGGCTAGATCCCCCCCCCCCCTCCCGTGTCTTAATATGTTGTCCTCCATGCATACACTTAGTTCAGTTCCGGGGTCCTGAAATCAATTTAACATAAAAGATCTCGGCACGTACTGTCAGAGTGCATTTACACTCATTTATAAAGCAATTCTTCAGACAAAAATAATAATAATAATAATAATAATAATTAATGATTGCAAAACACCCAACTTGTTATATATCTACCTTTGGTTTTGATTATTACGCGGTTATCCTGCAGCACTTCTTAGCGTGACGTTACGGTATATCCGGTGCTGGAGCTGTTTGCATTGCAAAAACCTGTCCGGGAACGGTGCGTGCTCGATCCCCTTTCAAGTCATTAGCTGAGAACCGCACGTGAAAGATGCAAACAGTGTGGCAAATTCTGTCTCATTTACCAGTCGCAGACGTATTTTCTCGTGCTTTGCATGAGGACACTTCTAAAGCTAAAATTGACGTGCAGATTTATTTGCTCTTGATTTACGAATTGATTTGCACTCATACATTTTTTTTATCTCCTTTTCTTTACTAAAAATAAAGCTGAAAGTCTCTCTGTCCGGATCTCTGTCTGTCGGGATCTCTGTCTGTCGGGATCTCTGTCTGTCAGGATCTCTCTCTGTCCGGATCTCTGTCTGTCAGGATCTCTCTCTGTCAGGATCTCTCTCTGCCCGGATCTCTGTCTGTCAGGATCTCTGTCCGGATCTCTGTCAGGATCTCTCTCTGTCCGGATCTCTCTCTGTCCGGATCTCTGTCTGTCAGGATCTCTGTGACGCGCATAGCGCCTAGACCGTTCGGCCTGTTTTCATGAAATTTGGCACTAAGTTAGTTTGTAGCATGGGGGTGTGCACCTCGAAGCGATTTTTCAAAAATTCGACGTGGTTCTTTTTCTATTCCAATTTTTAGAACAAAATTATCATAAGATGGACGAGTAAATTACGAAATTATCATAACGTGGAACCGTGACATGGGCACAAGCCAATTGGCGAGAAAATTCGCCATACATTATTTGTAAATATACAGGCGAACCAAAAGACCTTTTAAATTTTCTATTACGGGCAAAGCCGTGCGGGTACCACTAGTACATAATAAAAAGATATATTGTTATCGCAAAAACTTTCCCCTCAAATTTTGGTCTAAATTTTTATTTTACTCACCCCCGAATGAATGTTGAGTGGATTTTTCGGCCCGGACCTACGTTCATATGTATGGAGACATACACTGTTCGACGTTGAAAATGCAACACCAAGAAGGCTCAGGGGTGCCTTGCCCACTTAGGGGGAGGGGGTGTTTTGAGGGGTTGTTTCGCCATATAAGGGGCTGAGATAAATAAATACCCTTGTGCTGAACAGTAAAGTAAGAAAAACAACGTTGAAAAAAGCACAAATTTGCCAATTACAAATTTACCAATCACAAATTGGCAAATTTGTGCTTTTTTTAACGCTGTGTTTCTCACTTTAATATTTAGGGGCTCTTGGGGTTTTTTTTTGGGGGGGGGGGGACCTTCACAATATTAGGGGGGTACGCCCTTACTGTTGGGGGTGGGGGTACCCCTGAAAAAGGCTATGGTCAGAAATTTATGCGAATTTCGGGGTAGACTCACGTCACTGACTTATGCAAATGATGTGAAATGCGCAGTTCTCCAACGCACGTGAAATAAGATTTACAGGGGTGCCCATCCCCCCAAGAGCAGGGGCGCACCCCCCCTAAATTCCACAAAGATCCCTCGCAAAAGCGAGTCCCCCCCCCCCCCCCGTGGCTTATAAAAGAAGGAACTTGTAGAATGGGCAATATTCGTGCCGTTATTTGTGTCAGACGAATCATCGAAGAAATTTACTTTTTGTCTCATAGCATAAATGAATACTGTCGGACCATCAATTACATGGAAAGGTTAATATCCGGTTTATAGGCGGAAATGGACGTATCTATTAGTTTATAGGGATGTTAGTAGATTTTATTTCAGATATGCACTTTTGCCTATTTATTATTTAGCCTTAGTTTTGTAAAAAAGAAAATTTGCTCACAGCAACATTTTTTAAATTTGAAGTATATTCGATCTATATTCTCACGGCAAAAATTAATTGATTTATTTATTCACAACAAAGTTTTGATCTTACCACTTTGCTTTTACGTTCCTGAACGAAATTAAAATATTTTATTTTCTTTTTGTTGTTTCCATGGTAACTATATTTGTTTCCAGTTATTTTATTTTTGAGAATGCAATGAATAAATAAGTAACATTATAAAA
This sequence comes from Uloborus diversus, assembly GCF_026930045.1. Taxonomy (NCBI): domain Eukaryota; kingdom Metazoa; phylum Arthropoda; class Arachnida; order Araneae; family Uloboridae; genus Uloborus; species Uloborus diversus. The sequence continues at coordinate 17,205,054 of NC_072737.1, read as the reverse complement.
CACGTGCATCAAAATCCCGTCGTTATTTTTCCTTCTCCCCTGCTAGACCATCACCACATTAGAGTACTACGGTGATGGCTAGACTCATTCAGATGGAATCGTCTTTACTTGGCAGATTGCCAAATTACATACAATCCGTGGTCAAACAGTACTAGAGCGACTTGGATGACGGAATGGCAGAATGTCGTATTTTTAAATGAGTCACGCTTCTGTTTTTTGTGATAGTCGCCGCATACGAGTGTTGCTATAGTGGAGTGCCCCACCGCTCGATATTCCGTATAATGCCACGTCATCATCTCTTGTTCGTATTCAGGTTACTACAGGGTATGATTCAAAAGTTTTAAGACTGATCTCAGAACTAGAAATTTATTGCACGTTTAAGTACAGCGGACTAAAATTCTTCAAAATATGATCCTTCAGCATCAACACAGCCCTTCCAGCGCGTCTCCCATTCTTCCGATTCCGAGTCACAACTGACTACAACTGTATTTATGTCGAGGACTGCATACTAAGTGCCTTGCCTCCATTATTTTTTTATACCGATAGGTGGCAGCACCATCACCAGATCGAACAGTTAATGAGAATTTAGAACTAGTCCAGGAGCGTATAGCTACCTGGTGCTAGCACCCCCAGAGGTATCGTTTCACTTGGAGGACATTGAGACCACGAGCATATTTAACGTCGCCCAGTCCCCTTTAATGACGACGGTGGGTCTTCGACCACCGAGGTTCGAACTCCCTCCGGCCCCGAATCCGACACTCTACCGATCGGGCTTCTCCCATTCTTCGTAGCCCTTCTGGAAGTCCTCGGGCGGCATGCTGTCAAGGGCTCTTGTTCAAGCCTGCTGGATGGCGTCGATGGAGTCGAATCGCTTCCTTTTTAGACCTGTCTTGATTCGAGGGAAGAGGAAAAAGTCACTGGGAGTCAAGTCGGGGCTGTATGGTGTCTGCGGCGGTGTTTTCACGTTGAACTTGACCAAATCTTCGTCGACGTAGCACGACGTGTGAGCGGGCGCGTTGTCGTGGTGGAGAATCCAATTGCCCTTGATCGCCGGGCGGACGCGGTGGACCCGATCCCTCAAACGGCGGGATGCTCTAAGTGCTGCTCCAGTTTCGTATCTCCCACTTTTCGACCGAGGTCAATGACATGCACTCTTGCAGCAAGCGATACGCACTCTCTAGTGTTCCGAAGTCAACTAAAAATGTTTCCCCCTAAATTAAACTCATAAAACCCCTAAAAACCCCGAAATGCGATTGGATAAATTCATATGACGTCAGAAAGTCACGTGATTCTTTAACTGTGACGTCACACAGGGGATTAAAAGGTCACTTGACCATTGCTATTTTTCGTTGCTGAGTGAATAAAGGCATTTTTATCATTTTTATGTCATTTCTCATCAAAACCGATGGTTATAACGGATCAAAAAATGTATCAAAGTGAAAAAATAAATGAAATAATCGAAAAATAACATTTCCAAATGCAAAAGAAAAATATTTTTACCTGATAAAACCTAAAATTTAAACCCCTAAATTTACCCTTAAAAATTTTATCCCCCTAAAAAAAATCCCATTTTAAAACTTCCCCCCTGAATTTATTGGTAATCCTGCTTCCGTTCGTTCATCGACACACCTCACTACTTCCCTAGCCACTCCACCCGCGCTCCCTTTCTCGGAAAAAAAAATCATACCTTAGTCTTGAATCATACCTTGTATGACGTCCGAACAATTCGTGCAGAACGTGCTGCGTCCTTGTTGTTGATGTCATAATCTCTTATGACATCCGCACTCTTATTGTCTCCGTACCTAGACGTGTTTCTTCGTGCATCGCCGTTCGCGGTGGTCCTATCTCCTACTGAGTCAGCGCTGTTCTCGTTCTGTAATCTGAATATCGGTTCGAAATAAAGATCACTTATTGTTCCTTGCTATCTCTATCTTTTTGCCTAGTTTCATCCCTTCCGGACCACTCCTTCTTGAGTGAGGATAATGAGCTATTCGTGATTGCTCAAAAATGAATTTTTAAAGCAGATTTTTGTGATTCATGAAAGTTTTTAAAATGTAGAGCTGTCTACTTCTTGCCCCGAGGTCTTCAATTTGAAGATCTGGATTGACCGTGTTAACTTTCGTATTTTATTTCTTTTTAAGGCACGGAGAGCAACGAATCATCAGCGAGGAGACGAGGAGAAAGTCTCATCAAAATGCATCCGCCTAAAAAACCTCAGGTTGGTAATCTCTTATTATTACTGCCGCTAATATTAGTTATTAAATTATTATTACAGTGAAACCCCGATTTTACGTCCTCCGAATCTACATGACATATTCGTTTGTCATGACACATTCATTTTTGCATGCCCGTTCGTTTTCCTTCATTTTACGTTTTTTTCCCATCAGGTCCCAGTTTTTCCTTACACTTATAATGTTAATTTAACCCGGATTGAAAGGTTGTTGTTAATGAATTTCCCGGATTTTACTTTTTCTCCGAGAAGTATAAAAAAGGAGAAAAAATCTAAAACAAGCAATTGTACTTTGTTAAAGATAATAATGGCAGTTGAAAGTTAATTTATTATAACAGAAATTCTACTGCTCCATCTGTAGCCGACTTTATGGACGTTTGATGTTCATATACGTTCGTCCGTTCTACGCCTATGCAGATGAACAAGAACTGCAAGCACAGCCCGTTCCTTCTTTCGATTTTGCATTGAAATTAAAGAGCTTTCCAATAGTGGAAACTATTTTCTTTGTCATAAAGACCAGGGGAAAATCTTGTGAAGTATTTCAATCCTGGAAGATGCTGCATTTATTTTGAACTCAATGATTAAAAAACAATCCAGTATTGCGGATTATTTTCATCAAAAATGTCCGGATTCGCAATTAAATGTTGAAAATTGATCTAAAATGGTATGTGGAATAATGTTTTCTTTCCGTAAAATACAAATATTATATCTTTTGAACGAGTCATCTCTATTACCTTTAGTTTTTTTTTCTATTTGATTTCTGCTTTCTATGTATTTCCCAAGTTTTACTTTTTCCCGTATAGTTAACGTTTTTTAACCCAATCCCATGAGAAACGTAAAATCAGAGTTACGCTGTTTTTCCATCGTATTATCACTACTTTTATTATTACTGCTATTATTATTATTATAACTTTAGCAAGTGTTATCTTTATTCTTAGTTGTTGTTATTATCATCCTCATTACTCTCACTACTACGACAATACGAAAAAACGAGCTGATGTGTGCATCACATGACTTCCTTTTATTCCAATTTAATGTCATTTACCCATTATTGGCAGTTTTAATATGATTCAAAAGTTTACTCTCTAAATATCACCAACAGTGGTCAAATTAAAACCAGATTTAATTTTTTTTAAATCGCCAAATTTGTCGCCACGTTGGCGACAAAACTTGACGATTAAAAGACTGGTGATATATCGTTAAGTGTCCGCCAAATTATAGCACCACGTGAGTTTACATCGAAATTAACAATGATTTCCCCCCAAAAAGGGGCAAAAGATCCCCTTTGAAGCATATGAATGCAACCAAAAAGGAAGGTGCACAACTGGACGCCATAGGAGTCTATGTACTAAATTTAAACTTTCTAGGACATTCCGTTCTTGAGTTATGCGACATACATACACACATACGAACATACATACGTACATACAGACGTCACGAGAAAACTCGTTGTAATTAACTCGGGGATCGTCAAAATGGATATTTCGGGTGTCTGTACGTTCCTAGGCACATATCCACGTATGGTCAGGTTGAAAAAAAAATTCAACATTCATTGGGGGGTGAGCAAAATGGAAATGAAGGCCGATTTTTGGGTGAAATTTTTTTCGCGAATACAATACTTCCTTTTTTTTGTAAAAGGAAGTAACAATTAGAATTATTATTATAAATTACTTTTATTATTATTATTGAGGCAGTGAGAAGCAAAGGGATGTAAGTGGCAAAATTAAAAATTTGGAGATAACCAGTACAAATGGTAGGTGAACCTCTCCCCAGTCTTGGAACAAGAAGTAGCCCTGGTAGGTGCTCCTGTACTGCATGATTTAGAAAAAAATTCAATTAGAATCTACCTAGGACGTTATCTTTAAACGCGTTTTACTCAAAACTTGAAAATGTCCACTTGCATCCCTTTGCTTCTCACTGCCTCAATTATAATCTTCATCGTCGTCCTTATCATCGTCACTACTTTTGTTATTATTGCTGTTAAATATAATAATAATTGTTGCTAGTATTACCATTATCATTAGTTATTGTCATCATCATTATCACTCTTACTGCTTCTACTATTGTTATTATTGCTACTATTGTTATTGCTTCTACAATTATCATTATTACTATTACTATTATTATGATCGTCGTCGTCATCACCACAATCTCTACTACTATTATTACTACTGTCATCGCTATTAACATTGCTATTACTATTATAATTGTTATTATTATCATCGTTGTCGTCGACATCATTATTATCACCAGCGATATTCCCATCATTTTTCATGAGGGTATACTCCCAGTAATCCACTAGGCCCAATATGTGTAAACGATCATATACATAATACGTCATAATATGAAATTTTTTTTAACTTGAGGATATACGCTATAAAAAATGTTTGAGAGTATACAGCGTATATGGAGTATACCCCTATGGGAACACCCCTGATTATCACTACTATTATTATTACTGTTAAAATTACCATAACTATTAACTATTACTTTTGTCGTGGGTATTTATTGTCATCGTCATTCTTACTGTTTCAATTATTATCATTATTGATTACTGCTATTATTATTAATTATTACTGTTATTATCATCACCACATTACTGTTAACATTATCATAACAATTAACTATTGTTAATATCATGAGCATTTATTGTTATCATCATTGTAATTCTTACTGCTGCAATTATTATCGTTATTGACTACTGCTATTATTATTAATTATTATTATTACCATTATTATTGTTATTATTATCATTACCATTGAGAGATAAAGACTGCTTATTGTTTTCTTTTTCACGGAATGTCATACTGCGCTCCTTATCATAAGTATCTTAAAGCTTAATTTTTAAGTAAACGAAGTTAAGTCTATGTATGTCACGTCTCTTCGAGGATGAACTAGAGTTAGGTTCGAGATGAGTAACAAAAAATTCGAAATTTTTCAAGGAACTCATCTAGCCCGGGCACATCTTTGTAAAACATTAATAGATGCGATATTAGTTGAAAAGGTTATTAACAATATTTTGGAAATTCAACTCGCATTAAATAACATAGCTTAAATGAAATATTAAATACATTTATTCATCCGTTTTACTCACATTTTAGAATTTCTAATTTAGCTAAAAACAGATTCTTGTTTATTTTTTTGGGGTGGGAATACTTTTCATTTTTTTAAGTGTTTTGATTGGTGTGAGGACATGCTTTTGTAATCAAAATGAAACATCAGTAAACGAAAACATTAAATCGCAAATTTTGTCATAACTTATGATTGCAACTGTTCAAAGAATAATTATTCAGGTTAAAATTTTTGTCATTTTCCTGATAACTATTTGTTTTAAGAACACGATCAACTGCACCATATCGAACGAAATTGCACAAAATCTTTTTCTTCTTTAGTTGGAGAGTTCTTCAATGTACTTCTTTAAATTAGTTTTTGATTGCAAATGTTTTACCAGTAATGGGGTCGTTTCCAAGATTTTAAAAGTATTTTTTTTTCTGAAAGAGCATGCTTAAAAACATAGGATCTGACCATTTTTTGTTAAATTTGTTTACGTTTAATATTTTTAAAAAATTACTTAAATCGGAGCGCTCTCATTGTTTATGGCTTCTGCCGATGACATCACAAATGATGAACTGCCTTCAGTGTTGCTGTCATCAAGGCCACGCCTTGTTTTAAAAATTGGACATTTAAAAAAATTAATTGAAAAAAACTGTTGGGAAAATGAAAGTATTTTCTTGGTCCATGTTATATTTTTTGCTCATTCTATCCATTCCAATGACTAAAAGTAGTACTTTTGACTGAAGGAAACCACCACATTCTTTCCATTGCTTTAATTTATGGTTTTATATTTTTGTTCTAACTATTCGTTTTGCAGTATGTCTTGCAGTAGCGCTACTAACGTAACTACATAAAGTTTTCTAGTTTTTTTAATGTGATTATTTATTTATTTACAGCGTTTAGGAGAAGAAATAGAGATTTTGAAGGTGAAGCAATCAATAGTATCTGAATCGAAAGTAAGTTGCTCCTTCCGTATTATTTTTGATTTCTCTATTCGAAGAAATATTTTTTAAATTATTTCCTAATTTTTTAAGCTAGTAAATCTTGCATAAATATCACTAACACTTTCTGCTAATTTCTAAAAACTTTTTCTCTATAATACGTGCCGATTTTGCGGAAATTCTCTATTCGCAATTCCAGAGCTCGAATACGCTACCTTGCGGTGATTAACATTACTAAAGAAAAAGGTAAAATATTCCGTTCCACGTGTTTTCTTTGGAGAAAATTACAGGCTTCAGAGAGTTTGTGGTGTAATGTGATTTCAGAGGAATAGAAAGGAAAGTTTCCCAAAAGCACGATGAAATATTACTGTCATTCGTTAAACTTTAAAGCAAGTTATAAGTTACGGCATCTGTTTGTTTTACCTTTTTCATCCGCCATTAGACAGCGGCTGCAGCGCCACCTATAGTTTTTTGGAGTTGCGATGTTGCGAATAGGAAAAGTTGAGGAAAACTGACACAGCATATTTCAACAGAACGGAAGAACTAGCATATTATTTGCAACAAATTCAAATTCCTTTGTTTGAAGCAGACAATATCTTTTTTGGAGCATTTTACTCTTTTGTTCGGCATTTGTTCAACTTTGAAGTAAAAATCACATTTTCCATTCAGTTTTTTTTTTGACTGATAGTTTCACATGACATTCACATTAGCATCCTGCTGTTTACTTGTCGGCAGTGTTTCGCAAGCAAACAAGTGGGCTCTCTGCGTCGCTATGGTTACCAGTTCAGTCACCTCTACTTAGAATTTTATTTTTCTGCGCCTTTCTCAGAGGAACCCTTCAGCGACATAAGTACTGTCCGATTTTCTTACGAAACAATTTATTCGCTTGCTTATATCAAGCCAAAAACGGCTGCTAATAAATCCATCGAGCAGAAACAAAAGGTTTTATTCCGGAGCAGGGGTGTCCCCCCAAGTTCAATGGCGCAAATCCCCCCCCCCTTTTTCTTCTGAACCCTCTTTCTTTTTTTATTTTTTTATTTTTAGCTCTCTTTTTTATTTTATTTATTTAAAAAAAGTTATTATTTTATTATTATTATATTATTAGAAAAGCTCTGTTCTACGCCTTCTTACACACATACATACACAAACTAAACAAAGAAATGAAAGGAAATATAAACAGAATAAAATAAACTAAACAATTTTCATTAAAAATAAATCAATGAATAAATTTATAAAAAATTAAAAAATCTCCCCCAAAAAATTTGATGGCGCAATACAAAAAACGTTTTTTTCGCCACCTCAAAATTTCTGGAAATTTTACATCTCCTGTCTTAGTGTTGCATTTCGCTGGTTTACACTGTCTCTGCGTTAACTTTTGTCACAGATTAATGCTCCCTATTTTGTAATAAAATGACAAAACCAAAAAATATCTAATTTTTTATACCATCGAGAGTATTTTTGACTTTAAAAAAAGCCAATATCTTTTAAAACTTCAATCTCAAATTTAGACAAAAAAAAGTTAGCTTCGAAACTTTTGCAAATCTCAATCGCATATTCTAATCCTCTGTCAAAACAATTTTTCCTCAACTTCGAATAGTTTGGAAAACAACAGCATTAGAATCTATAGAGAGGCATTTAATCCCTCATAGCCGGGTAAAACGGGCGGAAAAATGTTCGAATCAGTTCAAACTTCAAACGAAATGGAATATTTGACGGAAATAAAAATATTGTTCGATTTTATTCCGAGTAAGACTGGTTATTTTGAACGTTTCAAAAATACTTCACCTCAAGTACGTTCACCCACATATTTCGCTTATTTTATTCGTCTCTCTCAGTTGTACGTTAATTATAAAATGTCTCGACCAGAAGTATAATGTTATTTAACTTTCACTTTTGCGTCTCATTCAGTTGTGCGTCAACCTTCATAAAATCAGCCACCGCCTACGACGGCAGATTTTAAGGGCGGCAAATTTCGTGATACAGTCAGATCTCGATAACTCGAAGCTTATAATTCGAATATATTAATTCCTTTATCTCAAAGTTTTATCGGGTCCCAAACTCTTGAGACTTTTGCAGAAACTTTTTATAACTCGAACTACTATTAACTCGAACTTTTAGCCGGTTCTTAGAACTTCGAGCTATCGAGAGTTGACTATATATTAGGGTGTATCGAAAAAAACTTTTTTTCGAAATTCAATTTGTCAAGTTAATAAAACGTTGCCCCTACCGACCCACATATCACGTATGAAGTTTTGTCCGGATAAAAAAATATTTACTTCAAAGAACTTACATAATTACTCCAAATGCCCAGCTAGACTGGCAATTATAGAAAAAGCTAAATTCAGGAAAAACCAAAACAATAACACATTGAAAACACTATTCCCAGAACATTAGAAGATATCCTGAATTTCTATTGTAATAATGTTCCAAAAACTCCTGAAAACGCCATACTACAAAAATTCTTATAACCACTATCAAAACACTTATAACAAGAACTTGGAAAAATGAATGTTCAATAATTCCAAGTTCGATCATTACTGATACACTATCACACTAGGGTTTTCCTAGCCTCTGGTTACTTGTTCATATTACTTTAATTACCAATGGGGTCATTTCCAAACTTTTAAAAGTATTTTTTTTTCTGAAAGAGCATGCTTAAAAACATAGGATCTGACCATTTTTTAAATAATTTGTTTAAGTTTAATATTTTAGAAAAATTACTTCAATCGGTGCGCTTTTATTATTTACGCTTCTGTCAATGACATCACAAATGATGAAATGCCATTCTGTGTTGCCATTCAAGGTCCAAAATATTTAATTCGCATCTTTACTCACGTGTATTGGCAACGATAGGGTTGATAGCAAGCGTAGAGCGCAATTTTAATTCGCTGCTTGATTATCATAACGTGGAAACACGATAGAAAGATGCGCCAAAGAGCATCATTTTTGATGTCATCTCATCAAGACCACGCCTTGTTTGAAAAATCGGACAGTTTAAAAAATTAGTTGAAAAATAACTGTTGGGAAAATGAAAGAATTTTCTGGGTCCTTGTTAATAATAATAATAATAATAATATATTTTTTTGGCTTATTCTATCTACTTCAGTGACATAAAGCACTACTTTTGACTGAAGGAAACAACCCCATTGTAATGAAAATTCATTAATTATTGATTTTTCAAAAAAATCAAAAAACTAAAATTCCTTAACAATTCCTTGAAAAGTGGTTACACCGGCTTAGCGGGCAGCCAATGAGAGCGCTTCCCTACTTCTTTACATCCTGCCTATCAGAGAAGTTGAATTTTGAGCTAAAATGAGTTGCATATCTCTCTCATATTTCGAAACTATTTAAATTTATTTTAAATACTAAATTATTCCAATGTTACAAAAATTAATCACAAAAGTAACATTTCTTGAAGCAATTCAGTTAGATGGCACAAGATTAACTTGTGACCGTGAGGATCTAATTTGTAAGTTTTTCAACTTTTAAATTAACTTAAATTAAAATGTTTAAAATGAGAAAAGATAAAGGGACCGGAAATCCCATGATCTGCAATCCATTCGACGAATATATACCAAGCGCTGATCCAAAAAAAGGGTAACCCCCCCCCCCACACACACATTGATTCTAATCTAAAGAAACCCTAAAACTTAGGTTTTATGCAGTTAATATCTGAAATATTTCGAAGGAGAATCTCCGATACCTATGCCTCTTGCTATTATCATCAAAGTTTACTAAAATTCCATTTTATGTTCTCAATTTCGAAAATTTTCCGAAGGAAAGCTGATTACCAACCCCTTCTCCCCTAGTTTAGTTCACGAAGTTCAAAATCATGTAAATCTTCTCAGAAATGCTGAAAGGGCACACGTAGAAGTTAAGTGTAATAATGTTGTGAACAAACTTTTTGAGAAAAGGATCAATATAAAAAAAGAATTATGCTAAAATCTGAATTATTGTTTTTTGAGCAATCACATTGCTTATTGTTCTCACTTGATGGTTTTGATGTTCCTATGATTTTATTTTCCCCCCCCCGCCACCCTCTGCAGCACCACCGTCGACGGCCTCCCGATGCTGCTCGTCTAGCGAAAACCGTCTCTAGGTTGCGTCCATATCCTACACACACGCATACATACACACACGCTTACATACACACACATGCCTAAACACAAGCTTACATACACACAGACACATACATACAGGCTTACATACACACACATCTACACACACGCTTACGTACACACAGACACATACCTACACACACACACACACATACCTACACACTCATGCCTGCACACAGACACAAACACACACGCCTACATACACACACACACACACTAGTGATTGCGAAAAACATAATTTGAATTCTAGATGTCAAAATTCAAATTATTATTATTATTTATTTATTTATTTATTTTTGAGCAGTCACGATTGCTTATTGTTTTTACTTAACCGTAGTTGATATTCCTTCGATTTTATTTTTCTATGATTTCATTGCAAACTCCTCCGATCCACGGGCCTCCGTGAGCATGTTCCTCCTCCTAGGCGGTATCTTCCATATCTCGCGGAATCGACTTTATTTATACTCGACTCACTCGACTTTACACAATCCTCTTCAGAAAAGAACAGATCCCATCATACAAACATCCAACATCATCCCCTAGCATTTGTAAGGGACATAGCAAAGCCTTTGATTGTGACACGCATTTGTAGAAAAAGCGAAAATATTAGTGACTACTACTTCGACTATTTGGAAAACGTTTTGAATGAAAAATCTTTACCAATAATAAAGCTGAAAGTCTCTCTGCCCGGAGGATGCCTGTAGGATGTCTGTGACGTGCACAGCGCCTAGACAGTTCGGCCGATTTTCATGAAACTTGGCACAAAGTTAGTTTGTAGCATGGGGGTGTGCACCTCGAAGCGATTTCGAAAATTCGATGTGGTTCTTTTTCTATTCCACTTTTAAGAAAAAAACTATCATTAATGAAGAAATTATCATAACGTGGAACCGTAACATGGGCACAAGCCAATTGGCGAGATACGAAATTATCATGACGTGGAACTGTAACGTGGGTACAAGCCAATTGGCGAGAAAATTCACCATACATTATTTGTAAATATACAGGCGAACCAAAAGACCTTTTAATTTTTCTATTACGGGCAAAGCCGTGCGGGTGCCACTAGTTAAAAAATATAGTAGAGATTCGAGAAGTTAAAATTCGCAACTCCAATAAACTACAGGAGGTGCTGCAGTCACTGTCCAATGGTGGATGAAAAGGTAAAACAAACATTATAACCTGCTTAGAAGCTTAGTGAATGACAGTAATTTTTTAATCGTGTTTGTGAGAAGTGCTCTTTTCTATTCCTCTGAAATTACATCACATCACAAACTGTCTGAAGCCTACAATTTTCCCCAAAGAAAGCACGTGGAACGGAATGTTTTACCTTTTTCATTAGTATTGTTAATCACCGCGAGGTAACGTATTCGAGCTCTGGAGTTGCGAATAGCCGCTAGGAAGAAAAATAAAAATTGTCATAATGTTAAAGTTGATTTTGCTTTTGTGCGTATTGAATTTTTATATAATGTAAAGAAATACTAGCGGCCACACATTCATTTGAATTTTGAATTCAAATTGTGTTTTTCGCAATTATGAATGCAATAGGAACTATTTGCAGGAACAAGAAACCCGACGAGTAGGGTCCTATCTCAATCCGTGATTGCGAAAAAATGTTTTCAATTTAAGAAGTAGAAATTCAAATAAATTCCAGTGGTTTCTTTCGTGAAGCAAGGACCCCAAGTCACGTGACAGATTTTAAAGCAAAGCATTGGAAGAAAACGGGTTTCTTTCGCCAGTTTCACGCAAAACCTATCAACCATTCGTCGATGTTGAGTTACGTGACTTGGAGTCATTGCCTCAGCTTTTGCTAAGCCAATTATTGAACTTACTCCCTCCATAAACTAATTCCTGCTCTAAGGTTAGATGTTTGATGTATTTTACTTCCTTTCACAAAAAAAAAAAGTACTGCTTTCGCGAAAAAATTTTCACTCAAAAATTGGCCTTAATTTCCATTTTGCTCACCTCCAAATGAATGTTAAGCTTTTTTTCGACCCGACCACACGTACATATGTACCTAAGAACGTATAGACGCTCGAAATATCCATTTTGAAGTTTCCTGAGTTAATTACAACGAGTTTTCTCGTGACGTCTCTATGTACGTACGTATGTATGTTCGTATGTGTGTATGTATGTCGCATAACTCAAGAACGTTATGTCCTAGAAAGTTGAAATTTGGTACGTAGACTCCTAGTGGGGTCTAGTTGTGCACCTCCTTTTTTGGTTGCATTCGGGTGTCTCTAAAGGGATCTTTTGCCCCTTTTTGGGGGGAATTCATTGTTAATTTCGATGCAAACTCAAGTGGTGTTATAATTTGGCGTACACTTGGCGATATATTGCCAGTTTTTTGGTCGCCAAGTTTTGTCGCCAACTTGGCGATAAATTTGGCGATTTTTTAAAAAATCTGGTTTCAATGCGGCCGTTGTTGGTGATATTTAGAGAGCTAGAGAATCACATTAAAATTGCAATAATAGGGAAATAACATTAAATTGGTGTAAAAGGAAGTCATGTGATGCACACATCAGCTCGTTTTAAATTAATTTACTTTTTTTAATGAACTTTCTTTATTCGTGAAAGACTAGAAAAACACCCTAAATAGTTTTCCTTTGCTTCCTACCTCAATCTTAATTTGCAAAAAAATGTGATTTGAATTTGCCAGATCCGACTTCATATTAAGTCTTTCTTTTTTATTTTTTTAGGCGTCATAATTCGCAATCACGGTTGCAGTGACGACAAGAGGCGGAAAGAATTACGAGCCTGTGAAGAAAAAAAATGGATGAACATTTACTACTACTTTCTCCATTATCTCCTGTGAATGGCGTCAGTAACTGGAGCAGATGTGCGTGAAAAAGCTCCTTTCACGCTACGGACGGAAAAATGCAAATATTTGCTCTCCTTGACTAAATATTTAGAAACGAGGACTACTACACGTACGGCTTCCCCATCGAATATTCGTTCTCGCCGATGTTGGACTCGTTTGTGGAAGATCGTCATGTTTGTTTGTTGATTTTTATTTTTAGTATCGAAAATTCGTTTCTTGAAGGGGATTTTTTCTTCGATTTTTTCAAGTAAACAGCGAACCGCGTAGGTGTGATGGTATTTGTGCAAGTACAGGCGTGGTTATAGTAAGACTCGAATAAGTTGAAGCTTAACCTTGACAATGTTTTGGACATAATAGGGAAAAGTTTCTTTTTTGGAGGTACTAGGGAAAGAGTTTCTTTTGGGGTGATAGGGAATAGTTTCTTTTGGGGAAATCGGGAATAGTTTCTTTTGGGGTGATAGGGGAGAGTTTCTTTTGGGATGATAGGGAATAGTTTTCTTTTGGGGTGATAGGGGAGAGTTTCTTTTGGGATAGTAGGGAATAGTTTCTTTTGGGGTGATGGGGAAGAGTTTCTTTTGGGGTGATAGGGAAGAGTTATTAGCTTTGAGTTGACGAATATATTCGAACTCAAACCTGCACTAAAACTACCAAACAGTTGTAAACATTGTCAAGTTCAAGCTTCAACTTATCAGAGATACACTATAATCACCCATACATGTTTGTCACACATGGTTTTTATCTAATGATGGACGAACCCAATGACCCAAGAATCATTTTGTCTACAGAAATAAAATACTTTTATTGCCATCACCTTTTTAAGGTGAGTCAGAAGTCATCGTATTTTCTATGCTTACTCTCAAAACTCTTTTTAGCATCTGGTGATATTTTTCTCAATTTACTATACAAAAAAAAAAAAAAAGTGATTTCGCCACAGTTCACTTGAATAGGCTCCGCGAAATGGGGAATATTAGTCAATTCTCAAGCAAAACTATGAATTTTTTGAAGTCCGTTTTACAATGAATTTGAAACTTTTAGTTCTGAAGAAGTTGCCGTGTAAAAACTTTTAGAATGTCCAGAATAATGGCAACATTCTATTTTTATTATTGCTATTATTTTTCATTTTTGGAGGCTATATTTTATATTACTTTTGTACATTTTATGTTTCTAGGCACATTCCAAAATCATTTCAATTTTGTAATGCCCGAGTTTGTCTCGATTTATAATTAAAATACTTTACAACGTACGTTTGTTAATTTTTAGTTCATTTTGTTTTTGATTCAAAATATATTACTGCGCCTTTCTTTAAAGATGCAGAACTTTAAAAAAAAAAAACTGGACGAAAAAATTCATAAAAAGTGATCCAAAAATATCAGAATGACTTTTAGCCCCTAATATAAGTTAATCTACAATTCAGACTTGCAGATAGACAGAATGACTTACAAACTAGAACAGCCAATCTACTGTTCTAGTTCGTAAGTCATTTAATAGATTGCGCCACCAAAGCGTCAGGTGACGGATATTTGATTTTAGTAGCGCCATCTATGAATTAACTAAGCAAAGCGATAGCTCGTATGCAACGCTAGTACAAACTTTTGAATCTTCAGATCTCGTTCAAGTAAATAAACTACCTTTTATAAAGTATGTAATCAAAGCCCAGCTCCAACTTTTAGCCCTCGTTTTCTGGTTCCTTTCTCTGGAGCAACTAATGTGAGTATAGCACAAATGTAAATAAAACTATGCACTTCCTGCGGTAACTTTAGTAAAAACTTAAAAGAATGAAAGAAAATAAAAGTGTAAAACGTGATACCGTCCACTAAGTACTAATCGAACTTCTTCCGATTTCGACCAGTCACGTGGATGAAATTGGATTCGATTCGCCTATCAGGTGTCGAACTCGTCACGTGACTAACTTGGAAACGGTAGCAAAATTAAATACGAGGCTTACGAGCATTGCGCCATCTGTCTCGACAGTACATAGTTAATATGTAAATGATTTTAAAGAGTGTACAGAAATTCGAGTAATGAAGTAATCTTTTGCACTTCATTGATGACCCGCTAGTCCACCAACAGGTTGTCGAATAACTATATAAAATCAGTCTTATTTTTTCGTTATCAACTCCTCAAGATTAAGTTACCTTAAAGTGTAGAAAATCAATGTTATTAATGCTCATATTTGCGAAAATATGAAATTTTGTAAGAGAGTGTTTCAGGGTTACGAAAAGCCCTTTTGTCTGCATTGAAATAATGGTTCTTTGAAACCGCAAAATATGTGCAAGCAATAAATATTTTTTAAATTTTTGTTTTAATAGCGTTGATTTTATCATCTATTAATGAAGATTTTTTTTGAAACAATTTTCACAATCAACAATCTTTATTTACTCAATTTTTGTAAAATTCCCAAAAAACTATTTCTCTGTATGATGTGTATTTGTGAAGTGTAATAAGTCATTTACAGAAAATAAAACGAAATTAACGTAACACACGAGCTTTCTTATTTTCTAAACCAGTTTATAATTAACGATTTAAACAGACAATTGTTTAGAGAAAAATAATACTCTAAAATAAATCTATTTCTTATTTGCCTAAAAGACTGAACCTTACTGAAGCGTTTCATTTTCATCTTTTACTCTTCATTTATCGTAACAATTTTCGGAAACTCGATGAGGGGAAATAAGACTCTACAAAATATTCAGAACCAGGCATGAAGTTCTGTAAATATGAAATGTTCTCATTCTATCAATAGAACTATATATTTAATTAAGATGAGTGTCGTAGAATGCATTGCATATACTTTCGTAAAACAAAAAGAATGACTTACTTTTTGCCACTTTTTTCAGAACGGGTGAATACGAGTTTGGGATGGGCATAGAACCGAATTTTTTAAGCAAGCAACCTGAATAGAATTCTTTCTGGAAAGGACGGACAAAATGGTGGAAGAATTCATAAGCAAAGAATACATGAGCAGTTGAGAATATTTGCAACAAGAATGTTTTTTTTTTTCTTTTTCTGAGCAGTCACGATTGCTTATTGTTCTCACTTGACTGTTTTTTGATGTCCTTTGATTTTATTTTCTCACCGCCACCCTCTGCAGCATCACCGTCGACAGGCTCCTCACGATGCTGCTCCTATAGCGTATGCCGTCTCCAGGTTGCGTCCATATATTACACACACACGCATACATACACAACCACACACACACATACATATACACACAAACACATACACATACATACACAAACGCATACACACACACAAATACAGACACCTACACATGCACACATACAAATAACTACCCACACATTCATGCTTGCACACAGACAGAAACACATATGCCTACACACACATACACATACCCCCCACACACACACATTCATACGCACAACTACCCACACATTTATGCCAGCACACAGACATAAACACACATGCCTACACACATATACACATACCCCTACACACAACACACATACCCCCCACACACAAACGCACACGCTTACATACACACACTCGTGGTTGCGAAAAGCATAATTTGAATTCAAGATGTCAAAATTCAAATTAATTTTTTTTTTCTCAAGTACAGAAAACCCACATCAATCCAAATTCTATTAAACCGGACTTCACTTAATCCAGACAGCTGTTTTGATGTACGTACTAAAAAATACGAGCTCTGCGCTAATGGCATCAGTGAATGGCATTTCATCACTTGTGATGTCATGTGCGGAAGCGTAATAAATGAAATTGAATCTGTGCAGCGATTAAAATAATTGCTGAAAGATATTAAACCTTGTCAAATATTTTTAAAATGGCTAAATTCTATGTTTTTAAGCATGCTCTTTCAGAAAAAAAATTACTTTTAAAATTTTCGGAAACGACTCCATTCAAAATACAATTTTTACCCTGTGCAGTAGTTCGTTTATATACCTTGTATCAACTAATTGGCTTTCTTTTTAAAATCCTACTTTCATCTATTCGGACGAACTGGATCTCCTATTAGTCCGAATTAATAAAGTTCTACCAATGGGATCGTTTCCAAAATTTTAAAAGTATTTTTTTCTGGAAGAGCAAGCTTAAAAACATAGGATCTGATTTTCTTAAATAATTTGACTAAGTTTAATATTTTTAAAAAAATACTTAAATCGGTGCTCTTTTATTGTTTACGTTTCTGCCGATGACATCACAAATGATGAAATGCCATTCACTGTTGCCATTCGCAGAACGTAATATTTAATCCACTTCTTTACTCACGTGTATTGGCAACGATAGGGTTGAGAGCAAGCGTAGAATGCAATATTTAATTCGCTTCGTGATTATCATAACGTAGAATCGCGGCAGACAGATGCTCTAAAAGTACATCATTTGTGACGTCATAAAGACCACGCCTTGTTTGAAAAATCGGACATTAAAAAAAATTAATTAAAAAATAGCTGTTGGGAAAATGAAAGAATTTTCTGTATCCATGTTATTATTATTGCTCATTCTATCAGTTTCAGTGACTAAAAGTAGTACTTTTGACTGAAGGAAACAACCCCATTGGTTCTACTGCATGTTTTTTTTTTTTTAAATGTTAAATTTATTTCTCTCCTTTTTTTAAACAGAAACGTTAAAAATAATCACAACATGAAGTTAGTGTTTCTAGCAGATGTTTTAGAATCGAAATTTCACTTGTGGGGCTCCCACAAAAACTTACAATTTATCAGAGATAAGCCAACATTCCATCAGTAGTTTTTCGAAGCGATTTTTGGAACATTCCAGCGCAAAAAAGATGAATTCGCCTCATGACATTTCCACCTACAAATCGAATGTCTTCAGCTGACTAAGCACACTTTTCTCTCATTAATGTGATAAAGGAACAGCAGCTGACATTTTTATGGGCGAATATCTATATAAAAATAGAGATTTTATCTTAGAGGGGGGGGGATTGAATTGACTTTTGGAATACGGGAGGGATCTCAAGGTGAGAAAAGATGTTTTTTGCACGTGATTTTATGAATAAATGGGGTTAGTTGGAGTAATAGGAAACATGGGGGTAAATATAAATGCAGTGGAATCCGCTTAACTAGACCACCGGTTAATCGGACCAGCCGCTTATTCGAACCAAATCTTAAAGAACCAAAACAAATCCCATTACACACGCCTAATATTATTCGCTTATTGGGACGAAAATCCGTTTAATCGGACCAAGGAACATGAGAACAAATTAGAGAAAAATTAAAAATAGCCCACCTGAAGCTAGTTTCAAGTGGGTCAACGAACGTAATAGTTAGTGCAATAAATTAATAATGTTTCCATGTAACTTTCAATTTAATTCAGCAATATTTGCAGAAAATATGGTTAGCGAAATTCCCATTGCATGAGGTATTGTTCCAGTAAAAATCAAAACTTCAGTGAAATTTCAAATTTTTTGAGTATAGTTAGCTCGGTTAAAAAATTTTACATTTTCTCAAAAAAAAAAAAAAAAAATAATAATAATAATAATTTGAATTTTGACCTCTTGAATTCAAATAATGTTTTTCGCAATCACGAGTGTGTGTATGTAGGCGTGTGTGTTTATGTGTGTGTGGGGGGGGGGTTGTGTGTAGGGGGTATGTGTATGTGTGTAGGCATGTGTGTTTGTGTCTGTGTGCTGACATGAGTGTGTGGGTAGTTGTGTGTATGAGTGTTTGTATGGGGGGGGGGAATGTGTATGTGTGTGTAGACATGAGCGTGTGGGTAGTTGTGTGTGTATGTGTTTGTGTATTTGTATGTGTAAGTGTATGTATGTGTTTGTGTACGTGCGTATATGTATGCGTGTAAGTGTAGGATATTGACGCCACCTGGAGACGGTTTTCGCTAGAGGAACAGCATCGTGAGGAGCCGGTCGACGGTGGTGCTGGCAGAGGGTGCTGGTGGGAAAATAAAAATGATAGCACATCAAAACAGTCAAATGAGAACAATAAACAATAGTGATTGCACAAAAAAATGGAATTTTTAATGACCGATTATCACTTATTTTTTTCATTCTTACATTTTTAGTTACTTCACTTCCGGTTATTGAATTGAATCGATACTGACTGAAAGGAATCACAAAACGTATCAGTCTGAACTCGTTGTTGACACATTATTTGCTTTGAAATACACGAAACTGCAGTCCTCGGCTGGAATTGGCTGAGCTGGCGGTGTATTTCATGTATTTTTGCCTTAGCCCTGGCTATTGGGCTGTAACTTACTGAATTATTTGCTTTATTTAAATTTATTTTTTAACGGAAAAATTTCGTAAACAGCAGTTTGTACGCTCACCATACATCCTGGGCTCACAATAATCGTAAGGATATTGAAATGTTATGTGTACATCATTTCGGTCAAGCTACAGGTCCTGTTCGCTTAATCGGACCAGCCGGTTATTAGGACCAAAATGACCAACGTGATCCTCTTAACCGGAATTGACTGTAGTAACAAACTCTGCACTCTTGAGGTATATTTCGAAACAAAACTGATGGTGAGCGAAAATTAGATTTCATATAGAAGAGATTTTGAGAATTCCGTGTGTTTCTAAGCAATTGTGTTGGCGTCGGTGTCATAATTGTTTGAAGTGTCACTGTGAAAAAAGTAAAATTTGTTTTTTTATAAGGCTGCGGAGTTGGAGGGAAAATGGCCGACTCCAACTGCGGGAATTTTAGAGCCTTCGACTCTTACTCTGGCTCTGACTCCGCAAGCACTTTTCACTCCAGAGTCCCTCAGACCTGCCACTATTTATGGTTAACCAGTTGGATGAGACCCTGAAGACAGCTATGATTTTTTGATTCGGACCAGAAAAAGTGCAATTCCTGGTCCAGCACCCCCAGAGGTATCGTTTCGCTTGGAGGATTTTGTGACCACGAGCGTATTCATCGTCCCCCATTGATGAAGACGGTGGATCTTCGACCGGCTAGGATCGAACCTGGAACCCTCCGGTCACAAGTCCGATGCCTCAGGCCACCAGGGTCCTCCTCCGCAAGCACTGCCAGAGTTGCGGACTTGGGGGGGAAAATGACCCGAGCCTGACTCCGACTCTTATAATTTTAAACCTCGACTCCAACTCCGACTCTTTTACCTCGAAATCAGCCCGACTCCGACTCAGCAGCCCTTGTATTTATAAGTTTACTGATCTTACATTTGGCAAATAGATGCTATTTTGGCTTAAAGAGCCAAATTAAAATCTAAGCTCCTTTCCATTAATACAAAAATAAACCTATACAAAACCCTCATAAGACCGATCCTTTTATACGGTAGTGAGACATGGGCGGATCCAGAGGGGGGCCATGGGGGCCATGGCCCCCTCCGAAAAAATTTCAAGAATAGTTAAACCCCCTTTTTTGAGCAAAAATTTAAAAAACTTCCCTTATGATGCATAAAGAGTCTAACAATAAGGAAACAATAAGAGGGGGGGGGGGGGCATCGCTACCCTGACAAAATTTCAAAAATAGTTAAAAACCTTTTTCAGAGTTGAATATTAAAAAAAATCTTTATTATTCCTCAAAGTCTAACATGAATATAAAAACAACGCCGAGGAGCCATAAAACAACACTGAGGAAGTTTCAAGTACAGTTTTTAAGCCTCTTTCCTCGCTTAAATTGAAAAAAAAAAAAAAATCATTGTAATTCATGTGAAGTCTAACATGAATGGAAACAATGCCAGAGGGAGGGCATGGCCGCCTCACGAAAATTTTAAAAATATCAAGTGTATACCAAATATTTGAGTTCATTTAGCACTTATGACCGCGGTGTCTCCCACAAAGCAAGCAAGAATAGCCGGATGATTTCCGGTCTCTTTGGAAGGTATGCATATTTTTTGCTGTTAATGGCAGATAAAAAAATAACCACGATTTTGAAATCTAGAGAAAATTTCTGTATAGTTCCATATGTAATTCGATATAAAAATATGGTATTTTGAGAAATAGATTCACACTCCCAACAAGCCAATATCTCGCTGCTGGATAATACGAAAACTATTTTTTCAGTCCCTGATTTAAGAAATGGTAAATTATTTTAGTAATTAACACCTACACAGATTAACGATATCGTATGCAATATTAAGTTGAAACTAAAGGAAAGTCCAATTTGAGAAAAAAACATAAGCGCAATTAATCCGAAGATTTTGTATGATATAACGCTTTTGTGTTGTTCTTTTTCATATTTTAAATGTGTTTCATTTCAAAAACCTAGGTTTTTTCTAATTTTCAAACTAAAAGTATGAATTTTGCTTACAAAGTTACGTTGCAAAAAACCTACGCTTATGTACATTGGAAATAAAAGCAGCTCCTAGCTTAGGCTTCAAAGAAATTTGTACAGAAATTTTTAAAGAAACACTTTATATATATATATATATATATATATATATATATATATATATATATATATATATATATATATATATATATATATATATATATATATATATATATATATATATATATAATATTTTCAAAATATTTTTTTATTAGCCTGTCAATAGATATACTACCTGTTTCAATATTCCATCCGAACAGACGAACGAAAATTTGTTAATAAAAAGTTAATAATAAAATACCTTAATGACTGTGATTAAGTTAAAGTTAGATTTAAGTTTTAACCTGGCTTTATGATGTGCTATGTAATTATTCTTCATTCCCTTTTTAATATGGGACCCTCCAAACCACTCCTCTTGTTAATATTACCAAAGATCGTCTACAAACTGCGTTAAAAAAAGTAACTTGTAAAAGTTTCCAGGCGAGGGTTCCCCACCTCTCCTTTTCGCCAACATCGTTCAAGATCGGCCTAAATTTTGTTTTAAGCGCCTGAGTTTCAAAATGTTTCCGGGAGAGAACTCCTCCCCCCCCCCTAAAAATGGCTGGTCCTCTAACAGTTACTCATGAATCATGGATCGCCTACATTTACAATTTAAAGAGTTCAATTTTGAAAAAATTTTGCGAGAGGACCTCAGAATCTCTTCAAACCCTAACCTTACCAAAGATAGTCTAGAATGCGTTTTTTAAGTCTATAAATTAAAAAAAATTCCTGGGATGGGCCTTTTAATCTCTCCTTCCCTTAACATCACCAAAAATCGTCTAAAACAGCTACAATTTCAAACAATTTCCGGGGGAGCGCTCCAAACCTCTTCTCCCTTACCATTACCAAAGATGATTAGAATGCATCTTTAAGACTGTAAATTACTCGTAGAAAAATTTCTTTGTGTGGGCCTTCGAATCTCTCCTCCACGTATCATCACGAAAAGATCGTATTAAACTGCGTTTTTAGCTCTACAATTGCAAAAAAAAGAACCCTTTGCATCTCCCTCTTCTTAACATTATTGGAGATAATGTTTGCGTTTTCAAGGTTTTAATTTCGAAAAATAGTCGGGGGAGGGAGGCTCGCACCCGAGCCCATGTTACGAAAGACAGTTAAAATGTATTTCTAAGATTACAAATCAGAAAAATTTCCTTTGATGAGCCCTCAAATCTCTACTCTCTCTAACATCATCAAAGTACGTCTAAAACTGCATTCTTAGAGTTAAAATTTCGAAAAATATGCAGGGAAGCGCCACCGAACCTCTTCTCCCCTAACACTACCAGAGATCGTCTAAAATGCGTTTTTAAGACTACAAATTCAAAAAAATTTCCGAGGGAGAAACCCCCGGGCCCCCTTTACTTCGGAGTTAATGTTATACTTACGGTTGGTTCAAATCGGATTCCTCTTAAAACAGAAGTCCTGTACAGTCGCCTCAGAAAATAAGAGTACTGATTACAGGAACACCACTTTGAGGCGACGATATATGCACACGTTTGCTAAGAAAAGAGAAATATTATTGGAAAGGTTACAGCCTTTGTGTTCAACTTGTGTTGCCTAGTGAAAATTCCTAAAAAGTGCTCTGGTTAAAAGGTGGGCTCTATATTGATATTTGTAAAATTCTAAAATTTCCAAAGCATCATATTTTTCCAAATGGCCCCCTCCGAAAATTCTGTCTGGATCCGCCTCTGTAGTGAGACATGGGCAATTAATAAAACAGAGGAAAACAGACTTCTCATTTTTGAAAGAAAGATCATTCGGGCAATTTTTGGAGCAGTAAAAGAAAATGGCGCTTGGAGAAGTTTGTATAACTTTGAAGTATACCGTAAATACAGACAACCCAACATCTTAAGAGTAATTAAAGCCAATAGAATCAGATGGCTGGGGCACGTATTTAGGCGTGCAGATCTGGATCCGATTAAAAAGCTAACTTTTTCGAAGATTGAGGATACAAGGAGAAGGGGAAGACCAGCAACAAGGTGGCTGGATAGTGTTGAGAAGGACCTTAAAATTTTGGGAGTGAACAGGTGGAGAAACCTGGCAACGTGTCGTACCGCCTGGAGGAAGAAGATTTTACATTTGTCTCCCCAGCAGGTCTACAAATGAAAAGCGACTGTTTTTACTTGTCATGTGGAAGGTTACTGAAAGCATTTATTTATGAATTTCCTTTTCCCAGCTATTTTTATGAGCAATTTATGTGTTTCCATTTATCCTATACATATTGTACTCTGTGGTAAATGGAAACAACTAATTTTTTCATTCTTCCTCTTCTTTGGAAGTTTAAATTTTGACGTTGAAAACACTTTCGTGTGTATTTTGTACACATTCAGCACATAATTTAATTTTTTGTTTGGTTTTTCCTTTTAAGTGATTTAGATAACATTTGAAGTATTCAGCAGGTCGTGTGTAACATACGAACCAGAGATTGAACTGCTTAGCGCGATGATTTACCTACATCAGTGGTGGTCAACCTTTTTTCACCCGGGGGCCGCACTTCATATTAAAATTACTCTCTCAGACTAGAACACATATGAAATTTCAAAATACTTAAATCTTTCCAAATAACATGTGAAAATATGGAAAAGGAAAGAAAATTAAATATCAAAAAATATGCTGTTATCAATTACTATGTGTCTTTTAATAAATGCGTCTTTTTTACAGAAACCAATTTCTGAATACAGTGAAGCACCGTTTATACGCTTTTGAAGGGACTGTATGGAAAACGCGTACAAATGAAAAAAAAATGTATAATAGGTATACGTTAATGCGTATTAGACTCTACAGAGACCAATTTAAGAAACATATAAAAGAGAAACGTATAAACGGTGCTTCACTATATTTGTCTCAAAATTTGTAACTTTATTATTCATGGGGTTGTTTCCTTCAGTCAAAAGTAGTATTTTTTGTCACTGAAATTGATAGAATAAGCAAAAAAAAAAAAATAATAATAATAACATGAACCCAGAAAACACTTTCATTTTCCCAGCAGTTATTTTTTAATTAATTTTTTTAACTGTCCGTTTCTTCAGACAAGGCGTGGTCTTGATGACGTCACAAATGATGCTCTTTGGCGCATCTTTCTACCACGTTTCCACGTTATGATAATAAAGAAGCGAATTAAAATTGCGCTCTACGCTTGCAATTAACCATATCGTTGGACAAAAGCATAAACAATGAAAGCGAGCCGATTTAAGTAAATTTTTTAAAAGATTAAACTTAAACAAATTATTTGAAAAATGTCAGATCTTTTGTTTTTTAAGCATGCTCTTTCAGAAAAAAATACTTTTAAAATTTTGGAAACGACCCCATTGTGCTTTTCGATTTTCAACGTTAAATGTGGGCCGTGGTAGCCCGATCGGTAGAGTGTCGGATTCGGGGCCGGAGGGTCCTGAGTTCGAATCTCGATGGTCGAAGACCCACCGTCGTCATTAAAGGGGACTGGGCGACGTTAAATATGCTCGTGGTCTCAATGTCCTCCAAGTGAAACGATACCACTGGGGGTTCTAGCACCAGGTAGCTATTAGCTCCTGGACTAGTTCTAAATTCTCATTAACTGTTCGATCCGGTGATGGTGCTGCCATCTATCGGTATAAAAAGTAATGGAGGCAAGGCACTTAGTATGCAGTCCTCGACATAAATACAGTTGTAGTCTGTTGTGACTCGGAATCGAAAAACGTTAAATGTAACTACGGGTCACACGGATCAGCCTTTCGCGGGCCGTAGGTTGGGCACCACTGACCTACACCAAACTCAGGAAATAAATGGGGCTTTTCCATTTACCATTTAGTCTCTGGGGTAAAAGTAAACACGCTGTGGTCAGAGAAAACATAATTTTGTTCTGTAACAAAAAGTCATAAAGTCAAATTTTTCACACCCAGTTATTCTCGGAGAATGAAGTCTTGGACACAATGAACAAAATTTTACATAATTTCTTAATTAAACCGGGAAAATAGAACGGGAAAAACAAAAGTTGAAACAAAGGAATTCAGTTTCATTTTACCTCAACCGACCATTGAGTTGGAGACCCTTAAAAGTAGATACTGCTTCCACTTCCACTAATTTTAATAGAGAAGTTGCAACCTATTAAATGTTCATTTTTCGACTATTGGATATTGTTAATTGACCCTCAAAACTAAAAAATTCACCATCGCCGAATTTCAAAACACCGTGGTTGATTTTTAATGGATTTTTAAAAATCCACGCGCAAAAGTGCGCTTTTCTGAAACGTCACGAGCCTACGTCACAGGGCATTAATGGGCAGCCTTCCGCCGAAGATCCTTGTTTTCGTGCGGACATTTTGAGCGCGCTGATATTTTTATTTTTTAGAAATTCAACAATCCTTTTGAACACACTATGGAGGCCGGATTCGTTAAAGCACAATCTAAATAATCTTCCTCAAGTAACATCAATGATGATATTCGAATATTTCCGAGAGGATGAGAGATTTAATGTTCCAGGAACGCGAGGAGTTAAATGCGAGGAGATAAGCCTTTTACGTTTCGTCTTCCAAGCCAACTTCGGTTTCTCTCGTATCGGAAGAGCGCATGACGTCACTTCCTATGCCATTTGACGTCACAAGCGCTTGAAGTTTAAATATTAATTTAAAAAAAAAATTACTTATCGTATCGCAAAAAAATTTTCACCTATGATGTTCATACATGTTACTCTATCATATAAAAATAAAATTGAAAAATAGAAAAATTCCCTATTTAATAAGTTGAATATTTGGAGAAACAATTAGTGATTTATATCGTACATCAAAATCTTGCAGCATTGCTTTGAATAAATTATGCTTTTTTATTATCTTTTCCCCGTTTCATCTGTCTGTTTCTTTTGATGTTATCACAAACACCTAATACTGAACTGGCATTTTATTTCCCACGGTAGACATGTGCTTCACACCGTTGTGGTATGAGTGCAGGATAAGCATCTTTATCGCTTTAGTTAGCGACAAAATCGCTCAACAAAATATTAAGATAACTAGTAGGGCAACTTTGTTTCAGTTTCACGGGGGGCGGCATACGTAATACTCCAAAAGTGCCAAAATCAAAGTGAATCGAAATACGATTTCATTTTAGTGTATTTATTAAGACTTATGCAAAGCACCAGAACAGTGCTTTTTATAAGCAGTAAATTTAAAAAAAAAAAAAAAAAGAAGAAAAAGAAAACAATTTTTAATTGATATTAAAAAAGTTTTTTTTACTAATTTTTTATTAATGATTCAATTGCAGTTTGAATACATTAGTATTATGACTTGCATTAAGTTTTTTGCGTCAGGTTATTAACAAGACTTAATTTCAAATAGCTGAGCTATCATTTGCTTCTTCGCTTGGCATCATAGTGCTGCTGCTGACTCTTTCTGGCCTTTGAAAGCACTATACATAGATATGACATTTCTTGATGTGGAAAGAATATTCTCATAATTATTTCATTTTTTATTCGCATTTTAAACTTTTTAGCGAGTTAGGAAAAAACATACCCCCCCCCCCCCCCAAAAAAAAAGGACGTGCTATGTTTGATCCCCATGTCCTGCAATATCTGTCCCTATCTTGTAAAACTTAATCTTACTTTAGATTTAAATTAATATAGACTGCCAGTCTCACATTGTTTAAACGTTTTTACTTATGACTACTAGTCTTGAAAACTGTTTTGTTCTCATTTTCAGTTTGGTAGCACTATGAAATTTTTTTGTGTTCATCGCCAGTTGCTTAGCGAGCCCCCCCCCCCCTCCCCCAAATATCCGGCTGGAATCTTTGAGTGTGTTAACTTTTTCAGAAAAGATTTCAACTTAGTTTTACTAAATTTCTTTTTGATTTCTTTAATCTCTTCTGTATTTAATAAAAAGAAGAAACTTGTCTTCCTGAATTTTTGCGTGTTTTTATTTATTTATTTATTTATTTTTTGAGCAATCACGATTGCTTATGGCTTTTATTTGACTGTTTTTGGCGTTCATATGATTTTACTTTCCCGCCAGCACCCTCTGCAGCATCACAGTCGACCGGCTCCTCACGATGCTGCTCCTCTAGCGAAAGCTGTCTCCAGGTTGCATCCATGTCCTACACACACGCGCATACATACACACACCTACATACACACACATATATACATACATACACCTACACACACACAAACACATAAACACACACGCATACATACAGACATCTACACATACACACACACATACACACAACTACCCAGACACTCATGCCTGGACACAAACACACATGAAAACATGAATTCAAGACAGACACATGATACACACATGAATTCAAGATATCAAAATTCAAATTAATTTCTTTTCTTTTTTTTTTAATTTTGACGCGTTTTGAGGCGAGCTGAAGCCATTTTGACCATAATTATTCGTTGTAGCAATATTTTCCTAATACATTTAGCGTAATGAATTGAATAAATACTATTGTGCTTGAAAAGTGAAAGACAATTGAATTTTCTATTTTCTTTTACCTTTGGCTTTCTTTGATGCTTCTTTTGAAACAAAAACATCCAGCATTCATTTGCATTTTGACGTCTTGAATTCAAATGATGTTTTTCGCAATCACGAATTGCGATAGGAGCCTACTCGTTGGGTTTCTTGTTTCCATAAATGGAATGGAATGAAATGGCCGAGAAATTTGTACCCGTCATATTTTGACTGGTGATTTTCTAGGATTGGCAATACGAGGCATATCCATAAAAAAAGGAATTGTGATTAGGATGCGGGAAAAAGGTAAAGATTTTAATGCCGATATTCATCAGTGCGCTTATCATAAAAATTATTTGAAGCGTATAATGGAATGCAGGTTTATTTCTTATCAATCTTAAATAACGGGAACTAGTAATCTTGAAATTTTGTATTTAGACGAAGGTTTACTATTTAAGTTCATCTATATTGGTATTTTTTTCTGAAAATTCGTAATTTTGCACAAAGCCCCTGTTTTAATATACTGCTTGAGTTAAGCCCTGAAAAAAAAAAAAAGCATGAATAAAATCAAATCGCAAACGATTTACAACTATGGCAATGAAATTTTCGCTCTCTAAATAAAGATCAAAAACAACCGTTGTTTTGATAATCTGAAAAATCTAAACAACATCAACTCTGATCAAGTCAGGATAATAAGCAATTCGTGATTTCTCAAAATAAATAAATAAACGTGCTGATGTGTGCATCACATGACTTCCTTTTACCCCAATTTAATGTCATTTTCTCATTATTGGCAGTTTTAATATGATTCAATAGTTTACTCTCTAAATATCATCAACAGTGGCTAAATTAAAACCAGATTTAAAAAAAAAAAGAAGCCAAATTTGTCGCCAAGTTGGCAACAATACTTGGCGACCGAAAGACTGGCGATATATCGCCAAGTGTCCTACAAATTATAACACAACTTGAGTTTACATCGAAATTAACAATGATTTCCCCCAAAAAAGGGCAAAAGACCCCCTTTGAAGTATACGAGTGCAACCAAAAAGGAAGGTGCACAACTAGACCCCACTAGGAGTCTACGTACCAAATTTCGACTTTCTAGGACATTCCGTTCTTGAGTTATGCGACGTACATACACACATACGCACATACATACGTACATACAGATGTACGAGAAAACTCGTTGTAATTAACTCGGGGGTCGTCAAAATGGATATTTCGAGTGTCTGTACGTTCCTAGGCAAATATCCACGTGTGGTCGGGTTGAAAAAAAAACTCTAACATTCATTTGGGGGTGAGCAAAATGGAAATTAAGGCCGATTTTTGGGTGAAAATTTTTTCGCGAATACAATACTTCCTTTTTTGTAAAAGGAAGTAAAAATAAATCAATAAATTAAAAAAAAGCGGGAAAATAGGATAAAAACAATAACTCTTTTGTGGCGAGGAAAATTCAATGAATCAATCAAACCATGCGTCACGGAACAGGCGTCTTTTTCTTGTCTCGATGCCTTTTTATTGAAATCTCCCCTTTCCTTAATCTATCCTGTTTACGTTGCACAAGACATTCTCCTGCAAATCCGCCCACGCACCATGCCACCCACAACAAAATCAATCCCGCGACGTTCCATTTCTATCCCGGGGCCATCCGATTGGCTGCTAAATTTAGAAGTCTCTATCCCGGCCCTCACCCTTTTCTGCTTCCGGAAAGTGAACCTGGAAATAGAAAGAAGCTTTGATGTTATTTTCGGAATTTAATAATGTTACGAAGCAGACGATATGCCATTCGAATAGGAAAACGGAATGCGAGGCATTTTAAGAATGCCACAACACAACCGAAAGGAAAAAGAAAAATTGTACATAAATATGAATGGTTTTGAGCCCTACAAAGAGGGAAAGTAATTGTATTTTGTACTGCTCTAAGATTAACGCTTCATGTAGGAGTACTCTAGTGCTCAAAATGGAGGAAGGGGGGGGGGGGGGGGTCATGGCACAAGATGCGCCATTGAAATTTTTAGAAAGCTAGGGCAGTTTTTTTCTGTTTTGCAGATGGCTCTCGTTCTTGAATGTCTTTGTGGAACATAGTGGGAGGTACCATGGGCGCCCATATGCAAAATCTTAAGGGGGGGGGGGGGGCTCAGATAATTCCTCCATGGTTTAGCAGGATATTTTCCGCGCAGAAACCGATGTCAGAACAGATAAGAGTTATTAAAATTTGATTTTAATAACTTATTCACTGCATACTGGAGAAGATTTTTTTTTTTTGAGCAATCACGGTTGCTTATTGTTCTCATTTGACCGTTTTTGATGTTTCGTGCCTTTTTCGGCTTGAACGAGAAGCCCCTGCTGCACCACCGCCCACCGTCCTCTGCTGGTGGCGCGGCGCGGCTGCTCCGGTCCTGAGCTATCCGCCTCTCCTGGTCGGAGGCGTCCATGTCCTACACACACGTACGCTGACACACTCACACACATACACACACACCTACGTGCATACACACAGGTCTACGCACACACACAAGCCTACACACTTACACACACAACTATGCACACGTAACCGTCCAGGAGGAGAGGCAGACTTGGGGGGGGGGGGGGAGCCGTTTCTGGAAACAATAACTCCTATGAGTTGGGTCCTGTCTCAGTTCGTGATTGCGAAAAACATAATTTGGATGCAAAATTTCAGAATTCAAACTATTTTTTTTTTTTTTTTTTCATTTTTGCAAAGAAAAAAGTACTAAAGCAAGGAAGTTCTCAATTGAAAGGGGGGCTTGAGCCCCCCTTGCCCCCTATATGGGCGTCCTTGGGAGGTACCATTGCTCTTGAGGAGGGGATATGTGCCCCTGCTTTATGGACTGTAATGTTCAAAATATACTTAGCATTTTGCATAGTTTAAAAATAACAGTATCTTTGTTATGGATGTATATTTCTAAAAAATAATAATAAATAGAAAATAGCGAAAATAACAAGCATATTTCCAAAATAACAGCTCTAATATGTAGGGTCTGGTGGGGTAAAGTGGTCATAAAATCGTAGGTTTTCAACTTAGGTGGATAATATATACAATAAATTCTTTAAACACTTCAACTTTTTTTGTTGTTATTTTACATTGTATTATTAAAGAACACGGTACACTGAATTTTACGGAAAAAAATATTGATATAAGTAGTTTTACAACACTTTCTTTTACCTATGTATTTATGACCACTTTACCCCATGGGGTGAGAGAAAGTGGTCATAGTGTGGGGTAAAGTGGTCATAGTTAAAAATAGATGCAAAACCATTATGAATAACTCTAATATTATTATATTTCGGTTAATTTTATAGTTACAAGTATATGCACAAGTACATGTGTGTATACAGAGTATATACGTGTCGTGTAAACATGAGTAAAGACGTTCATATGTGAGTAGATACATATATACATCAGATACATGCATGCACGTGCCTACACAAGTTTATACGTGTATACACGAGTATATACGCATGTATACGTGATTACCTACAGGAATGTATACGTGCGTACACGAGTATATACGTGTCGCGTGTATATACGAGTATAAACGCGTAAACGAACATCATATGCGCGTATGCACTTATATCTCGAATATTTACTTGCATACCTGAGTATATGCGTATAAGGCAGACGTATGTTTGCATGTATAAGTGAACATACATACATATACGGGTATACACGAGTTAATTCGTGGATACTTCCAGTGCGTCTTTGTACGTGTCTACTCACGTATATAAATATGGAAGCACGAGTATACACGTAAGAATACGTGTAAACACGATTATACACCTGTATAGACGTATAAAAGTACATTTACGTGCATGTACTAGTACATGTATGTATACACGAATATATACGCTTATATACATGTATGCCTACATAGTGAATCCAAGCTCTTGGGCAACAATATAAGGGGTGTGAGAGGGGAGGATAAGAAGCAAAGAATAGCAAGGAACTTATCGTCACTGACGCGCTACATGCACACAAAGCCAGAAACTGATGTATGCAAAACAGGTCACAAATTTGTTGCACAAGGATGATTCAAGATGCACAAGGTTTTCAAGAAATGTTTAGAGCATTTGTTAGAAGTCCTGTAGTAGCTCTGATACACGCATCGGAACAAAGGCGCAGCTACTGATGAAAGTGTTTCAAAAGTCTCGTTATTGCAACAGAGAGTGATTTGTGAATGCGACGCATGTATTACAGCTGCAGCCGCAAACTTCATCAATTGCTTTAAAAGTTTCTTAAAACCTAAAATGGTGTGAAAAATTGTCTTTGTGTAATAAATTTGTGACCTGTTTTGCGTCCGTCAGTTTCAGGCTTTTCGTGGATGTAGCGCGTCCACATTGTGTTTGTGGCCATATGTTTCTTATGATCCTTACTTCTTATCCTCCTCTCTAACACCTTTTAATAATGTTCCCGAGAATTTAAACTCACCCTGTACACTTGTATATCATATGCTTGTATGTTAGTGTCTACTCGAGTTTGTACGCGTTTCTACCTGAGTATTTAAGTGTTCGTATGTATACAAGTATAAGCGAGCATATACGTGTATAGTCGAATGTATATCTATATAGATAAAAAATACATGCAGATACCCATATACGTATACGTATTTATTGGTGCATTTTTGTAAATACGTCTATATACGAGTATATATGCGTATGCATACGTATATACTCGTATATTTAACCCCGTTTACTATAAAAACATTGCATATTAAGTGAAATTAATATTTGATTTATATCTGCCTTATATTAAAATGTTAAGTGACATTAAAAGAACAATATTCGTTTTAAGCCTAATATTATGACCACTTTACCCCATCTTACTTAAATTGTTCTAAAAAATTATCTAAAATAGATTCAGCTAACTACTAATGAAAAAGAGTTCTGGACACATGTAGTAAGCTTCCTGTGCAGTCAATCTGTTCATAATTCTAACAAACAAAATTTCCCAGAAAAGTTAAAAGAGGTGTTTCGATTTTAAAATTTTTCATATTCACACAAAATATTTTTTTCCCAAATAAAATTTCACCAGTTGTAAAATTTTGTATTCAAAATGTAGTTTCTAACTGCCCTACTCTAAAATAAAATTTTCACATTCATTCGAACATTTGTTTCCAAGATATAGCTATTTATTTGACATATGACCACTTTACCCCAATGACCACTTTACCCCACCAGACCCTAATACGTTAAAGCTTGACAGAGAGATGGTGGATGACCTTGAAGCTCGAAAGTAATTTGTATCATTTGTATGTAATAGGTTGATTTTTATTATTTTTACAAAAATAGTATTATTGAGGACGCACCTTTACTACTCGGCGCTTTCTGGCTGATTCCACCTATTACAAATCATATAAATGATGTTTTATCTTCAACGTCATTCGCCATCTGTCCGGGTCAAGATTTAACAACAGTGTTAATAACACTGTGTTTTCGAGGAAAAAAAAAAACTATAAATCTCCCATTTGTCTAAAGTCTATAATTATAATGTCAGTACTTCGTAAGTTACGAAAGATAATTCATATAATAGCAGGACCCGATTAAGATTTCAGAGGACCCTAGGACCCCCTTTTTGGGGCCCCTGTGTATTCAACCCTTGCAAGTTTAGCCATTGCCCAAATGGTTTAGCTATTGGTTAAAAAAATTAGCCGTTTAGGCGCCCCCTAAAAAGTGGGGGCCCTAAGCCACGGCCTAGTTGGCCTATTCAGTAGTCAAGCCCTGTATACTAGAGGACTCATCCACCTACTCGCTTCGCTCGAATGCCGTCTGCGGTGTTGGACAATTGATGAGTTAAATGCTTTCTCCCTTGGATGCCCTATAGACATCTTGGATGTAAAGTAGACATTTTATTAATTAATATTTCCGACCCCCTTAAGGTTTAGAGGAGTCAGACAGGGAGGAATGGCATTCCCTGGATGTTCTGTACCCAACGGTACCAGTATTGACCTGATACAATTTAATAGTCCGGAGGAGGAGATAGGGTTATAAACAGACGCGCACTAGTCTTAATAGTATTGTTAAGAGTTCGGTGCAGCTTCAAACTTTCTTTAAATGATGACACAGTTCTTGAGAAAACACAGGAGATTTATTTACAGCTATGTACAGGAAGCGTAGTTACAACTGCTAAATCAATCATCAGCAATTAAGTAAATATCAATCAACACCGTAAACTCAACGGTTACACACGTATTTACATCCAAATACGCAAAAATACAGCTCAAAGGCTTCACAAAACAGAGCAATAAATGCTCTCCAGTGTACCGCTGACACGATTCAGAAGCAAAAACTAACTCGAGACTGACTCCTGCCGTTGGCCGTGGCTATTTATAAATCTCGAAAAAGAAGTTTCCACAAAATTCGAAATGCTTCTCGATTTTCATTTTTTATTCATTCACGAATCTTATCAATGAAAAACAGGGGGGACCATATACTTCAGTCGAATGTTAGGGGGGGGGTTGTATGTACATTACAAGAAACTATTTACAGGTTACGTTATCACAATAATTTTAGATAATGGAATAAACGCCCAATTTAGCCAGATTCCAGCAAATTAATCATAAAAATAATTACTATTAACAGAATTTGTAACAGTATAGATTTCTGAAATGATAGTGTTAGCAAATTTTGCCTCAAAAAATTAGTGAGAATATTTCGCAGATTCAGGATCTATGTGTCCAAGAGCGATAGCATACGCCCACAAATACTTCCTTCTATGATAAAGACCTCAGGCACATTGTTTCGAAGTTTTCCAGGGGGGGGGGGAAGCAAAGGGTATAAGCTCAAAACATTTTATGCAAAAAAACAACAAAATGCATGCACAAATACTGTATAGTAACTTTCTTCCCCAAACCGAGGGGCTGGGGGATTTACCACCCCCATGATCCTCTAAATGACTGAACTGGCATTTAAGACCCATAAAAATGATCCCATTGGGCAGGGCACCTCTGGTACATTTTAAAAGCAAAAATATTAGTATTTCTTGTAACCCTAAAATCATGATACTGGTATTTCGCCTGTTTTTCAACAGCGTCACAAATCTTAGTGATGATATTCCGTTTACTCTTTTCATTAAGGGGTCCGGAAGTGCGTGATCATCCATTTGCATAGCTATCACAATGCTGCCAGGTTAGGTTTGCCAAAACTATAGTAACTGTTAAGTTTTCGTTATACAAAGTGACCTTGAGATCTTGAGAGTCATAAACATCGGTATGAGCATCATCCATGTCGCAACACAGCTGAGTTCTGCGCCATGTTTTCTCGTGTGTTTTGCGGAGATGCTCCAGAAGTACAGGGAGGGCGTGTTCCACAGCTACTTGTAATTCCTGCGTTGTAAGATATCGAGTGATTCTCATTTGTTGCTGGGGATCAGGGGGGGGGGGGGGTCATTGTGACCATAGATCTTTTAAATTGTTTATCTTGTTTGGCGGGAAGCTTTTCAAAGTGAAGTGGTTACTTGGTGAGCAAAAAGCTTCCCGCCAAACAAGATAAACAATTTAAAAGATCTATCCATATTTCTGAGGAGTTGAAGGTGGGAGGAGGTTATAATGGAAGTAGCTGTGATAAAAAAGAAGAGGGAGGATGATAGTTTGGCAGATACTTGGCGGGCAAACTAGATATCATAACTTTTTATGGCTGAGGGTTTTTGGGTTTAGGATGCAGGTTTTCTTTTTTGTGCGGAAAAGTTAAAGGTTTTCTTGGCGGGGAAATTTTTACAACAGGGTTGTTTTTGATGAGATTGCTATAACTCAAAATATTCTTGATCAATTTTCAATTTTTTTTAAAATAAATTACGCACAAATATCTAAGCTTTAATTTTTATTCGGCGATTTTAAAAATATTGATTCAATAAAAAATAAAAAATATTTGAATAAAAATATCGAAAAATTCGAGGATACTTTTAAAAAAAAAATCATAATTTTTGCAGTAAACGTTTTTTTTTTTTTTTTTTCAAATTCGCCGAATAAAAATTAAAGTAAACTGTTTGAAAAAGATATGCTCCAAGTTTCATTACTTGATCTTTATCGGTTCCTGACTGATAAGAGTTTGAATGCAAGAAATCGGGAAAAAGGGCATCATGGAGAAAAACGCGTTTAAAATTTTAAAGTTAAGTACACATTAGTTAGGTGCATGCAACAAAAATAATTATATCGTTCGTTCTATTTAAGATAGAAACAAGATTCAAACGTCCTTTTAAGCAGAAAAAACAGAGTAATTTTTCACACAATAAAAAAAAAAAAAAAAAATTACAAAATTCGACGATTTTTGTGTCTCGGAGCCCCTTAAATAGAAATTCATGTGGAAACCTTGAAACCTATATGAGCACCTTTTTTGGAATGCAATATTTCTCTACAAGGAAGTAAAAACGGTTTTGTAACAATCAAAGCTGTTTCCTCTTTTTTTTTTTTAATACTCATTAGAGAAATCTTTTGTATATAAAATTGAATGATCAACACAAATATATTATTCCTTCAGCTGTTGTCCTATCTATGCAGCAGTTTGATGTCATTAGCACGCTATATCACAGCAGAAGGGTTCCGTTTTTACAAATGGCGTTCAACACGCACCCACAGAATATCGTGTAAACATAACTCGATTCAACATTTTCCCACCTGCTCAAAAGAAGTTAATTTTTTGCTCATCATTCATAAAATATTTTTTCACGGCTATCCCTGCGACTTATTTATCATATTTAAAGCAGTGCAATTCCTTTTAAAATTAAATAAATAATAATAATGATAGCATGATTACCATCACTACCCAGCTTAACCTCGACTGATGAAGTGATTTTATTGTAACGGCAGTGGTGAGGTACAACTTCAGCATTCTCTTTTTTTTTGTGCGTTCCACAAAATTTAGTAAATTAAAGTAAGAAAATTTCCAATGATTTTTCCATTTTCTATTTTCGTTAATACAGCTGAAATAGTTCCGTAAATGACGTATACACGACGACTGTTAAACAAAGTGTTAGACACCGCCAAGGGTGCCTATATAGGGGGGGGGGGGGCAAGGGGGGCTCGAGGCCCTCCCCCTTGGAAATTAGAAGTTTTTTGTTTTTAGTGCTTTTTTCTTTGCAAAAATATAAAAATATTTCTTCTCCAGCCATTAATGAATAAATAATTAAAAATGTCCAATTTTAATAACTAATCTGTTCTGAAATATGCTTCCATGGGGAAAATATCCTGCTAAACCATGGTTAAAATTTATGAGCCCCCCCCTTACAAATTTGCATATGGGCGCCCATGGACGCCGCACTCGCAGCCTCAGGTGAGTTGGTTTCAACTCTGTTCTAAAGTACAGTTTAATATTTTCATCAAAAATGAAAGCATGCTTTTTTTGCTTTTCTTTTGCGAATACTATCAGCTTGTACCAAACCGAATGGAACTGGATGAAAATTCTCAAGTCTCTCAGACGAAACCAAAAACATTCAAGCTTTCTATTTTTTTTTTTTTTCAAGGGGAAGGGAGATAATAAAAGATGGGTGGAGAATAACGATAAGCATAAAGTTATTTCAATGCAGTGGTGAGAAGAGAATAATAAGCAAAAATGGTCGAACTTTATACAAGTGGATGCAATCAGATTCTAAAATATTTAAGCCTCGGCATCACATGCTGTTTTCGAGTAACTCAATCTGCCAAATGTTGCCGGTATCGCATGTCTCAGCAGCATTTCAATGTTTTCTTCGAATTTCGAAATAATTAACGGCACGTGGACCTTTTCGGTCTCGGCTATTTCTGAATACAGTAGAACCTCGTTTATCCGATTCCCGTTTATCTGGATCTTCCGGTTAATCCGAATCAAAATTGTAGAATTAGAAAAAAAAGTTTTGTATTCACACAAATAAAGCTTTAAATAATGATAACCAGGGTCTGATAAAGATATCAGGGAGTCCAATGAGGTCAAATAAGTCCTCCCCCCTCCCCGTATTCAGACTTCACAATTTCTGCCATTGGATGAAACACTTTTAGCCATTGGCTAAAGCAATGTTTGCCATTTGTAGGTCTCTGAATAAGGGGATCCAAGGCAATTTTTTGAAAGATGGGGGGGGGGGGGGGGGGGTGTTTTCAATGGTATTTTTTGGGAAGAGGGGGAGGGCTCTTGTTCTTAAGTAAGTTTTGTGGTATTTGAAGAAAGGGGAGTGTGCCATTGCTCCTGGGGGGGGACGCCACTGTAGCTGAACTATAAATGATAAAGTGATTGAAAAACATCAAGGATAAAATGTGACTTATACTGAAACAATGCTATGTAATTTTGTTACAAAGCATTTTTTTTTTTTTTTTGAGCAATCACGATTGCTTATTGCTTTCATTTGACTGTTTTTTGCGTCCTATCATTTTATTTTCCCACCGCCACTCTCCGCACCATCACCGTCGACCGGCTCCTCACGATGCTGCTCCTCTAGCGAAAACCGTCTCCAGGTTGCATCCATGTCCTACACACACGCGCATACATACACAACTACACACACATACACACATACACACGCACACATACATTTACACACATGCACACACAAACACATACACACACGCATACATACACACACCTACACATACACACCCACAAAAACATACACACACATACTCATACACACAACTACCCACACACTTATGCCAGCACACAGACACAAACACACATGCCTACACACACATACAAATACCCCCTACACACAAATACACACGCCTACATACACACACTCGTGATTACGAAAAACATAATTTGAATTCAAGATGTCAAAATTCAAATTTTTTTTTTTGGCTGTAATAAAAGAGGTACGCCTGCTTATTAAAGGATTTGACGTTTATTTCCCATCCTATTCGGGTTTTTGTTTATGGGTATTGCTTTTGGTCTCGGTTAGTCGGGATACTATATAGATTTATGTTCGACAGGAATTCTCATTCTCCACATCCCCGACGAGAGGCTTAGACGAATCAGCCTAGTCAGAAACTATGGGCCCAGGTCTTCGGGAGGGGGGGGGGGGGAGGCCACACTGACGCCAAAATTAAAAAATAAATAAAGAAAGAAAAGAAGGAAAGAAAGAAAAAAAAGGAAGAAAGAAAGGGGGGGGGGATTCCGAATAAGAGAAAAAATAAAGATTAAGTAAAATTAACTCATTTACTCTTTTCATATATACTCTTATAGCACTGAAAATAGAGTTAATTGCTTTCTAGTAAGCAGTTTTATTTTTATTTTATTTTTTCCTTCACCCTTTTCGTCTCCCTCCCCTTTTTTTTCTTCTTTTCTCCCCCTTTTTTTTTCTACTTTTTTTCTTTTTTTTGAGGGGAGGGGGCGGTAGCATCACTACCTACAAAACTTCAGTGAACGCACACGCTCCTTAAACGCAACGGAGTACCCCCTAAGTGCGAGGCGCACCCCTCCCCCAATGAGTTCAAAAACATCATAAAAGCTAAGTACCCCCTTAAAAATTTTAATCTGCCCGTATGTGCCAAAATCTCAAAATTTACAGAAAAATAAACAAGTAAAATAAAAATGTCAAATGAAAAAAATAAATATCTGCGATTTTTTAAAGGTTTCTTATTGGTCTACTGGTTTAAATTTTCGCAAGCGCCTCAACAGGCTTTTCTGCGTAAAAAAAAATGGTTTATCCTACTTTTCGCTGACATTTAAAATTTCCTCCCCCCGTTAAAAAATGAAAAGATAAGGTTAAGGTTGAAACTGAATAACAGGAAAGAAATTTCATGTTGGCGAAAAGTAGGGTATGCATTTAAAAATAAAATGTTTCATGCGATACAGAAGGATTTTCACCGTCTCTCGTTTAAAAATGATTTTCCCTACTTTTCGCCGACATTTAAAATTTCATCCCCTCTTAAATATACCAAAAGGAAAGGTTGAAACTGAAAAACAGGGGGAAGGAAATTTCGTGTCGGCGAAAAGTTGGGGACACCTTTAAAAATAAAATATTCAATGCGATACAGAAGGAATTCTACCGACTTTTGCATTTCAGTTAAAGAAAACATTTGAAATTAAATTTTCAGAGACGAAATTAAATTGCATTTTATTCATTGCGAAACAATCCACACCATTAAATTCCAGCCGCAAAAAACTAACCTTTTATTTGCGTCATTTGAACAGAAAGAGAAAGAAAAACTGGAAGTAACCTATCAAGTTTTTCGATTCGAAGCGCTCCTATTGGCATGAAATTTGGCTTGTGGTATTTTATCGCCAAGATCAAGTTTCGGAGTCAAAAGGAAGTGACGTCACGAGAATGCCATGCATTGTTTTCGCGACTTCCTCGTTCTTCCGTGTCCAGCAACCGTAAAAGCAGCATGTCAACAGAAGGGATGCTGCAAATGTAAAATTGAAAGCACTGAAATTATAGCTTTTTACTCGCTTCTCAGGACTTTTTGGCCATCTCCCATAGTTTAGGAATAATGTTAAGTATGTCTCAATTGCTCATAATTCCTGCTTTGTTGCTTTTAAGATTTTTAATAAGTCTCACAGTGTCAAGTTTCCCTGTTCGTGGTGTTAGTTGGTCACAAGAAGCTACAAAAGTGAGTATTTTTTTTTTCATTTATGATTATTCTTTTTGTACCGTTTAAGTGTACATTTTTGTAAACATCTTAAACATCGATGTACTACCACGTTTTTTTCGTAATGATACAGTTCTAGGTCAACCGCGTGCGTCCAGCGTTGCGTTTTAATGAGTTGGTTATGAGTTTTCAGTTGTTCTTTGTTATTAACACTTCTTGTTTCGATTTAGTTGTTCTTTTTATGTTTTGAAAACTCAGTTCAAAATTAAAAAATAATTTAAATCTTTTGTTCAATATTATGTATTTTGCATTTTATTTTTCGTTTCTATTTCAGATTGCCAAATAGTTTTACGTGAAGTGGTGTCTACTGTTAATTAAAAAAAAAAAAAAAAAAAAAACACTAATCCCTGAATGCTTATTGTTCTTGGTTAATATTTGCATATTTTTCTTAATGTTTTTCAAAAATTGAAATATTTGGAAATAATTTCATTTTTATTGCAATAATAAAAATGAACGAGTTAAAAAAATATTTTGTTTTTTAAGACTCCAACACGATTATCATTTGGCTTTTTATAAAAGCTTTGTCATTTAATAACTAAAATTAAAAAAAAAAAAGACTGAGTCGCAACTGTAGAATCAAGGGAAAATTGAATATCCTTTTAAAAGCCTTATACGTACTATTAAAAATCAATTTCAAGTATTTTATTTGCTAACAAATAAAAACTGGCAACAGATAAAAATTTTAAATCATTGCGTTTAATCGGTCAACTGTGAATCCAGGGATCAGTTGCGTGAATAAAGGCTTAGCGGTTATTAAATCTGCTTTAAAAAAATTTTATTATTCAAATTCTATGTAACATGGAAGTTCCAAACACATTCTATCAGACACAACAAAAAATTTCTTTATTTTGGTACATTAAATTTAAAATTTTTTAAATATGTTTTCACTGTAAAAATCACAGAAAACCTTTTAGAGGTTTCAAATTAATATCTTTGTTAATTAATGTCATCCAAAAACGTAACCTAGCTAAGAACACTCTCGATTAACTCTCCTTTTGACCATATATTTTTAAAGCACTTTTATTATACTTGGCCTGTTTGTCACGGAGTAATCTGAGGCTTGGTTTTGCTTATATTTCAGCAACTAGATCATTTAGAGACTTCTGGATTTAACTAAATGATTTGCTTAATCTTAAGGTACAATTAACGCTGAAAAATTAAAATTCTAGAACAATAAAATTATTATTTCAGTTGGGGCTTTTTTATTTTCTAATATGTTTCTAACTATTTCTCAGAAATTCTCTTTTTATATCATGGATTTTAGAGCAAAGTCACTGTGGGTAAATAAAATTTCTATACCTCCAGTTTTATTTGCACTGTATGCAACTTTGGATGGTTAACCATTAGAAACAAAAAACTTTCGTATGACTCTTTATCAAAAATTAAAATTTTTTTTTATCATGGTCCCATCCCTGGGTTAGAATATTATACCCTCATTTTTCCCTTATATTCACACTTTACTTGTTCTGTGACTGAAAATAAAGTATTTAATATAGCATCGCATTGATTCAGGGGTTCTCCCCCCCCCCCCCAGAGCAAGCTCCTCCCAAAAGAAAAATACTCTTCAAAACACCGCCCCTTAAATTTCAGAGACCCAGTCTGCGCCATGCTCCCTCCTCCCCTCACCTAATTGGGCACAGAGCAACCCTGGTTTGTTTGAAAAGTATTAAAATTTCAATTCCCATAAAATTCAGTTTTCGAACAAATTTGCATAATTTCCATTTTTTTAAACATAAAAACTCAAATTACTTTTTCATTGTGAGGGTGCATTAGCTAACCAACGAAAGTGCATTAATAACCTGTGAAATTTTGTAGTTACTTGTAGTAATTTTGTAGCTACCTGAAACTAGCGACTAAGACACATAAACATGTGTCTTTGTGAAAAACATTTCAATAAATATCTGTCTGTTTGATTAATTTTTTCTTGCATTTCTAGCCTAGCATTCTATCAGTTATTTTATTTATGTGTGAATATTTTTCATTTAAGTAGAAACTTTTTCAGTGGCATCATCCGTTGTCGAGGTTACAAGACCATGAGCTCCGAGGACTGGCAACATTTTCAGATTACAATGATTTCAATCACACTTTGGACAACATCTTAATACCCAGAGTCCCGGGAACGGAAGGACACGAAAGAGTTCGAAAGGTAATCACTTTCATCTGGTTCACTCTGTTTTGCTTTAATTGGGGAGGATTAATCATTTTATTATCTTTTGTTTTTCAAGGACGTCTTATCTTTTTTTGAAAGTCTTAATTTTTGAAGGGATAGGCTCTTCCAACCATTAAGTAAAGCAATCTGAATTAGTAGATTGTCATGCAGTTTACTATTAAAACAAGAATACTTTTTCTAAACTTTTATTAAATTTTAAAGTTCAGAAATATTATATATAAATTTGTGGTCTGTTACATGTAGTGGCTTTGTTTTAAAATTAAAATTTCACCTAAAAAAATGATGTATATTTTTAACAGTGGAATCTTAGGTTGTTATTACAATTTTTTATTTGCCAT
This sequence comes from Uloborus diversus, assembly GCF_026930045.1. Taxonomy (NCBI): domain Eukaryota; kingdom Metazoa; phylum Arthropoda; class Arachnida; order Araneae; family Uloboridae; genus Uloborus; species Uloborus diversus. The sequence goes on along the minus strand of NC_072737.1, from coordinate 17,162,128 downwards.
ATTGATGAATTAAAAACTGCAACTTTTACTTTGTTCTTTATTCCATTTCTGAATTATTAAGAGTAACATTGTCAGACTTTAAAAGAACTAATTAGTTTTAAAGTGTTAAAGTCGCACAGACAGAGGGGCAGTGAGGGACCTATAGCTCATTGCAGCTGCAGTTGTCAACACAACATATTTTGTAGTTTAAACAACACATAAAAAGTTAATTTTTGAAGATTTAAAAAAAAAAATATTTTAATGATTCTTTAAAAAAAAAAATCATTTGATTACTATCAGCAAACCATGTTTACAACCCAGCCTCTAGTCTCATGCTGGTTTATCGAATGAATTCAGATATAGCAGATGGTTGTGATTTAAAAGGGTAATGACATTCCAGCAGAAAGCAAAAATCAACTTCAACCTTGCTATCAAGGAGAAAAAGTTAAAAAAAAAAAAAAAAAACTCTAAATGTTTTGACACAGAATTAAGCACTACTCCAGACTCAGATTTTCAGGACCCTAATCATGTATAACAATTACTATGAAACCGAGTCAAGAAAAATAATCCTGGTTGTGCCCCTGATCAAGAACATAAAGCAAAAGTGCAATTAATAAGCGTCAGAAATGATTCTGAAACGAAAGAAATAAGAGTTTTAAAACTTAGACCAGATTTCGATCTAGGCACAAATCAGGACCACATTGTGACTTTTTCTCAAAATTCTGTGAAATGTCTCCTTCACAACATTTTGGTTCTTAAAACTAGTCTTTTCACAAAATTGTTTTTCGTAAACCTTTCTTTCATAACTTTTCAAACTCTCAGCTAGCCTCCAAGTCATTCCGGGATGTCTTTTGGGTCAAAGAGATTTCAGATTAGAATTATGATAGCTAAAAATCCTCTTTATGATATGAAAATAATTTCTTCCAATAAATAATGAGTATGTAAAGAAAAAAAAACAATGTGAACATACCCTTTTTTCCCCCTACAAGAATAGTTCAACAAAATTTTTTTAATCCAAAATTTCAGGCCGCAAAGTTAATAATAATGTGCATGGACTTTTGCAGATGCTATGATGATGTTCCATATAAGTTTTCTTGGTATTAACGCAATTTATACAAATACAAATACAAAAGTGACGACCAGGAACAGGCTCTGGGCCCAGCTAGACTGGTCCTAGTCAATTTACAATCCCCAGTGAAGATCAATGGCTCTCTTAAAACTGTCTACTCCCCTTGCTCATTACCATCTCTTCCGGTAAACTGTTCCAAGGTTCCACTTCCCTGCTGAAATAATAATTTTTCCTAACATCCATGTTAGCCTGAGATTTAAATAGCTTAAAACAATGACCCCTTGTTCTGTTTTCAGCACTAAACTTCAGCCCCGTAACATCTTTCATTTCAATAAATTTAAACAACTGAATCATGTCCCCTCGGTCTCTTCTTTAATGATTTCTAAAATATCTGTAAATCACTAAAAATAATGGACTTTAAATAGAATTAGTACTGCATATGTAGAATAATCCTGGATAGTATTCATTTATGTTTCATGTAGAAAAGAAAAAAGATTTAAGAAATGTGTTTGTATGTATGAAATACTCCTGTTCTTAATACACAGCACAGTTAATATTTCTCTTACACTGGGGATGTGTTGTGAGATCCATAAACGGGGAGATAGGCAGGTTTGTATTGAGATAAATTAAGTTATATTGTAGCTGTTGAAAAAGCTTTTTTTTGAAACTGTTTCTTGATAAAATATATTTAATTTAAATTCTTTTCAAAATTCAATTAAACATGGTTGAGGGTTGTAGTGCACTCAAGAGTGCCCATATAGGCTCAAGCCCCCCTTAGAAATGAGAACTTCCTTGCCTTTAGTACTTTTTTTCTTTGCAAAAATGTGAAAACATTTCTTCTCCAGCCATTAATGAATAAGTCATTAAAAATATTAAACTTTAACAACTGATTTGTACTGAAATTAGTTTCCATGGGGAAAATATCTGAGCCCCCTCTTAAAACTTTGCATATGGGTGCCCATGTGTGCACCCCCTGTGTATGATACATACTTAATTACAGGGTTGGCCAGATTGGACCCAATGGGTTTTTTTGAAAAAACCCATTTAAAAAACCCCACTATTTAGCCCACTTTTGGGTTTTTTTAAATTTTCCAAGAAGTTAAAAAAAAATTAATTAATTTAAATACTTTTACAATTTAAACTTCTTCTTTATTTGTTCTTCACCACAGCCAATGAACATAAAAAATGAATTTTGAACTTTAATAGTATTTCTTCACTTTTAACAGCATTAAAAAAATACTTCAAAGATTTTAAATAAACGTATTTAACTTTTTTCTTTAACTGGTCAATAAATAACTCAAATTATCTTGACTAAGTCCTGTCCCGTCTGATTTTCTCAACATTTGTAGATTGTACAGAGGAAACTACTCTAGTCGAAAGGCTTTCGTGTGAAATATTTTCTGGAAACCAACACGTCACAAATCTCGATTAAACAAGGTATATTTTTTAGAAATTTACAGGTTTTACGAACGGTTGAACAGAATAAGATGTAAAGTATTTTCATTATTTTACAAAAAAGTTTAATATTTGTTACTCTGTACACAGAAATAGAAAAAACAGGCAACATAAAATTCAAAGAAATGTCTTGATTAAGCTAGAATTCAGTAAAAAGGGATTTAAACTACTTGAGGTTCTACAGTAGTTTTGCATAACAAAATGAAACACAATAAAGTAAAATGCAAAAAAAAAAAAAATGTAGTAATTACAAATAAACAGATTTTATCACTCGAGAAGTAACTTTGACTTAACTGTTGGTAATCGAGGAAACTAAAAAATCTGAAACTTCACCATTCTTGGGTTTTGTCGTCTTTTTTACTTTTCTTCAGAAAATGCTGAATTTTCCAGCGTTGACAATTTTTTTGCTTTGTCCATATACCTACGCTACAATATGCTACAAGTACCCCTCATTTTCCCTAAGAAAAGACAAAAAAAACCCACATTTCTTTTAAAAAACCCAGCTTTAGTTGGGTTTTTTTGGGTTTTATTTAAAAAAACCCTGGGTCCATGGGCTTTTTTAAAAAAACCCGGGTTTTTGCCAACCCTGCTTAATCATGCTCTCCATTTAAGAAAATCCATCAGGTTATAATGAATGAACATTTTTCAGTACATTACGACGTCCATGAAAGCTCTGGATTGGACTGTGGAAGAGGATTCTTTCACGGACCGCACCCCCTACGGGAAGAAGCCTTTCAGCAACATCGTCGCCACTCTCAATCCCCACGCTTGCCGATTCCTGACAGTCGCCTGCCACTATGACTCCCTGCACAATCGGGAGTTCACTTTCCTGGGTGCCATCGATTCTGCCGTCCCTTGCGCCATGATGATCAACATGGCCAGAGTGCTGGACACTGCTCTTAAAGAGCAAAAGAACAAAGTAAATAACTGTTCCATTTCTTCCTTTTCATTCTGAGTCTTAAAGGTTTTTCTGTGAAGGGTCTAACCCAGGGCCAGATTAACCCTTTCCGGCGCGGTGATCACAAAAAACACCAATTTTAAAAATTTCTTTAAAAAAAGTTTTTTCTTTAAAACTCCAAAAATCGCTGCATTAGTTGCTTTTATTTCTCTTTAATGCACATAGATGGCAGCACTATTAAATATGACTCTTTTTGTTGGCTTAATTTCTTGTTTAAAATACCACAATTTTCAAGCTCAATACAATATTTTTTTCAAGATTTTAAAATTTACACCATAATCTAAAGTATTCAACCGTTTTCCCTCAGGAATCCTGAGCTAATCAATCATAATTTTGCAAAAGATTCGAGTTCATTTTTGAATGCATAAACAAAGTTTCTTTCCAGGTGTCCCCAAATGTGGACACCGCCCTTCTAGAGCATTGATCTCACTGTTGCGGGTGAAAGATGTAATTTGATACATTTCAGAGAAGGGGGACCCAAAAGAATAGTTTTCAACGGGCTTTTGTTTATTTATTTTGGATTCTTGACCCAGAACAGATGAATTTGAAGGCCCATGACTGCACACATTTGAGATTTGCTTTTCCTACCAGACAGTTGTATACTTTTTTTATTCTCAGCTTTGATATTATTTTTTCTGTAAATGGTATTATACAGTCGTATTTTTTCATTTAATATTTTATAGCACAAAAAGAAGGCACATAATGCAAGAGCAATGGACCAAAAATATTTTTAACATTTTAAGTTGCTATTTTAGATAATTTTTATGAACTTTCTTGAATTTTACTTCATCTTTATTTTGGAACTTTTATAGTAAAAATATTGGATTTTGTGTTCTAAATATTCTTAATGGCATAAATTATTGAAATAATTGGTAAGAATGCCTAAGAACTTAAAATATTTGAAATTACTCCAGTTGTCATACGAGGTAAACATAACCACTTCAGAAAACAATTTCTGCTCTAGGAGGGCGGTGGTCGCAAACGGGGACACCACCCCCAGCTGGAGGGGGTGAATTAAAAAAAATTTTGACTGTAAAATCTATGTCCAGGTAACCAATTTATCCCATCCATGGTGTTTTTTATTATATTTCTAAAATTTTAATGACCCGCGCCTGTAAGGGTTAAGGCATGGGCCCATGGCACCAACCTTTGGGGGGGGGGGGGGCACCAAATCTGTGACCAAAGTTTTTTAAAAATGGAGCAAATTCAAATCACACCATAGCAGAAATAATAAGTGTAGAAAAAATTCTACATAATTAAAATTATAACCTCTCCCAAAGCTACTACAGACTTAATATTATATTTTATTGTATTTTAAGTGTTACATTAAAAATATTTATGTCGTATTGCTACCAGGCAAAATTTCGACAACATCTCATATTATAGTGTTTTCGTAATTCATAATGCAATGTAAGACATTACCACATTTATTATGTAGAAAATACTTAAGTATCAAAATATTTTATTAATATACAGTTTAAGTTAACGAGGGGGGCACCAAATCAAGTTTGTGCCAGTATCCTCAAAAATCTTAGTTGGGGTCTGGCTAACATGTCTGTACGTATGGAAGAGCTGTATTGCTTATTTATCTACAGTGCTCAATGAATTTTGAGTGCCAAGTTGCAATGACTTCGAGATTTTCAGTCCTGGTATGTAAAATCTTGAGAATAGAATATATTGCATTCCAAAATGTGTTGTAGCAGTAGTCCCTACTTAGAATAGATGTGAAGCATATTTTCATACTCCTGTTATTTTCAATATTAGTTTTCAATAAAATATTGTAATTTTTCTTCATGTCCTCCGATAATTGTACTTTTTTTAGGAATGTTATTATTTAATTGTTGTTTGAACAGTTACTTTCAATTTCTTTGTTATCTGAAAAAAAAAAAAATCATTTTGAAATTTAATAGCGTTTTAAAAAAATGATGTCAAAATGATGTCTAGAAATTAGTGAATAATATTGAAGTTTTAAAAAACATAAATGGCATAAGTTGGCAACAATGGGGTTGTTTGCTTCAGTCAAAAGTAGTTCTTTTTGTCACTGAAATTGATAGAATGAGAAAAAAAAAAAAACATTGACCCAGAAAATACTTTCATTTTCCCAACACTTGTTTTTTAAAAGTCTGATTTTCCAAACAAGGCGTGATCTTGATGATGTCACAAATGATGCTCTTTGACGTCACAATTCCCGTTTCCACGTTATGATAATCAAGAAGCGAAATAAAATTGTGCTCTACTCTTGCTGTCAACCATATCGTTGCCAATTCATGTGAGTAAAGATGAGAATTAAATATTTTGTGCTGTGAATGGTAAGACTGAATAGCATTTCATCATTTGTGATGTCATCAGCAGAAGCGTAAACAATGAAAGCGCACTGATGTAATTTTTTTTAATGTTTAAATTTTGTCAGATCCTATGTTTTTAAGCATGCTCTTTCAGAAAAAAATACTTTTAAAATTTTGGAAACGACCCCATATATAATTGAGTGGAAAAATGTTTTTATATTTTCTTTTGGTGCAAAATACTCATGCCCTTTTGTTGCTTTTTGCAATGTTTGAGGTTTATGCATATCATGCAAATTTTTGTGTATTTTCTACATCCATTAATCATCTCAAGCAGTAATTTAAACAAACATTTTTGTTTCAGATATTCAACTGTATAATAAAGCTAATTTGTCTGTTTTTGTTACATGCAATGAGGGTTTGTAGACCCTAAAATCTTGAAAATCCTGAAAAAAATCTTAAGAATTCCGTTTTTACAGCCCTTTAAAAATTTTAACTAATTTATTTCAACTAAAAAATCATTATATAATCAGCATCGTAACAAAAGGACAGTAGAACTCACAGATCAAGCGATGGTGAAATTAAAAGCTTTGAAGGACTAAGAAAAAATTCCCGGTATTTTATGAAAGTCTGAAAAAATCTGGAGGTTTTTTTGTTTTTTTAAAAATATTTTTTGATTTTTCATGCTCTTCTTTCAAATATTCAATGTTAATTTTGCTGAAATAACTATTGAATCAAAAGGGATGCTGAATTTTCGTTTAAGCTAAATAAAAAGGTTTTTATACCATATTTTTCGTCCACCTTTTGTCACCATTTTCAAAATTCATTTTCGGTTCGCACCCTTCCAAAAATCCTGGCAAATAGATTGCTTGTGTTAATGTCCTGCCAGTATTAACAAAAAGAAATAGAAACATTGTGCCATAATTTAAAGAATGGTTTTATTTGAGTTTGGCATTTTAGTTTTATTTCTTCCAATTTTTTGAAATTCTTCTCTTTTTCCAGTTATTTATGTATTAACTAATATTTTTATGTGTATTTTTCTTTGAAAAAAACTAGAAAATCGCCCCTCAAGGTATGACGGGTGAAAAATTGCTTCTACCCCTGAACGAAGCCATTGCCTGTTTGGTGATATTTTGATAGTTGAAATGGTAACCCTTACTCCAGTGGATTAAACCTGAGGATTAACTAAATTTGATTTAACTGAAATCAATTAAACTTCATTATTTAAAAAAGTCTTGATAAATTGCTATAAATTAAAATAAGAAAAATCTTTCTTGTTAGACTTCACAAAAATAAACTCTTTTGAGTTGTTCCTGTTGATGTTTTAACTCCTTAAAAAAGACGACATGGATTTTTGGGAAGGATGTACAGTAAAACCTGTAAAGTTGACCACTTGTCTATGTTGACCGCTTTTGTCGGGAACGGAATTGAAGCTATCTTATATAATAAAGGAAAACCTCTCTAACTTGACCACCTCTCTATCTTGACCACTAATGTACACCAAATTTGGCTCAGAGTATTGTAAAAAACCCTTAGTAAGTTGGCCACTAGGGTTTTTTTTTAAATAATTTTAAGCAAATTCTTTTCTTTTATTATTATTATTTTTTATAGCTTTCCAAGAATAATTTTGATGCTTTAGACCAGCATTTTACCAACTAAATAAAACAACAGCATAAAGCTTATGCTGCTCCTAATTCTCCGAACTTGTTTTTCTTTTGTTGTTCTATTTGAGATTGCTTTTTGTACTCTCTGTTCAATGAAAATAAAAAAACTGGTGTCAGTAGAAAAAGTACAAAGTCTTTTCTTCCAGTAGCAATATTTTGAGGCAACACTGGAATTGTGCTAAAGAGAAAAGTTACTTATTTCTGGTGCAAGGGATTAAGAGATGGGATATTTTCACTTTCAACTGCCTTTATGAACTAGGAGAGTCCAGCTTGTTGCTCTTTGTGTAAAAGTTTTACATAAAATGGTTTCAAAAAGAAAGTTAGTTGAACTTGAGATTGATAAAAAGTAAGAAATATTAAAATTATATGAAAAGGAAGAAAGTTGGCGAAAATTAGCTGACACATACGGAATTTCTAAAACTACAATGTCTAATTTATTAAAAAACGAGGAAAAAAAGCAAAAATATTTGAATAACTTTTTTAATTATTGTTTCAAAGTAATGTTAAACAATAAAAGTGACTTAAACAGAAAGAGTAAGTGGCAATGATTCCAGAAATGAATACATGGTCCATGGTGCAAGGAAATGACAAAAAAAAAAAAAAATCATTACCACCCTTTATAAGTTGACCACCTAAGTACTGCACCGCAAGTGGTCAACTTACACAGGTTTCACTGTATTTTGATTTATAAAAAAAATATGTTACTATAAAAAATATTTAAAGAAAATAACAAAAGGAGAGAAGTTGACCTTTAGTGAAAAATGTAAAAAAAAAAAAAAGCTCCATTAAAAGCACAAAATAGCTTTTTCTTTTCAATTAAGTAATATATTGTTACAAATTCTGTAAATAGTAATCATTTTTGTGATTAATTTGTCGTAATCTAGCTAAATTTGGGCGTTTATTCCATTATCTTTCATCTAAAATTATTGTAGTAACGTAACCTGTAAATAGTTTCTTGTAATGAATATTCAACCCCCTGACATTCAACCGAAGTATAGGGCACCCTTATTTTTTCATTGATAAAATTTGAATGAATAAAAAGAAAGTAGGAGATATTTGTAGAATGTTATTGAAACTTCTCAATGGAACATTGTGGAAACTTTTCAAGGATTTATAAATAGCCTCTGCGGCACAAAAAGTCAGTCTCGATTGAGAGTGTATTAGCTCTGTTTATTGTGAGGCATTTCGCTGTGTTGTTTTTCGTATTTGGATGTAAATATGTGCGTTACCATTCAGTTTACAGTGTCGATTGATATTTGCTTAATTGCTCATGATTAATTTAGCAGTTGTTAATGAACTTTTCTGTACATATTGCAAATAAATCTCCCGTGTTTTTCTCAAGAACTTTGTCGTCCTTTTAAGAAAGTTGGAAGTAAGGAAGTTGGAAGTCGCACCGGAATGCGTAACAATACGAGCTTATGGAATCAAAATACATCTGATTGCTTTTAATGTGTTTATATTTTATACGGTGGTCGTACTTATATATGAATCACATTTGTTCTAAGCAGTTTTGATTCCATAAAGCGGCTGATTCAATAAAACTTTATTTTGTTCTGTTTTTGACGATTTGATTCATTAATGTAATTGATTCAATTAATCAGCGTCCACTGTATCAAAAAAAGTTATAAGCTTATTTATTATATATATTTTTTAAATTAAGTTTGTCAGTTTGAACTGAGAGCCGTTTCCTTGGTGCTGAATGAGTTCTTCCATTTCAGAACAATGAACTGAGCTTGCAGTTTATCTTCTTCGACGGAGAGGAGGCTTTCAAGAGGTGGGGTCCCAACGATTCCCTCTACGGTTCCAGACACCTTGCCGCCAAGTGGGACAGGATGAAACCCTTTCCCAGTGGCCTGAGTGACGGACGTCACTGTACTTCCAGGGAGTATGCATCGTACTTGGACAGAATGGTAAATATGGTGCAAAATTCTATTAAGCAGCCATCTCTTGTTTAGAGATGCAAAATTTCCAGACATTTTGAGGTGATGGAAAAAAGTTTCTTTTCGTGTTTTTCCCCTGGAAAAGTTGGTATTTTACAAATTAAAATGCCGTTTCTGAAAAAGCTATATTACAAATACAAATACAAAAGTGACGACCAGCAACAGGCTCTGGGCCCAGCTAGACTGGTCCTGGTCAATTTACAATCCCCAGTGAAGATCAATGGCCCTCTTAAAACTATCTACTCCCGTGCTCATTACCACCTCTTCCGATAAGCTGTTCCAAGGTTCCACTACCCTGCTATAATAATCATTTTTCTTAATATCCATGTTAGCCTGAGATTTAAATAGCTTAAAACAATGACCCCTTGTTCTGTTTTCAGTGCTAAACTTCAGCCCCGTAACATCTTTCATTTTAATAAATTTAAACAACTGAATCATGTCCCCTAGGTCTCTTCTTTGCTCAAGACTGTACATTTTTAGCCATCTAATGTCTTCTCGTTTCTGTGCCGTGCTGGGGTTTCGACCTCCAATTCTCACTCATGCTGGGGTGTGCAATATCAACGCGACGAAACTATTTAAAACCAATTCATTTATTTTGCCCGAAATACATTTTATTTCTCTCTTTATACACTAGATGGCAGCACCAGTCCATTTTAAATGTAATTGCAGATTTTAAATGTAATTGCAGAGATGAAGAAAGGAAATTTGGTTCTAACTTACCAGATTGTGACGTTGGCCTCTGTATCTCAAGCTTTGAAATTGACCACACAAGAAAAATTTACTTATCTTTATTTAAATTACACAAAATATTAATATAATTCCTCTTTAATGTATAAAACACATATTTCTTAAATTTTTGCTGCTTATTTGGGCTTGCTTGTTGACTTATCATAAAATTTTAAATTTTTTTGACATTTCAATCTAAAAATTATTAAAAATGAAAAAATGAATGCACATGTTGTTCACACACTTATTTTTATATCATTTTCTTAAATAAAAAAAATAGACACTTTTATGACTGTCTTTTGAAAATTATCCGATTGTTAAGGGGGTAAGGGGACATTCTAATCTAGAGGCTCGATTTTGTAGCAATTTTGTGGGTGTAGTAATAAAAACTATAACCAATTTTTGTATAAATTTTTTTTTCAGTTTTTATTGATACTTGAGAAGTATAAAAATATAATAGTGGGGAAAAAAATTCAAAATTGAAATCGGTAGAGGCCAGCTAAGTAGAGACCAGGGTTGGCCGAATTGGACCCAATGGGTTTTTTTTGAAAAAACCCATTTAAAAAAACCCATTATTTAACCTACTTTTGGGTTTTTTAAAATTTTCTGAGAAGTTTTTTAAAAAATTAATTAATTTAAATACTTTTACAATTTAAACTTCATTTTTATTTGTTCTTCACCACAGACAATGAACATAAAAAATGAATTTTGAACTTGAATAGTATTTCTTAACTCTTAACGGCATTAAAAAAAATACTTCAGATTTTAAATAAATGTATTTAACTTTTTTCTTTAACTGGTCAATAAATAACTCAAATTATATTGACCAAGTCCTGTCAGTCTGATTTTCTCAATATTTGTAGATTGTACAGAGGAAACTAATTTAGTTAAAAGGCTTTCATGTGAATTATTTTCTGCTAACCAGCACATCACAAATCTCGAATAAGCACAAGGTATATTTTTTAGAAATAAACAGATTTTTCAAACGGTCGACAGAAAACAGAACAGGTACAGTATTTTCATTATCTTACGAAAAAGTTTAATATTTCTTACTCTGTACACGGAAATAGAAAAACATGCAACATACAGTTCAAAGAAATACCTTGATTAAGCTGGAATTCAGTAAAAAGGGATTTAAACTACTTGAGGTTCTACAGTAGTTTTGCATAACAAAATGAAACACAATAAAGTAAAATGCAAAAAAAAAAAAAATGTAGTAATTAAAAACGTACAATAGATTTTATCAGTCGAGAAGTAACTTTACCTTAACTGTTGGTAATAATGAAAATTAAAAAATCTGAAACATCACCATTCTTGGGTTTTTTTCGTCTTTTATATTTTTCTCCAGAAAACGCTGAATTTTAACTAGTTTTCCAGCTTTTTTTACACGAAGACAATTTTTGCACATTGTCCATATACTTACGCTATTCTATAAGTACCCCACATTTTTCCTAAAAAAAGACAAAAAAAACCACATTTCTTTTAAAAAACCCAACTTTAGTTGGGTTTTTTGTGGGTTTTTTTAAAAAAACCCAAAAAAACCCTGGGTCCATGGGCTTTTTTAAAAAAACCCGGGTTTTTGCCAACCCTGGTAGAGACTCAGAAAAAAAAGGTGTCTACTGGTTGACAAGATTCCAACTCTCCTGCTGATCTGAAATATGAAATTAGGGTTTATTCTTATTAAACAGGGATGTAGAATTGTCTAAACGTAGCTGGTTTGGGATTTTTTTTGTTTTGTTTTTGCATAAAATGGCTTTTTTTTTTGTTTTGTTTTTGCATAAAATGGCTTCTTCTTTTTTTTTTTAAGGCCATTTTTGCCTCATTTTTTTCAATTTTAGTAATTTTTTAAAAATGGTAAAAAAAAATTAAAAAAAGGAAACCCCTTCGTGGAGACAAAATTGATAGTATTAGGAAAGTCCTTACCAAATTTCAAATAAATTGGTGCATTAGAACTTGAGATATCTTGTCAACTGTATTGAAAAAAGTAGTTTTGGAAAAAACACGTTTAAAGTTTGCAGTTGCATTTTAGACAGTCTGAGTGGTTAAATGGTATACTATATGTATATATTTTTTAACCACCATCCCTGCCTTGTGCATTTCTTCTTCCTAAACCTCAAAAGCTACATTTTTTGAAGATTTTTCAGCCATTAGAGCAGTTCTGCCTTCTTTTGAAGCTTTGGAAGCTTGTACCTCGAAGCGTTTGTCACCTAATTAATCTCGTTTGCTGGCTTTTTCTTTATCTTAACAAAATTAACTATAACTCTGCAAAAAATTCAAATTTCTGTAAATCTTCTTAGACTGTAACGTACCAGACCATAAATAATAAAAATAAACCTTTATTTGTCTGGAGTAATTGCATACAACTATGTACAATTAATTTACAAGGATTGTAAATGCAGGAATCTTATCCACAGAGGACTAACTTCGTTGGAAGTTAAGTTATATATTGGCTTTACAAACCAAACCTTGGAACATTGCGTTCCCGAGAGAATTTCGGACCTCAGTCCCGGCTCGTGGCGTAACCATCTCTGCCTCCAGAAGCCTTTCAGACCCCCGAAGAAAACTTCGATTCTCACCACAGGGTGGTCTGTGCTCCGAGACAAAAGAGGAGGAGCGGCGCCATAGTGACCGCAACTTTTGCGTAATCTGGAAGGGGATCTTGTGTAAGACCGTGGGACAACTGCAGTGGTTGCGTGTGGTCTCCAAGAATGACCCCCTAACAAGACGTAATCGTCGTGGGAGGCCGAAAAGAACCGTTGAGACCTCACAAGACGCTTATTCTTAAAGGTCTAAATTTTAAGGGGAAAAAAAAAATTCAGCCATCTCTAGTTTACAGATGAGAAATTTTCATACAGTTTGAGGCAATGAAAAAAAGTTCCTTTTTGATTTTTTCTGGAAAAATTGATTTTTCCGCACATTAAAACGCAGTTTCTTAACTACTTTGCAGTTCTTGACAAGATATCTCGTCCATTTAACGTGTAATTTTAGGGCTGTCCAACCGCAAGGTGGTTAACAGCAATATTACGTAGAAAATGAAATGCTAAAAATTTAAGAATATATGCACCCCATTTTTTTTCTTTATCACAGAAATATACGTATAATTTTCAACAGTACAAAAAAAAAAAAAAAAATCCTTGCATTTCATGCAAAAAGTTAAATTTACCATTGATTGCCGCCTAATCTCAATCATTATCAATGGAAAGGGAGTGTGTAAGAGCTCCTGTATTATTTCCAAAAAATGATCTTTCATGGCAACCCTATTAATTTTTAGTTCGTACAAGTAAACAAAAAAAAGTTACTGTTTTTCTTATTATCAAGTTTAAACAGTTCAAAGATCTTAAGCAGCAAGTTACTGCATATAAGCTATTGCTAAAGTCGAATTACATGCCAATTATTGACAGCCGGGCTGTTATATCCAGAGTTTTCAGTGAGTCCTTGTTATGGACTCATCACTCTGGGATAGTCCAGCGCTGAATCTTAAGATTTTTCTCAGCTAAGGCAAAAATTTTAAACTGCCACCCTTACTCATCTTTCTCAATGTTTTGTATTGATATTCAGCGAAAAGGACAGAAATAAGGTGAATTTGTCACCCTTAAAAGTTGCCGCCCAGGGCAAAGGCTCCAACTTGTTCCCACCAGATCTAACTTGATTAGTGACTATTTCAAACTGATGAGTATACAACAAAGATGAAACTGCTGTCTCTGGATGCCATAGCTGGGCTGTTTTAGTTTTTTTCATGTAGTTAAAGGTCTGTTGAACACATAAAAAACTATAACTTTTCAAAGTTTCTTCAATAGTGAACCCGAACATTTTTCTGAAATCAATTTTGTGTCTTCAACTAACCTTTTAATCATTTAAACAAATAAAGATTTAAAGCCTTGATAATAAAATGAGCCGATGTGTGGCTCACATGACTTCCTTTTTCTCCAATTTAATGTCATTTTCCCATTATTGGCAGTTTTAATGTGATTCAATAGTTTACTCTCTAAATACCACCAACATTAGCCAAATTAAAACCAGATTAAAAAAAAAAAATTGCCAAATTTGTCGCCAAGTTGGCGACAAAACTTGGCAACCAAAAGACTGCCGATAGATTGCCAAGTGTCCGCCAAATCGTAACACCACTTGAGTTTACATCAAAATTAACAATGATTTCCCCCCAAAAAGGAGCAAAAGGCCACCTTAGAAACACCCGAATGCAACCAAAAGGGGAGGTGCATAACTAGACCCCACTAGGAGTTTACATACCAAATTTAAACTTTCTAGGATTTACTGTTCTTGAGTTATGTGACATACATATGTACACACAGACGTCACGAGAAAACTCGTTGTAACTAACTCGGGAATCGTCAAAATGGATATTTCGCGTGTCTGTACGTTCTTAGGCACTTATCCATATGTGGTCGATTCGAAAAAAATACTCAACATTCATTCAGGGGTGAGCAAAATGGAAATTAAGGTCGATTTGTGAGAGAGAATTTTTTTGCGAATACAATACTTTATTTTTTGTAAAAGGAAGTAAGAAGGGTAATATTTTTATTTTCATTTGTAAGAACCAATCAGATTGGACTGAATTGAAAATATTTTAACATTTTAAAATTAAATCTAAGCTTTCTTTAGAGGTGATTTTGTAAATAATTTATGTCCAATAATGTAACTGAATTCCAAACGACACAAAACAGATAAAACCGTAGAATATGATATAGTGTTGTATAATTTCTTAACAAATAACTACATTTTTCTGCACAGAAATCAGCCTTGAGAGTGATTTCATCTTTCTTTTTTTGATGTAGGATGTGATGATGCTGTTGGATTTGATCGGAACTGCCAATCCAAAGTTTTACAGCTATTTCCCAGACACATTCGGGCTCTATTCTCATTTGGTAGATGTGGGTAAGTTCATCATCACTTGAATTACGTTTTTTTTTTTTTTGCCATACTCATTTTTTTGCATATTTTCAGAATTAATTTATCATTTTAAATATGTATTATCTGTTTGAAACTGGAGAATAAAAATCTGCCTTGGGCAGATAAAGGGCAGTAATTGTAAATTTTTCTTGTGTTTTCCTTTTTTTTGTATTTTTTTCATTTATTCTGTGTTAGCTGTATTGTACAAGCTTGCTTATTTGGTGCTAGGCCAAATAACACATTTATTAATTAACATATGTAAATATTTCTCTTTTTTTTTTTGCATTTATGTCATCATCTATTGTGTGTTAGCTGTATTGTACAAGCTTGTTTATTTGGTTTCCTCTGAGGAAAAGGTCTAATTTCTAAATTTCCTAGTTGTGGTTCGAAAATGCGTTTCTTTAAATATCTGGAATTCATTTCTGCAAACTGCCGTTTGCCTGCCCTAACAGGGTTACCATGCACCTGGAAAATATGGAAAACCTGGAATTGTCCGGGAAAAAGAAAATCACCTATAATGATCAGGGAAAGTCAAAAATTATTGAAATGTCTGGAAATGTCAGGGAATTCTTTCCCAATTTTCCCATCTGACGGGTGAAAGTGTTGCGCAAAAATTCAAAAATGTAGTAAAAGTTGCATTCCGGATAAGATAAGCGAATTTACCTGATAGTTGAGAGGAAGAAAATTCAAGCTCATTTTAAGTACTAAATGTAAAAAAAAAAAATCATATTTTTCTTTTTGGAAGAAAAAAAAATCAGGCTATGCTTAGCTGGAAATTACTAATATTTTCTGCAAAGATTGTGTGGTCTAACTAGTATTTTAATAGCCTTTATTGTACAATTTTTTCTTTCGTTCTTTTTCATGAAATGAAAATTTTAGCTTTTATAGGTTAAAACTTGTTCTTTTGGAAACATGTCATCATTGAAAGTGACTTTGCCGAAAACTGCTTAGTGTATTTGAGATTTCAGTCCTTATGCATCATTCAAAGTTTTCCATTATTTCAATGGTTGAAAGTTATTTTAATAAATTCTGGATTAGAATGGTTTTATTTATTTATTTTTGCATACTTTTAACTGTTACAGAGTTAATTTGAAATTACATATTTTTGTAAAAATACTAAATTGTAAAAAAATGAGCATTTAATTTTTTAGTTCTTCATTTGCTTTTAAAAAATCTTTTTAAATAAAAAATATTATATCATGTATTTCTGCCTTAGCCCTGGCGATAGGGCAGTAACTTACTGAAAACATTTGTAGTTTAATTTTGTTTGTCTTCATTTAACCCAAATTTTTATAGCAATGATTAGTGGTAATCTTTTAAAGCATTATTTGGTTTATTTACAGTAAACATATTGTATTGCTATTGAATGACTTAAATCAACATTTATTAACCTGGAATTTTTTCTAAAATTGACTGGAAATTTCATTCTTGAACTTTTGTGGCAATCCTGCCTAAGCAATGTAGTAAAGTTATGCCAAATGATAAAAATGTGTCATTAGCAGAAACCTCAGCCAGCAATAGCCTAAAACTAGGACAAGGGGGGGGGGGAGAGCATGAACTAAAATAAGTTTTAAAATCTTGGGCTTCTTTGTGTAATTACATTTTTAATGTATGCATGATTCATTTGTTTGTGAATGACATGAATGTTTGATGAATAACATTATTGTGTTTCTGGAGATCTACTTTTCATCAGACAAGCATGATATAACAAAGGGGTCATGGTAGTTTGGTTTAAATGTACATTTTAAAGGGGTAAAGAGTCTACCCCTTTAAAATGTACAAGCAAAGGGTCTAGAGAAAAAACCCATTTGCAGTTATTGAAAAGGCTGATGGGCAATTCCATGATAAGGTCAACCAGATGATCAAACTTTCAAAATTAAAATTTCTAAACAAATAAAGTGTCATTTTAAAGGTAAAGAGTTGTATATTTTGAAATGTCTGTCTAAAATTTGATCACTTCAGTTATAAATAAGTTACAGGAGGTTAAACTAAGGTCAATATCTTGAGTATTTTCAAAACGTATTTGGTGACTCTTGAAGAAATTCTGTTTTTTTCCAAAAAATACATACTAATATTATGAACTGAGATGAATAACCATTTAAAGATACAATGTGTTGTTGCAAAAATGTCAAAATATAATTCATTTTGATTTGTAAAAGGATTCCTCTGGGGTACATTAAGTGTTTTATGTCCAACATCAAAATGAAAAGTTAATTAAGCTGATCCATTAATTTTAAAGCTACATATATGTATTTTTGGTACAAAGCAAGATTTTAAATCTCATTGACGTAACCTATTTTCATTTTGTAACAAGTGAATATTTTTTACTAAAATCTAGGTGTCGGACGACACTGTTACATTTCTTTGAAAAACATATGTTTTCAACTGTGTTTCTCCTTTTTTTGCCTTTGATTTCAAAGTTAAAGTGAAACATGCATAAAAAATAACTTAATGAATTTATTGTATGTACATTTAGGGTAATAGGACCCCTATGTGTAAGTAGGACCCCTTTTGAGAAAAGGTGTGTTGAATGAACAAAATACAGTTGATTAAGATCAATTTTGGCAAATTTGCCATAACTATGATTGGAAAAAGCAATTGGAAACACTAAATGACCTCGTCTATGTAAAGTTGGCCAAGGAAGAACCATTATCAACATTCAACCCATATAAATCTTGATGGTTTTCTATCAGGTTAGTTTCACAAGTAACTAATCACCAGCTTTTGTAGCTGAACTATCAATTCCTACAAAGTCATCATAGTTGACTTGTATTTCACTAATACAAATATTGCATCAGAATTGCTTTTGATTTTCAAATCCTCACTGTTACTGGGGGAACCAATTACCCCATAGTGTGGGGACCTCTTGCAGCGAAATTTTACTGGGTAAGTGTGGCCCCTCCTCTAAAACAGTTTTGAACAATATTTTATTAAAAAATTCTGATTGCAGTATGCACTCTAAGTTAAACTGTACATGAATGTTTAATGATCATAAAAAAATATATGCTAACCGGGAAACACTTTGAAAAATTCTGCTTTAACTCGCCAAAAAATATTTTTCAGATTTTTTTTTTTTTTTGACTGACCAAGAAAAAAATTTCACGTAACCCAAATATATGTAAAATTAAACACTGTGTTGAACCATGACATAATCAATGTAAAAAAGTATAAAAACCATATGCATATTTCAGTTTTAGGGGGTGGCCCACTTAACCCAGTGTCCCACTTCCCCCAGTCAACCCTTACTCGGTAAATGTTGTGTCAGTATATGTAACCTATGTTTTACATATTTATAACTGTTTTCATTGTTATGTATTTACATTTAAGAGCAATAGTTTATGTCCAATATGAACAATTTACGTCCGACACCAAGCTAAAAATTTTTTTTAAATAATTTTATTCTTTATAATATCATTTGAAAATTGTGAAATATGCTTCAATCATAAGTATACTTTAGAATTAAGCTGTTTTTAAAATTAAAATGTAAGCCATTTCACAGACTTTTAATAATTTTTAAGTGAACTATCAATTTTACTATTTGTGTGTTTATGTCCGACTCCAACTCTTTAAATTTTTTTAATTTATACTTTAGGGATGTATTTTAAAAAACTAACATGATTTTTTTATTCAGTGGGATGTAGCAAGTATCTTGTAAATAAATTTAATAATTTTGGAACAGTTTATATTTGGTAAATGGAATTAAAACTGAGAAATTTTTCTTCATTTTTTACGTCCGACACCATGGAATTGCCCTGATGCATCTAATTTTGGGAAATATTTTTGAGATCAAAACTTACAAGAGAAGAAAATTCAAATTTTCTTCTGTTTGAGAAGATTTGTTAAATTTGAGTTGGTTTTTTTGAAGTATATCTTATTGCAAATCATGTTAAAAAATTTGTCATCACTGAGGAATGATAAGAAGTAAATCAACTAAATTGAGTTTTGTTGAAATTTGTAATTGACACACAATAAAGAACACTAGCCAGACAACTTTCTGCTGTTTACATTTGAAATCGTTGAGCAAATTTGGTTTAAAAAATTCAATATGTATAGTATCAAGCAAAGGAGTCTGAGGGGACATCATCCAGAAATTTTAATTTATTAAAATGGATAATGATTGGCTAAATTATTTCAGCATACATGGCAAAATCGGAGGTTATTTTTTTAAAATCTAAGCTAATCTTTAGATCAAAAAATTTTAATTCAATAGGTTGTAGGCAATTGGAATAGTTTCCTAAAAGCAGTAATGGGGCAATAGTTAATCTTCAATGAAGATTGATTAATCAACTAGGACCAACTTATTATTCAGTAAGTTACGGCCCTATAGCCAGGGCTAAGGCAGAAATACATGAAATACACCGCCAGCTCAGTCAATTCCAGCCGAGGACTGCAGTTTCGTGCTTATTAGCACTCATCAGCCCGGCATAGGAAGTGACTTGAGCTGATAGTTGGTAACTTACGTATATAGGGAAGTAACTTACTGAATATACCATGCCTTCAATCTTCAAATTGAACCGAACCATTGCTTTGGTCACTCGTCTGGTCTGTGCTAATTCTGTATTAGCTACCAGTTTGATTGGCACTTTTGGCTTCCTTAAGAGGTTTCCCCCTCCAGCACAGCAGGGGCGGATTTACAATACATTCAAGGGGGTGGCGGTTGAAAACCGTAAAAGCCATTCCTCCCCCCAAACCCGTTCATGTACGAGGGCAGGGAGTCAATTGCCCACCCCCCTTTATCCTGTCTTTTAAATTCTAATCCCCTCACGAACTTATTGCCCGCTTGAAGTGTCAAATCTCAACTTTGGGGGGTTATCACCCCCAGGGTTGGAAACCACTGTTCTAAATCATAGCAATGTATTATCATACCGGTATAGAGTAGTCCATGGAAGAAAAAGGTTGGAAGACACATATAGATATATAAAAATTATTCATGTTCAAAAAAGGGGGGAGGGGCGAGCTTAAGTTCAAATTAAAAAATGGGCAACGCTGTCAATACATGACAACATTAACTGTCTAAACTTAATTTAAAGCAAATTTGTGGAATGTACTTGATTGAAATTAGTAGCGATTGCTAGTAATTCCTTCAATTCTATATTATTGGTTTTAGAAAATCGCGGTAACGTAGGGAGTGGCCGCCCCCCCTAGTAAATCCGCCACAACAGCTCAGTCACTTCCTATGCCAGGCTGAATAAGCACGAAACTACAGTCCTCTGCTGGAATTGACTGAGCTAGCAGTGTATTTCATGTAGGACCAACTTAGCTTATACTAAAATATAAAATGCTATAACACTTTTCTTTTGAAATGTTCATAAATAGTTCCATTAAAACATAGAAATTTCTGTAGATACATTAAATGTTGATATCCTTAAATGAACAATATTTCAATGATTACAAAATTTGTTTCCAGAACAACGTCTGAACAGCTTGAAACTTGTGGAAGCTGCCCCACCGGAAAGTATGACATATTACTTTGACAGAAGGTCCACGTTAGCATTTGTAGAAGATGATCACGTTCCATTTATGAAAAGAGGTAATAAAAACCTTTTTTTTTTGGGGACAACACTAATTGTATTGTGTTATTTATTTTTTGTTTGCTGCTCTTCAAAACTGTATTTCAATTATTCTAATTGGCTGAATGTTCAGAATTTGCTTTTTCAATTTTTTTTTTTTTTTTGTAATGAGAAAATACTTTTAAAAATATTTAGTCTTTTCCAAATGTAGATCAAGTTAGCAAGCATGAGAGATTCCCTAAAAACAACCACCTTCAATTTAATTCGTTTTAGTGGCTTTTAGATCTTTGAACTAATCTTGCAAATGTTAAGTTAAAATAATTTTTAAAATCAAGCATTACATTACTCACTACAAACTTCCTGTCAATAATTCATTATAGTATTCTATTTTTCATTTCAATCACTTTACGCTTATTATTTTAACCCGTTATTTTACTTAATTTACAAGAAAAGTAAAATACTTAGAATATACTGGAATACTTTGCAAACTTTAACATGACCTAATATTAACACTTTTAATCCTGAAAAGCTAATGTCATGCCTGCAACCTCGTTCCAAAAATGCTAAAAAATATATAAAAAGAAGAAATTTTTCGCGGCATTCTTTTGTAATAATTCTATCAAATCAGTACTTTAACTAATAAAGTTTATTGAAGGTTACTTTTTCATGAATTTGCCACCATAATATCATTAAGCATTTTTTAAGAAATGCAGTTCTTAAAACTAAGACTAGGTTAGTGCAGGCTCCATCACGTGCCTCTACGTGATGAAGTGGCTCGATTTTGTCATGATGTCTAGGCTTCAGAACAAACGTGAGCCTGCATGGCTTTTCAAACCATCGGAATTATGTAATACAGCCCTTCTAAACAGGGTTGGCCAGATTGGACCCCATGGTTTTTTTTAAAAAAAACCATTTAAAAATACCCATTATTTAGCCCACTTTTGGGTTTTTTAAAAAAATTCTGAGAATTTTTTTAAAAAATTTATTAATTTAACTTTTTTATTAGTTTTTCACCACAGACAATGGACATATAAAATGAATTTTGAACTTTAATAATATTTCTTAACTCTTAATGACATTGAAAAAAATACTTCAAAGATTTTAATAAACATATCTAACTTTTTTCTTTATTTGGTCAATAAATAACTCAAATTATCTTGACCAAGTCCTGTCGCGTCTGATTTTTTCAATATTTGTAGATTGTACGGAGGAAACTACTCTAGCTAAAAGGCTTTTGTGTGAATTATTTTCTGTAAACCAACACATCACAAATTTCAAATAAACAAGGTATATTTTTTAGAAATTAGCAGGTTTTTCAAGTGGGCGGACAGAAAACAGTAGAATGTACAGTATTTTCATTATCTTCCAAAAAAGTTTAATATTTCTTACTCTGTACACAGAAATAGAAAAACATTCCACATAAAATTCAAAGAAATGTCTTGATTAAGCTGGAATTCAGTGAAAAGAGATTTAAAATACTTGAGGTTCTACAGTAGTTTTGCATAGCAAAATGAAATACAATAAAGTAAAATGCAAAAAAAAAAAGTAACTAAAAACAAACAATAGACTCGAGAAGTAATTTTGCCTGAACTGTTGGTAATCATAGAAACTAAAAAATCTGAAACTTCACCATTCTTGGGTTTCGTCGTCTTTTTTACTTTTCTTCAGAAAACGCTGAATTTTCCAGCTTTTTTTTTTACCCCAAGAAAAATTTTGCACTTTGTCCAAATATTTACGCTACAATATGCTACAAGTACCCCACATTTTCCATAACAAAAGATTAAAAAAAACCCACATTTCTTTTAAAAAACCCAGCTTTAATTGGGTTTTATTTTAAAAAACCCAAAAAACCGTGGGTCCATGGGCTTTTTTAAAATAAACCCAGGTTTTTGCCAACCCTGCTTCTAAAGTATGAGTCGGAAATGCAGAAGATTTTGTCATTTATGTGGAAGATAGTTAAATGCAGTGTTCGTAAACTGCAGGAAGGTTAGCAGGCCAGTAATGCCTGCCAGTCGGATAGCAGAAATTCTCATTTGCTGAATAGAACTCTAAATTTTGCTGAATTATGACAATTTTTGCCAAATTATTATAATTTTGCCAAATCGCCAGACAAAATTTGCCAAATAAAGAAATTTTTGGAAGGTCACTGTGACCTCCTGTCGGGTTTCCCCTGGTTCTAATAAAAGCTTGCTTTGCATTTGCGTGATCAACTGACTTCAGTAAGCTATATTTTATGCATGTGTCAGGGTTCATACTCAATTTCAAAAACAAAATGAAGGAGTAAAATGAGGTTTTGAAGGAATACTAATGGGTGTCATTAAATGATGTCGGCCTTTTTTTTAAATTTGACCCCCTTCCCCTTTATCCCAAAGTGTCACACTTCACGTAGCTCCTCCTCTTGCCACATGTCATATTTTTTATAAACATTTTGTTACAATAACTGTGTGATGTCACTTTTTGTCACCCCCTCTCTTCCCCTTGTCACAATTTCATGAACCTGTCTCCCCCTCAAGGCATGGCATCACTAGTGGATGACCCTTTTTACAATATCATAACTGCAACCTACAAAACAACTGTTTTTTAACATAATCACTTACTATAGCATATCCACTTATGTATTTTTTAATATTTAAAAAAATATTAGACAAACTGACTTTTGCTGTTGAGAGTGTGGTGGAGGAAAAAGCAATAACAATAAAACTTGAATAAAACAGCCAAGCACCATTTAAGCATGTTTTACTTCATTTATGAAATGTCTTAGTCATCTAATAATATTTTCACCTTCAACTTTTACGACTTTTATGCTCAATTTGTAAATCACACATTTATGAAAAAATTAAATATATGAAATAACTACATCAAACTCATCCTCGTGACAAAGTTAGTTGTTGACCGAAATATTTTAAGTTACTGCCATAGAGGAAGATTATGTACTCTTGAACTAAACTAGTATGTTGTGGCCATCACGAAACTTTCTTCTATATTTTTCTTTTTCTTTCTGATCCCTCCCCATGCTTGACGAGGAAGCAATATTCCCAACAAAAACAAAATGACACATGCAAAAACTTGACGACCATCCCACTGTCTGAATTATTGCAAAAGCAAAGCAAAAAGCGAAAATTGAAAGTTATTTTAAAAGTCTTGCTTGAATTAATTACAAATATTTTATTTGTTAACAAACATAAGATGGGAACAGTTAAAAATTTTTAATCATTGAGATAATATTTCCGATCATTTCCATACAATTACTAGTATGTTGTGGTCATCACGAAACTTTCTTCTTTTTTTTTTTTTTCTGATCCCTCCCCATGCTTGACGAGGAAGCAATATTCCCAACGAAAACAAAATGACACATGCAAAAACTTGACGACCATCCCAATGTCTGAATTATTGCAAAAGCAAAGCAAAGAGCGAAAATTGAAAGTTATTTTAAAAGCCTTGCTTGAATTAATTACAAATATTTTATTTGTTAACAAACATAAGATGGCAACAGTTAAAAATTTTAAATCATTGAGATAATATTTCCTATCATTTCCATACAATTAAAATCACGAGAAATACGCAGACGACAATCTATTACGATTTATCTTTCTTATTGTTGCATTAATAAAAATATTTTTATTCGCAAAAAAAATAAAAAAAAATCAACACCTCTTGGAGCGATCGGCGTCAAAATAGAACCAAAGCCTGTTTACATATGGATTCACATATATTCCAAATTTCAACCAGAACGTAGCATTACTTCTTGAGATAGGGCACTCAAAATGGAAAAAAAGAACGGGTGATTGCGCTGCCCCCTTTTTAGCTGTTGACACAAAAATAAAATCAGTTCTTATACCCACTAAGGGCTACTTGCCGATAAATTTTTCTTTCATTCCGTTCATTATTTCTTGAGATACAGCAGTCACAATTGACGACAAAAAACGTTCTATAGCTCAACCCCCGTTTGAGTTATTGACACCAAAATGGAATCAGCACCTGTTCCTGTTAATACCAACATATGGACCAAATTTTGTTTGATTCCGCCAGTAACTTCCTGAGGAATAGCAAGCACGCGTAACTCGAAAAACGTCCCATTGCTCCACCCCCCTTGGAGGAATTCGCGCCAAAAACTAATGGGCACAAGTTCACATAGGGGCACATATGTGTACTAAATTTCGTTCGATTTCATGCGGTAGTTTTTGTTGTAGAGCGGCCACAAAAAACTGGTCACACACAGACGTGACACACACACATACATACACACACACATACATACATACACACACACATACATACACACACACACACAGACAGACAGACATTTTCCAAAAATGGTCGAAATGGACTCAGCACACCTCAAAACGTTCGAATCCGTCAAAATTCGAAATTCGAAAATTTGCACGAATCCAATACTTTCTTCTATATATTAGATATAGAAGAAAGTAAAAAGAAGAAGTTTTGAAGGAGTTAAAACCAAAATGAAGGTGTTCGAAGGGCCCTTCAAAAATTTTTTCTAAACGAAGGAGTATTGGAGGAGTTTTGAAGGAGCGTACTAACCCTGACGTGTGTAAGGTGTCAATAGCTTCATGAACAAACGAAAAATCCAGAATCTCGGACAAGAACCTACCCTATAGGTGAAACATTTTAGATATTAACTCAAACCATGTGACCCGGATTAAGTTCTGCAAGAAATCGAAGGTAATTTTACCAAATAAGGCGATAACTTAATTTTAACAAAGTAAATTCCCATTATGTTTGTATAATACAGAATAGTAAATGTAAGTTTAAATTGTTGACTAACTATCAGTAAATCAAAATTTTTTCTTTTAATATTATCATGCTGGGATTGGCAATGATGTGCAGCATTTGCAACGTATGTTTCCGTCAAAGACTGAAATCTGATACATGTCGACATCAGCCAGTGATTATTAAGATCCACATACCGAAGACATAGACTTAAGACAATATTTCTGGTGAAAATCTATATATTTCAATTTCAAACTTCTGCTGTCTATATATTCCATTTCAAACTTCTCCTGTGCTAAGCACAAAAGTGGTGGTATCTGTACTTTTTATCAAAATTGAGTTATTGTCACTAGGTGGTTCTTTGATACTTACTTTACCCAAATACAATGTTTTATGGTCACTTGTCAATGGAAAATATTTTTTTAAAAAAATCTAAAAAAGTTTCATCTGAATCAAATATGTGGAGGCACACAACTTTAAACGGGAATTACTTATTTTGAACTCAGCTGTAGATACCACTTTTGCTTAGCATGGCAGTATTGTGCTTAAAATGTTGACATCAGCCAGTAAATATTAAGACTCTTTTCTTGACTTATACTCAAATTTCAGTCTTTCACGGTAACATATATACATGAACGCAACTACTTTTTATTCACTATTACACTTTGAGTTTTGTAAATTTAGAAAAAACTTAGTCTTTGAAATAAAGACAAAAAACTTGCCAATAGTAATAGTGATGTTCCGGATATCCGTGGATAAATAAAGATCTATATCCGTATCCACTCTTAAATTCTGTTTAAATTAGGTCTTATTCCCTATTTAAAAAAAGGTATCATTTCAGAAGCCAATTTATATCCCCTCCCCCTTGCAAAAAGGAAGGGGAAATGAGTTTTAAAAGTGTGTATCAGTGTGTCTTTTTGTGGCATCGTAGCTCCTAAACAGATAAACCGATTTTGAAAGTTTATTTTTCGTTCAAAAGGTGACTTGATAGAAAGTGTTCTCGACTTGTCCTCGTTTCTGTAGAACTGTAATTACCGAAGATATTAATTAAAAACCAACTTAACGTTTTTCAAAATTAGGGTAGTAAAAATTTACCCGTACGTTAAAAATGTTGACTCTAATTGAAAGAACGAAGTTTTCTGCGTTTGATATTTATTTGAAACTTTCAACTTATATACAGTAGGAGCTATAATCTTGTTAAGTAAATCTTAAATGCAATTCTAAGCTTTTTTATGCATGATTGGTAGCGATATCACAGTCGGAAGATAAGGAGAAAAGCTCAATGATTAAAAATTTTTACCTGCTGTCAGTTCATATTTGTTAACAAATGTGTAATCTGACTTGCAAAATTCATCTTAATATGAGGTCGGCTTTCTGGGGCATGTTTTGGTTTTTTAATTTTTAATTTAATATTAGTTTTTGTTTTCGATTTGGGGATTCTGTTATTCTTCATTTGTTTTTCTCGGCATCCTTCCAAAAAAGTGAGACTATATATTTATTGTTTGTAAAAATGTTCCCGGCTCTGTATTTGGTCGGTTGGAGTAAGTTCGGTGGAATGGGTCAGCGCTACATTTATGCTGAAGTAAAATGTGAAAAATTATTTCTAGCCTGTCCAGTAGCAACTTTACTCTTGTTCCTGTATTTTACATCTACCGAGCAAGCTAGAAATAATTTTCACATTCCGTCTAAGCATTAATGCAGCACTGGCTCATTCCTTCCAACTCTCCCTCAGTTTTAACGGAGATTTCTTTAAAGAGTAAATCATAGTCTTGATTATATTTTTGCCGCAGTGGAAATTTTTTGAAGAAACTGCCACTATTCTGACGGGAATACCTTCCGTAACAAATTTTACACTTGGATAGTTTAATTGGATAAAAAAAAATTGAGATCTGTATCCGCGGATCTACTTTTTTAATGATCCGGCACATCACTAAATAGTAACACCAGCCATGAAATCAACTATTGGTGAAAGATTGTCTGCTTTATTATTTTGTACTGCATCTTATTTCAAAAACAAACTTTGCAGGTGTTCCGATCCTTCATCTGATTCCGACCCCTTTCCCGCACGTGTGGCACAGAGAAAGTGACAATCGGCAGAGCCTGCACCAACCCACCATCGACAATCTGAACAAAATTTTGCGTGTTTTCGTCGCTCAGTATCTGCATCTGGACAACCCTAACCTCGACATCATGAAATGAAACATTTTTATTGTTGCTTTCAATCAAAACAGATCTTGTTAAAAATTTTTAAATAATCTTGGTGTGTCTGGGGTACAAACTTGATTGAAACATTTAATATTTTACCGAGAAAACTATATTTTTTGTTGATTAAATTTTTAAAAATGTGTACTACTTTTATGTATGAAAGTCTTCCAAAATTTAAACTCATAGGATATGATTGTATAGAATGTAATTTAGGTTTTTTTTACAATTGTTATGTTTGAATAATTTTTATAATACTCGAACAATTTTGAACGTATCAAAGTCTACATGTATGACTCTTATCGATTTCAAGTAGTGAGTGTATGTGATAAAAAGGTATTTAAAGGAATAGAATTATCTTGAAAAAGGTGGTCTAAGATTGCATTCATGGTAGATGTAGTTGGATGGATTATAGTTTTAAACTTATCATGATTGCTGAAATATGGAATTCATATTGAGCTGGCAAAATTAGGTATTGCATTCTTCAATGTCCATAAAGTCTTAAATTCTTTGTGCTAAAATCTAGAAAAAGAATTTTATGTTAATTTTGATTTATTCAACATTTTAAATATATTTGTATAAAAATAGGCGCCATCTCAAGTTTCAACATTACCGTAAAATACTTGATGTGCTAATCAAAAGGCAAAATGGTCAATTCATGACCAAATATTTTTTTTTCTAAAGAAAACACTAGTGGTGCCAACTTTTTATTGTTAAAAATTGCATTTTTTAAAAACTTTTGAAATTTCTATGCTTTGTTGAAAAAAAAAAAAAAAAAACTTTTGTGCTTTTATGATATCTATTTTTTTAAAAATGAAGTATAATTGAAGGAAAATTATTCTAAAGTTTTCAAAATTTATTTATTTTGTACTTTCTTTACAATAACGATTGCTGAAAGATATTAAATTGTATTCTAGAAAGATATTAAATTGTAATGTAAAAATAAAATAAGTTCCATGTTAATGTCGAAATGAGGTATAAAAAAATAAGCAGATTTACAGACTACTTATAATATTTGGCCATTATATTTGACCAATAAACTTATCCACTAAAAATAAATTAATGTATAATTTTTAATATAAAACTTCACTTATATTAATTTATTTTTTGTTTGAATGTCAAAATTCAAACAATTATGAAATGACGTTTAATATTGCAAATTGTACTTCTGCAAAAATTAACATAGGTATTAAAATTAAAGTTGTAAATATATATACATTTTTTTGCTTAATTTATATGGTACTTTAATTAAAGTTGTTAAATATCACCATGAAAATATTTTAAACTGTGGGATTGAAAATTTGAAATGAACTGATGAAGACTGTTAATTCTTCAACTCTAAATATCGTTGCTGAATTACAAATAAGTTACTAAATTTCTCTGAATGCGATTTCGATATAAATTTTATAATCTTTTGGTGAACATTCTTATGCACATTAGCATTTACATGCATCGACACTGTTGAAGATCACTGCACAAATATTGTGTACAAAATAATTTTGCATACTTAATTTTTGTTTTACTTCTGTTTTTGAAGTTTTCCAGGTTTGTATATCTTACCTACGAAAAATGCAGGACATTTTTTAAAAGTTGGTCTTTTAGAAGAGTATATATTTCTATGTTGTTTTACTTGAAAAAGCATTCCATATAAATGTGATGTTTCATTGTATTCGGGTGATAAATTTATGTCTGTACAAATAAATATTTTTAATTGACTGCATGTGTTAGCGACTGAATTGTTTCAATATAAATAAACAACACTTTCAAAACATGCTTAATTTTAATAGCGGATGTGACTTTACATACATTTATTGCACACATATTAAGAAAAATAGTTGCATGAAGAACAGCTTTGGGAAAAATATAAAACATTTCACAATAGTTTTTTTTTTTAATTTTATATAACAACTTTATTTTACAAAACAAAATATAAAAATGCAACAAAGCATACTGCTCCTTTTTTCAAGTTATTTAATATAAAAGCTTTAAAAAATGCATTGGTCGATCCAGACACAAAGTGGGTCCGTTTTGCGATCTCTTCACAAAATCGTATTCCTTAAAATTTGTCCTTTCACATTTCATTTGCAAGGACAACTCTTTCTAACTTGTAAGCTCAATGAGCTAACTTGAAAACAGGACATAAGTATTAAAAAAAGAAAAAAAAACCTGCTTTCAAGTCATTTTCCCGCACAACATTTAAGGTCAAAGAGGTTTCCTATTAGAACTGCGTTTGCTAAAAATTCCCTTTATATGATTTTTTTTTTTGTCAAAAAAGTAAAAACCCTCAAAAAAGTCCTTTTTCACAAAATTATTTAATCCCAAAATGTAGACCTAAAAACAAAATCCTGGATCGACCCCTAAAACAATTCAGAAAGCGGCAAGAAATTGCATTCAACGAAACAAGGATATGTTTGTGAGAGTGTTACACTCTACTGTTTATGAAAACCCAAGCAGTTTCTATCGACGATGATCTAATGATTCAGTCGATGATCTAATGATTCAGTCGTAATTTCCCGTGCCGGAGATCGGGAAATGATGATTTGCGATGACCTGCAATTCATATTCAATAATCCATTTTGAAATAAAATTCAACACAAATTTAAAACTTTGAAACCCTTCTAAAAAAAATCTAACAAATTCATATTTTATATATACAAATACTCAATATCTCTCCAGGTAAGACAAAACCAGCTGTCGTATCCGTCTATATACAAAATATATAATCTCTTTAGAAATTTACAACAATTTTAAAATATATATATATGAATGCGTCATTTCTTTTTGAGGAAACCGAACATTCCTCCCTTTTTCTTCTCTTTGACTTTCCGGTCGTTGCTGACGATCTCTCCTTCGGAGGACCCCTCGGAAGAAGTGGTTCGGGATCTTATGTCGAGGGTGGAGAAGGGCCTGTTGCCGGGGAGGGGCTGCACTTTGTGGGGGAGGGACATGTGCCTCGCGTGAGAAGAATCCATGGAGTCGTAAGACTGGAATAAGAAGGAAATGAATTAATATTGCGTCTCAAAAGTGAAGTTTAACTTTGACTCCTAATTATCTGAAACTGAATAAATACATTTGTGCTTGAAAAGTAAAAATAAAAAAGAACTTATAATTGCACAAAAATTACATATTATTGCAGACCATGGTTGCCACACTTCCGTCCAAGGGACGGAATTCCGTCTTTTCAAAAATTTCGGCCATCGGATTTTTTTTCCATGTTCAAAATGATTTTTATAGATGAAACAAATCTTTTGAATCTCTCACTCTCAAAAAAGGTCTTATTCTTCTGAGGACAAAAAACTGGCCCATCTGCTAAAGTTAAAAAGATAAGGTGTTTTTTTTTTTTCCAAAAAAATAATTAAATAAGTCACTTAATCTGTTGATTTCAACTATTCTTATCATAATCTCAAAAATTTTATTAAAGTTTTTATTACAATGCATCTTATAGCCAAGAATCTCATACCTGAATTTTTTTTAATTACTATTTTTTTGTATGAAATATGAACTATTTATGTAACATGAACTATAAAATCTGAAGCTTTTTTTCTGCAGCAGCAAATAGTAAGTTTTTTTTATTGTATTTTATTATTAAGTTCTTTTTCTGCTTTTACCTGCTAAAAATCTTGGACAATGATATATTTTTTTATTTAGGTTTGAATTTTTACTTAATCTTACAATTTGGTTTTACTATATGGTTATAGCATCAAAAATTAGCATTATATATGTCTAAAACATCAAACAAACTAAGCACTAACATTTTGGTGTCGCGAAATGGAGGCACCCGCTTTTCAGTCCTGGCCAATTTTTAGAGTGGCACCCATGTTGTAGACACAGGATTCCGTGTTACAAGCCCCCCCCCCCCCCCTTTTTTAAATGCAAATAAATGAGCATATAGATGAAAGGGTATCCGACAAAAATGTCTTTTCATCAATAAGCTCTTACTTTGCATTGAAAAGGGGTGTTCCTTGTAACCCTGAAATATGTGTATGCAACAATCTGCAATTTTTGTGCAATTCGGTTTTTTATTTTTACTTTCTTAAATGTCTTCGTTCCAGGGTTAAATTTTTGAAAATAAGTTTTTGCCATGCAGCACTGTAGGTTAAAAAAAAAAAATGGAGGAACTCATAAAATGAAAAGGTGGTTTGAAGCAAATTTACCCAACATTTGCATTTTTTTACTATAAAAAACCAAATGTCTCTGAGAACACAGTTTGGTCTTCCTTAAGTCCTCTATATAGATGAGCCGACACATCAGCTTAAGATCAGCCATCTTGGATCAGAGCGTGTGTTTGAGTGGTTGTCTTTTCTGTTGAGTTATTGCGTTTGGTGATTTTTTACTGCAAACAATTATTAGCAGCAAGTGAATTGTTTATTAAATAAAACATTATTTTTGGCAAAACCCGGCTCTAGTAACCCTAGCTCCGCAACAATGAAAAATCCGATCCAAAATAGTTCAACTCAAGCTGATTCCTCGACCTGTATGTATAGCGACTTTAGCCCTGACTACAATAGTGTTGCCATGCTAGTGGCAGAAACTGGTTCAGTTTAAACTGGCAACAGGTGGCATGTACTGAAAAATGATTAAAAATAAGAAACGCTATTCAGAGTAATTTTTTAGGGGCTCAGCCCTCTCCTACCTGCCTCTCTGTATCTCCTGTATTGTATTGACTTATGTAAAATGTGATTGGTTTTAAAATGCATTTACTTCATTTAACACATACTAGACTTTAGGGCAAGCATTTTTACTTCCTTTTACAAAAAAGGAAGTACTATTGTATTCGCAAAAAAATTTTTACTCAAAAACATCACTTTTTCATTTCAATCATCAGTCTGTCAAACATCAAATAGATTGATTACCCTCTCGAAATCTTGATCTGGGCTGCGGAAATAGCCCCTAGCTTTTAGTTTTCCGGAAAAATTAAGTTCAACGCTCATAAGTTCAACGATTTGTCGCTATTAATAAAGTTCTGAATCTGTACCTTCACTGCGCATTGTTTGGAATTCTTTTTACTTCCTTTTACCAAAAAGGAAGTATTGTATTCGCGAAAAATTTTCACTCGAAAATCGACCTTAGTTTCCATTTTTCTCACCCCCGAATGAATGTTGAGTTTTTTTTTTCAACCCGACCACACGTGGATATGTGCCTAGGAACCTACAGATACCCGAAACATCCATTTTGACGACCCCCGAGTTAATTACAACGAATTTTCTCGTGACGTCTGTATGTATGTATGTATGTATGTATGTGTGTATGTATCTCACATAACTCAAAAATGGTATGTCCTAGAAAGTTGAAATTTGGTACGAAGACTCCTAATGGGGCCTAGTTGGGCACCTTCCATTTTGGTTGCATTCGGATGTTCCTAAGGGGGTCTTTTGCCCCTTTTTGGGGGGAAATCCTTGTTAATTTTGATTTAAACTCAAGTGGTGTTATAATTTGTCGGATTCTTGACGATATATCGCCAGTCTTTTGGTCACCAAGTTTTGTCGCCAAATTTGGAGATTTTTTTTTTTTTAAATTTGGTTTCAATTTGGCCACTGTTGGTGATATTTAGAGGGTAAACTATTGAATCACATTAAAATTGCCAATAATGGGAAAATGACATTAAATTAGATTAAAAGGAAGTCATGTGATACACACATCAGCTCGTTTATAACTTGGGTTGCTTTCTAGGTTTTAGCCAGTTGCTGCGACCTTTTTTTTAAAGTTTTTGCCATGCTGGTTGTAACAGGGGTTTACTTCTTTGGCAGAAATTGACCCCCCCCCCCCTTTTCCAGTTTTATAGCTACTTAATA
Organism: Uloborus diversus; assembly: GCF_026930045.1. Classification (NCBI taxonomy): domain Eukaryota; kingdom Metazoa; phylum Arthropoda; class Arachnida; order Araneae; family Uloboridae; genus Uloborus; species Uloborus diversus. Next base: position 17,128,915 of record NC_072737.1, on the reverse strand, counting down.
CATTTTAGAAGAAATATTTTGTGCATTGCACAAAAATATATTTGAATGTAGAGAAGTGTACTCTTCCTCCAGCTATTACAAAATTGTAACAAATAAACAAGCAACAGTATATGAAGAAACTGTTTCCAGGCTTATTGCCGTGGTCTAAGGATGCCGGTCCGGCATCCACCAGCAGTTTACTTAAATATTAGAGCGACTGGAGCAGCCCATCAGTCACATTGAACCCATCCACTGATGATGTCAGCCACAGAGCTTGAGGAAATGTTTGGATTTTCTTTTTCCTTTAGATCACGGCCAATAAGCCTGGAAATGTTATTTCTTTATATTGACGCCGGCCATGAAAGCCTTAAGCGATTTTTTTAGCGATGGCACACTTGTGCTGATAGGATAGGTAAAATTCATCTTACCTGCCTATACTGCATAAACTCTGAATTCTGCGGTTTCAGTTCCGGTCTTCGGTACATCGCTAGAAGTAATGATTCAATGTTTTACGTTTGTATCATAACAGATGAAAGGCAATAATGATGCATTACAGAAAAAGAATTTAAATCTAGTAGTACGTCATAAAAGTTTAAAGTGAAATTTAAATTGATGAGGGACTAGATTTTCGGAGTTCAAATAACTAAGTTCTCTAAAAGAAGAATTCAAAAGAATTATGAATTACAGTAAAGTAAAGCTTTTTATAATATTAAATATTTTCATAAGAACTTTTTTTTTTGCTATAGAAATGACTTTCAAGAACTTGCCAAGATTTTTCACATCAAAACTTAAAGGATGCAACACAAATGAAGTAAACCAAACCAAATGAAACACAAGTTTTCTATTGAATTCAATGCTTCCAGAGCTCCTATAATTTATTTCATTTTAGAGAAAATTAATTAGTTGTTTGTATCTGTCATGGAGTAGAAAATAAACTCTGCATTTGGCTCTTCAGAAAAAAAAATAAATGGAAAAAAAAAATCTACAGCTATAACTGTAGTAACAGAAAAAAAAAAAAAATCCCAAGAAAAATAACATTATTACTCTGACTGTTCAACAAAAGTATGCACAATACATCATGCAAAGATAATTAAAAAAAAAAAAAAGCATTGCAGCTATTCAGTAAAGAAATGATTACTAGTTAGCAGATAGTTTTATATTGTGCGTGAATATAATTTATATTTTTAATTTACTATGATCATATGAGGCAGTGAGAAGCAAAAAGGATACAAGTGGACCATTTAAAGTTTTGAGTAAAACATGTTTTAAGTTCAGATCCTAGGTAGGCTTTCATTATGTTTTTTTCTACATGTTCTCAATCATGCTGTTCAGCAGCACCTACTAGGGCTACTATTACTATTTCTCCCCCTAAAGCAGAGGAGAGGTTCCCCTATCATTTGTAGTTGTTATCTCCAAATTTTCCATTTTGTTAATTACATTCCTTTGCTTCTCACTGCCTCATATGTAACTAGAGAAAAAAATATTTCAAAAAATTTTCTCACATAGAGCCAAACACATAATTGATAAAGGAAGCCAATAATGTGTGCCAAGCCCCTAAACGAAAAGTATCCAAAAAACATTTACAAGGGTCTAAGTTTTCACCAACTGTTTTGAATAATTTCCGTCTTATTGAAAAAATTTGAAATGGAGCGAGATGGAAAAAGATAAAAAGTAACAAATAATCTGAATGAGATAAGTAGGGAGAAAATTCAGACAATTGAGCTTTAATTTGTATGATTATCGAAAGAACAATTAATTAGAATTTTATTTCTTAAGCAATTAACTTCAGTATGTTCATTTACATTTTCTATTTCAGAACACTTTTCATACAAAATTAGTGTTTCACTTTTAAGTAAGACATTCTGTATCCAATCCTTTCTTAGACTTGAAAATTTAATTCGCGACACGCCCCCTTATTATTTAAAAAGTTTTAGCCCTGAGAATATTTGCAACTTTTACCCCTGAACATCTAACAGTAACAGCAAAATGATGTTAAAGTCGATAATAAACTTACCATGTTTATCCATTTCACTGTCTGACATGGGATGCCAGTCATCATCCGAGTCGGGGATGACTGCGTTACGCAGAGCGGTGGGTGGGGGTTTCTGGGGGAGGGGAGGGGGTGCAGTGCTTATGGGTAAACTAGAGTGATCTAAGAAAGGAAAACATACATCAGTAGTTAAAAAAACATAAACAAAAGCTATGGAAAAAATTTAGACAGGCTGGGGTGATTGTGACCCAAGTTCAAAAAATCTGGAAATAGCCAAGGAAAAATTTTACCCACACAATTGATATGTTCTTTCTCTTGCCTAACACCCAGTAAAAAAGAAAATCGCTCTTACTGGCTCACCTATATTCTTCCTAAAAATAATTTGATAAGTAAAAATTATCAATGCTTTTAAAACAAAGAAATATGAACACCCATCATGCTTCATTATATTTATCTTACAAAAAACTTTGTAGTTTTACTTGTCAACATATTTTCCCCAAGGAAAAAATGATCTCAAACACGAGTGGTCAGGCTGATTTGCAAAGGATCTTGGATATTCTGAATCCACAGATCGCAATTGCACAAAATTCCAGATTTTCTCCTAAGCACAATCACCTCAATGTTTTTTTTAAACTAAAAAAAGGGGGGAAATTAAAGCCGTGCATGAATGACAATATTTTAGAATGCTTTCTAAAACAAAAAAAATAGATCATACATGCTCTTAAAACAAAGGAATATATACATCTATCATGCCACATAATATTTATTATACAAAATACTTAGCTAGTTTAATAAGCATTTCTTGCCTATTAAGTTTTATTTTGAGAGAAAGCCAAGATAAGATACGTAAACTTAATACTGAAAACAAATTATGAATGAACATGAATCAAAAGATAAATGCACTAATTGATATTTATAATTTTTTTATAAAGAGCAGTGTTTGCAAAAATGAGTTTGAGATAATTGAAGAAACGCGTTGTGGATTCAATATTAACAATAGAGAAATATTACAATATTTTTCGCACTTTTTTTTGCAGAAACTAAATAAGCGAGCTTCTACAATACTGCCGTGGACAGGTAAAGGGCAGGAACAGCACATTTTTTATTTTTCATTTATTTGCATTTTTGTCATCTATTGTACGTTAGCTTTCTTGTACAAGACTTTTTTTTTGAGTAATCACGATTGCTTATTGCTGACTGTTTTGGCGTGTTATCATTTTATTTTCCCGCCAGCACCCTCTGCAGCATCATCGTCGACTGGCTCCTCACGATGCTGCTCCTCTCATAGACTAATAATAAGAGTAGACCGAGCTATGGCAACCCTTTTGCTGCTCATAAACCAAACCATGTGACTGGTGGATATCCTAGCAACAGCGGGCGTTAATCGTAGCAGACGATCAACGCCAGCGAGAAATAAAATAAATAGAATTAATGGAACACGGAAGAATGATCTTTTATGGAGTCCCATTTGTAAATTTGTTATTCTAAGTTGTAAATATTTTGTTAATATAGTGAGTTTTTCGTTTAGATAGTATTGGGCATTTTCTTTAGTCAATTTCAATAACTCTCTAAGCAATAAAAGATGCAAGCGACCAAGAAGAATCAGCAAACGGTAAGATTTTTACCTACAATTTCAATTTAAGATACCGATTAGTACATTTTTGCGTTAACGCAAAACGTTTACGCCATTTCGTTCACGCCAACGCTGACAGCTCCAAATGAAATAAAAGTTACCGAAAACTGATCAAAAACTATTACTAATGTCAAAATAATGCATAACTAAAAGAAAAACAGTTCAATCTCTGCACCTGGAAGTTTTTTTTAATGAAAACACATTGTCTTAAAATACATGTCGAGTGCCAAACTGTAGATAATGCTGCCATCTAGCAACCATGCTGCCAAAGTCTTCGCCAAGCCCTTCCACTAGTCACATGATACATCTATGAACCAATTTTCTTTATCAGCAAGAATGCGAAAGCTCGGTCTACTCTTATTATTAGTCTATGGCTCCTCTAGTCAAAGCCATCTCCAAGTTGTGCTCATATCCTACATGCAGGGCCGGATTAAGGGGAGAGCAGGCGGGGCTACTGCCCCGGGGCCTCTGCAACAAAGGGGTCCCCACAATAAAATTTTTACAAAATATCCTAACTTTCACGGGTCGAAAATATCGGATATATACATAACTATCAAAACATTTGGATATATATCAAAGTATAAAATATGATATATATCTTTTCGAACCCTGATTGGGGCCTCCACACTTCCAAATCTGGCCCTGCCTACACGCACACATACACACACCTGCGCACACATACACACACCTGCGCACACATACACACACCTGCACACACTCATGCCTGCATACAGACACAAACACACATGCATACATACAAATTCCTACACACACACATACCCACACACTCATGCCTGGGCACCAACACACACCCTTACATACACACGCACACATTTGTGATTGCGAAAAACATAATTTGAATTCAAGAAGCCAAAATTCAAATTAATATCTTTTTTATTTTTTCGGTTTCCACTGAAAAAAAAGGGGGGCGGGGGCGAGAATAGCGTCGAATTCCAACATTTCCCTATCGCTAGTATTGAATCTAACACATATTTTTTCAAATATCTCGAAAACTCATTTCTGCAGATACTGCCATTTACCTGCCCATAGCAGAATAGAGCTAACGTATAATGGATGACAAAAATGAAAAATTTGGAGTTACTCTCCTAAACCAGCCTACAGCAGTACATACTAGAGATGAGACGGGCTCAGCCCGAAGTGGGCTCCGGCTCTAGAACCGAAAATGGGTTTCGGGCTCAAGCACAGATATTCAATCCCCCATCTCCATACAAATTCAAAGCAAAAAAAACATTTTCCTACTGTGAGAAAATGAAAGGAACATTTAAATCAGTTCAGTCAAATTCCCCCACCCCCTCAAAAAATTAATTAATTAACGCTTATTTATAGTGTTTTTTTTTGCAATTACTTATTGCAATATGTCGTACAGTAATGCATTTGAAGTGGAGCATTTTAAGAAAATTTAGAAACTTCTGTCAAAGAAGAACATTTGACGTAACATTTTTTATTAAAAGAGAGATCACGTCAGACTGTAGAAGGCTCTGTTTTTGATACAAGAAAGTTTCCTTCAGGCTCGGGCGGGCTCTGTTTTTGGTCTGAGACAATATCACTCGGGCTCGGGCTCTCAAAAATGAGCCCAGAATCATCTCTAGTACATACTAATGATTAACAACAACATCCCGTTAAAACGAATTCCCCATAGTTGCCCAAATATTGAACAGACCACCAGCTATTCTAATAGTTTGCCTACAAGTTGGATAAGATAAACATACACTAAAATTACTACTTTTATCAACTAAATGTAGAAGATTAACTTTTCTCGGGAATAGAAATGATAAAGTTGTCATAGAAGTAACAACAGAAAAGTCTACAAGGGACTAAAAATGTTTCATATTAGATTTCAACACTTACCATTTTCATTATACGAACCAGAATTCATATCCATGCTGTGATGGAAATCTCGCACGGAGTGGACAGAATTTCGATTATTGATGATGGCTGTACCATTGTGATGGTTTTGAACTGGAAACAAAATTTAATAGTTGATACACTTATGAAACTTGTTGTATGCAAACATTCATTATTAATAATTTTGTTCTTTTTGAACTAAAAATGTCAATAATTAAATAATAACACATTAATAAGGATCAATCCAATACATAAAGAAGGAAGAAAACTCAAATTAACATTGTAAATAAACCGTCTAGGCAAAGTCTTAAAATATTGGAAGTATATATTACATTTCAAATTACTTGGTTAAAAAGTTATCAAGAATTAATATTTATTACAAAAATACTTTTTTCTGCTGAAAATTGCTAAAACTTACGAGTGTTTCTCCATATGTTATTAAATGAGTCACTTGCTAGATTTAGAACTAACATTAACTTGTAAAAAGAGTTTTTTCTTGGCATGAAATATAATTTCTAAAACATACTCACAAATATTATTCCCAATTAATTAATATTTAAAAATGAAGTAACATCATAGTGGACATTGAGTTAGAAGAAAGCTATTGGTAACATTTTTTTGAGAATGATCTATATGTATGGATTTAAACATTTGTGTGTGTGTGTTGTTGTTTTTAATCCTGCTTGGACTAGCTCTAGGCTAAGCCAGGTCTATGAGTCCAGAAGACCTCAGAATATCAAACACAAGAAGAGTTAAAAGTCCTTTTTATCAAGATCCAAAACAAGCCAGTATATGGGATGTCTGTTCAGTGTTACATTTAGTGCACATGCGAAACACTTTGCCACCCAGTTCATTTCAGGGGGCCAGTGACAAGACTGGAGAAGATGGTGGTCGTCCTTTTCAAAGGTAAGAGCACCACAAAGGTGGTCTCTCTTTCACCAATCATGTACAGAAGAACAGTCCTGAACCTCGAAGCCAGACAAACTTGAAGTCATATTATCACTATTTTACAGGAGAGGGTAAAAATGTTAGTCTGATGCATACAAGGGTTGGGATTTGCACTGAACTGGTAAAAAATTACAAAGGATTTTTTTTTATAACAACGTTCTTATGACTCAATGTGGAAAAGGATTCCACAGTAATAACCTGAAAAATCATCATTTTGGATTTGCGTTAGTCTTGCACTAAGGTACATATATTAGAGTATTTAAAACATTAAAGGGCTTTATTGTCAACAAACAACATCCAGTATTCATCAGCTTGCCAAACACAAACTGCTTAAAGGTTTGTGATATTTAATGGGATGAAGATTGCACCATCTACATGGAGTGGGATCAATTTGGAGTATTTAATTTTCCATTTGCGGTGACTTGTTTGCTTTCTTTCTTTGCAAACACAGTAAATTATTGTTCATGTTGCTACATTAAGATAAGAAAATGATCTGAATGCAACAAACTTTGAACTTACCAGCTGGGTAAGCCATCCTGGGAGCAACCGGGGGCGGACTGGAGTTTTGCTGGTTCTGGAACATCTCTATGCGGCTCTTCACCGATATCGAAGATTCTTGCTTTGCCAATCTGCTGGATGGATCTGACAGGGGTCTGGAAGGGACATTTCTGGGGGGAACAGGGGGCTTGGGCTTTTCACGTAGCAGGGCTTCGTCGTAGGGGGGAGGGTGTGGCCTCCTCTCAGACTGTGCAGCCGTGTGAGTGGTTATGGCTCTTCGAAGTTCAGGAGTGGACGCCTGGCTGGATGTCGCCGATGTGGTGTCGTGGTGATCGTTGACGTTATTACCGATCATACCATCTCCGGAGGCCTTGACGCTGGAGCCGACACTGTCGGAACTGTTGCTCTTCTGGGTTTCGTACCGCATGAGCTGCATGCTGGGGGGCAGGGCGGCATGGAAGGCGATTTTGTTCATCCAATCATGCATGATCTTCTCGTTGTGGGCCATGAACAAGAACTCTGCACCATCCGCCAGCTGCAACCTGAAAACGTGTTTCTTTTTGGTATAGTCGGAAGCTTTGGAGCACTTCGCCTGGAGCAGGCTCACGGGGGGAGCTGCAGCACTGTTGTCCACGAATGCTTCTTTGTCTTTGAAAAAGCACAACAACTGACCGCATACGACCGTGTAGTATGTCTTCCACGACCTTATGGTCGCCCTCTTTCCTCCACTCTGCAATTCCTGTTTCCTGTCCAGGAATCCTTCGATCTCGACTGGAGGCAGATCGGCAGGCGTCCTCTGCCTACGGAAGCTCTGGGTGCGCCTACGGGTGGTGAAGCTTGGAGTACGCTTGGGCTTCTTCTGCCTCTCGTCCAGCCTCATGCTCTCGGATCTCTTCATGTGAGCAGGAGACTCTGCGGCCTTCCAGGGACTCAAGCCTTCCACCCTCATGCTCTCCCCTCGCTTGACGGACAACTTGTCGCCATCCAGACTCTTCTGACTGGAGGCACGGAAAAGGCCGGGAGGATGGCGGATTTCAGGAACATTTTTAGGAGAGGAGGGCAAGGGCGATGTCTCTCCCTTGCCGTCGATTTCGTATTCGATCGGTCTCTCGTCGCCTGGCTTCTTGAGGACGATTTCTTGGGTACGCCTTCTTTCGTCTTCTCTTCGTCTCTCCTGATAAAAAAGGGAATGAGAAAATTTTCATTTGAATTGCAGAACTATTTCAATCAAGAAAGGTTTTGTTATGATAAGATGGCACATAGGCGGCTGGTGTACTAAAAAAGTGGGGGTCAAAAGAAGGGGGGCCTGGAAGCTGATTTTTTTTTGTACAACTGGGCAATATTATTGGCTTTTAACATTACCAATTAAATAACATTTTAAACTGGAATATGAAATTAAAAATTGAGTAGATGGCCACCGTAGACTTCCCCCTTCCAATTCAAAGTTTTATTCTTGCAAAATAACATGAGAAAAGTTCATTTATTTGGAGTTTTTTTTTTCTTGTGAAAGAAAGCAATCTATCCTGTAAAAAATCATTTTTCAATTGATCATTAATTTTTAGCTCTGAAGAACATAACATCATAACATTTAGGCATGTAATTTCCTTGGCAGTATTTCTTACATGTAATTCTCAATCCTAGAGCATGAATATGCTACCTTATGATGATTTTGGAAATTAGCCAAAGAGGTAAAACATTCCATTCCATCTTAGGGACAAAACTTGGGCGTCAGAGAGAGAGTTTGTAATGTTAATATAATTTCAGAAGAATACAAATGAGAAAACCGAAACACGTAAAAAAAATAATAAAATTCCCTCTCATTCACTTAGCTTAAAAGCAGATCATAAATAACTGAACTTGTTTCACTTCTTTTAGCAGCTATTAGAAAGAGACTGCAGCACCTCTTATAGTTTATTTGAATTGAGAATGAAAATAAAGCACCATGTAAAAATAATTAAGAATTTTACTTTAAAATTAAATGGTTTAAAGGATCCTCTTTGGTACAGGTCACTGGTATTTCACACTTTGAAGGACTCATGTGAGCCATGATGAAGCTATATTTCATAGCACTTACCTCCAAAATTCTTTTTTGTTCTTTGCGTTTGATGGCGTCCAATCTTTCTTGCTCTTTGCGTTGAATTTCTGCTTTTCGATTGCGCTCCTCCTCTTCTTTTTGCTTGGAAAATGCTTCCTCCAGCTGCAATATTTACATACAAATTTGAAAACTTTTTTCCTCTTAAATATAAAATCCATTATCTTATTAAATATATGCCTGTCGAGTTTATTGATGAAACTTACATAGATTCTCGAATCAGATAAAAAATACTCATTAATAATTAATGCTAAGAAATTCAAACTAAGGTTTAAAACAGAAAAATGTGAGTTAATATGAATGGGATGCAAAGGATTTTTGATACTTTTCTGCAAAAGTCTTGTTGATGGGTTATTTGGGGTCTAAGATTGGTTCTTTAGTGATAAAAAATTTGCAATTAAAGACAATTGTCTCTACAAAACAGGTACATATTCAAAATTTTAAACCTATTTGATCCTTTTACACCTGAAAATTTAAAATTGAAAATAACCAACAGAATTATTAAATTCAGAAAGTTGCATTTTCCTGTTAAATTGATATCAAATGGTGATGATTCTTTGGATTTTAAAAATGATACATACAGCACTTGGAGCTGTTTTTGTGGTGATTTACATAATCAGCCTCAAAGCCTTTGTTGGTTTGCCTTGGCTTTCTTTATAAACTTTGTTTAGGCTAATCTTTCTCAAATGGTAAAATGGATTCAAAACATTTAAAAATAATTATTAGTATGGCTGAAGAAATGCACAAATTTGCCAATATGAGGGGAATAAATGAGGCAGGATTTTTATGGAAAAAACACCAGATATTTCAATCAACAGATTTGTTTGGAACAGGGTGAAAGTTTATTTAGAAACAATTTCTCTAATCAAAGAAATAAAATTCATAACATTCATTGATTAAATTAATTGATAGTTTCCCATTTTCTTAAATCATAAAAATTTTAACCACATTAAAAAAAAAAAAAACGTAAATATATCTCAGGCAAATATTATATGTGGCTTTGTCCACTTGTATTCATTTTTAACAGATATTCATGAAATCTTAAAAATTTTTTAATTGAGACCTGAAATGCATTGCTTCTAAACTGTGAACGTATTTTTTAGATTTCCATTATATATGTTTAATTGAAAACTCAGACATCATTTATAGTTTTCTACCAAGGATTCCTATAGATTTTAACTAATAGGGAGTCAAAATTTTCAGACATAGGAGAGAATTGCCCTGCTCATTTGATTTAGAAATTATCACACAATAAAACTCTTGAAAAAGGTAAAAACAAAAGGAATCTGACCTTGGTTATTCTCTTGAGAGAAAAGAATTTTTCTTCCTGTGCCTCGATTGTCTTCTCAAAGTCCTCATGCTTCTTGATAAGTTCTTCAACAGCCAGAATCGAGTCCCCGCACTGTTTATCAAACAGGATCGGTTCTCGACTCTGCAGCCAAGCTTCCAAAAGTTCAGCATCTCTTTTGAAAATCTAGAATAAAATACCAAAAACTACTCTTTTGTTTAAGTGCAACTTTGCAAACTTTCTACCCTTAGGGTAAACTTTTGACAAAGTCAAAGTTTCAAAGTATTTATAAATTCTCACACATCATATTAATATTTCTTTTAAGAATCATATTTATACAGGCAGAGGTGGAGACTGGGGCTTAAAAGTGTGAGGGCAATTTTTTTTAGGAAGTTGAAGACTATTTTAGGTTATCTTGACTGACTAAGGGGGGAGGGGCTTCCGATGTTCTCCCGCATAAATGTTTTGGAATTGTAGTTTTCAAAACGTCTTTAGCAAACTTAGAGCAAGGGATTTGGGGTTCTTTTCCAGAAATTTTGCAAAGTTTAAAACGTTTTTTAAACGTCTTTTAAAAGGCTTATTTCAGACTTCTCTTTTATTGACTAAAGGAGGAACGAAAGGGTTCGGAGGTTCTCCAAGTACATTTTTTTTCTTTGAACTAAAGAAATAAAAAAACTCAGTTTTGACCTTCCTATGTGAACTTCAGAAAAAGATCTCCGTTTTTTCCCTAAATTAGAGTTTTGAAAACGCAGTTTTAAGCTATCTAGGTGGATGAATTTCCCCCTCAAACTACAGTCTTTACAACCCAAATTTGGTCATCTTTGAATTTAAAGAAAGGAGGGAGTTCACTTGGGCATTTTCTCCCGGAAAATGTTCAAAATTGAAGTTTTAGAACTGAAATTTTAAGCAATTTTTGGTGACGTTAATGTTCAGGGAATCTCACCAAGAATATTTTGAAATTAAAATATTGAAGTTTAGAATATCTTTCATAAAGAAAAAAGTGCGGGGGCAGTCGCCTCCGATTCACCGCCATTTTTTACTGGGTGACTATTATTTCTGACTGCAGTAAAGGGCCAAAAAACTGCCAATCAAAAATCTGCTCATCTTTTTTTTTTTTTTAACATTAGGAGATAAACATTTAGCACTTTAAAAGGATCTAAGTTGTGTTACTGAGCATAACTTAACAATTATTTATAATAACTCAAAAACTCAAATTAGTTTTTTCAAATTTAAGTTTAAAAAATGATTACAAATTGATCAGATATACTGAAAATTTCAGAAAATTTCTTAGTTTTTACTGGATACATTTTCACATCCCCCCCCCCCCCATAGAGAATATGGCTGTTCATTTTGCTTGCATTAGTATTCTGTTGGAATACATCAAAATAATGATCATTATTTTTTGGTTTCCAAAGTCTGCCAAAACCTAAAATCTACACAAATTCTAGTCCCAGGCTGTTGAATTTTGACTCTTTGCTGTACTTAATTCAAATCACAAATAAAATTACATAAATTAAATGTGTAATCAATTTAAAAAAAAAGTAAATTTTACGCATAAAATTGTTCAAAATAGCGGCTCTATAGATTCACTCCAGCCGCTGAAAATTTTATATTAATGCAACTAGCTGTTTAAAATATTCGACATTCGAATTACAGGGTTGCCGACCTTAGAGGAACCATTTAAAGAGCATCTGTGGTGATTTGAAATTTAGCGGAGCAGTTTGAAATTTCGCGGAGCAGTTCAGAGTTTTGTATGAACATCAATAAAAATATCTAAAACCACTTAACTAAAATTGCTTTGGAGCTTTAATAATCATTTTACGCACAATGCACTAGTACAAAAATATTTTAATTAATGTAACAGCTTTAAACACTGCTTCAATCTTTGAGTATAAGCATCTTTAATTTCCCATATTTACACGTTTGACATGATAATAGCAAAATATAAGCTTGAAAACGATCGGCCAAGAAATGAGGAGGAAAATAACTTTTTTGTGGGGCCGTGGAGTTTCGCCATTTTAGCGGAGCAACTCCACAAAATGTGGAGCAGTAGGCAACCCTGGACTTACCAAGACATCTAAATTCTGGTCATAAATCAAAACCTTGGATACCAGTGTTAGCTATTTATTATTGCATCTCAGTACCTAGGAACTAAAATTCTGATCATAAAATTAGTACACCAGATGTCAGTGCTCAACTAATTATTTAAAATGTTGACTCATTCATTACATGTGCATCTAAATTCTGATCATAAAATAAGTGCACCAGATTTCAGTGCTCAACTAACTATTTAAATGTTGACTCATTCATTACCTGTGCATCCAAATTCTGATCATAAAATAAGTACACCAGATTTCAGTGCTCAAAGAATGCTAAAAAAGTCCAGTCCCCCAGCAAAAAAGAGACCGAGGGGACATGATTCAGTTGTTTAAATTTATTAAAATGAAAGATGTTACGGGGCTAAAGTTTAGCACTGAAAAGGAGAAGGGGTCATTGTTTTAAGCTATTCAGGCTAACATGCATATTAGGAAAAATTATTATTTTAGCAGGGTTGTGGGCACTTGGAACAGCTTACCGGAAGAAGTGGTAATGAGCAAGGGAGTAGATAGTTTTAAGAGGGCCATTGATCTTCACTGGGGATTGTAAATTGACTAGGACCAGCCTAGCTGGGACCAGAGCCTTTTCCTTGTACTCACTTTTGTATTTGAATTTATTTAAAATGTGAACTCATTCATTACCTGTGCATCTAAATTCTGATCATAAATAACATTCCTCTTCTCCCAGGTGGTCTGGAGCTGGCCGTAAGCTCCCTTCAGCCTGAGGATCTTGTCTTTGATCTCGTCCGCCATGAAGTGGCCGGAATCGATGATGTGCTCGCCAGTCTCGTAGAACTTGTTGAAATTTTCCGCTCTGGTGTCCACTTCCGATTTGTATTCTTTGTGGCGAATCAGGAGAGCTTCTGCGCCGGTCACGTCTTTGGGCAATTCGTGGGAGGTTATCAGGGCCATCATTTCGCTCAGCCAAGCCCTGAGAAAAGCAAATAAATTAGTCACCTCATATAATAGAAAATTGTTCATGAAGGAGCTTTCTTCAAAATTTTATAAGTAAAATATCAGTTGAGGAAGGAGGATAAAAACAAATCAACATGGAACCAGAGATGAGAGTGGTCAGAGAGCAAAAAGGAGGAAATCCAAAAAAAAAAAAAAAAAAAAATCGTAAAAGGGATGATATCCAAAACCGCATCAAAATAGAACCTGGGAGCCATGATATTCAAAAATTCAATAAAAAATGGCTAATTTTTACCAGTTTTAAAGGTAATACGTATTTAATTAAGTATAAGTAATAATTTTGTAGTTTGTTTGCATTGTAACATTTCTTGCAAGAGTGTTTATTAATAAATAAATCTAAATTTTGAAAAAGAGGCAACAATTTCTAACCCCTGAGTTATTCAAAAAAGGGTTGGGAGTGTCAACTTTTCATATTTTGTCGGTGAAAAATACATTTTTTTCATTAAAATCATTTGAGTTTATAGTGTTAAACGAGTGAGAACAGAAATTTTAAAACTAGGTCTGTTTGTAAAGTAAAAATTTACAATGGGGGAAAAATCCAAAATTTCTTTATATGGTAGAACATACTTTTCATAGTAAAAATTGAAAATAAATATATATGTATATAAACGATTGGTTATCTTTTTCTTTGCATTGGAACCCAAAATTTGTCTTTAAAAACTTCCTAATATGATTTTGGAATCAAAAGAGCAACTTGCAGCCGCCTCATTTAATCATGAAATCTCAAAACTTTTAACAGGCTGTAAAGCCTAAACGGTTTGAAATTCACCATAAATATTTTTTACACTTTCTTAAATACACAAAAAAAGTAACCATGTCAAGTTTCAATAAAATTCGAGACTGTGGGTGCTGTGCCAAATTTTTTGATTGACTTTTGCATTTTTTCCAAAATAAATTAAAGAAATAAAAATATTATTGAAATGATGAATGAAATAAGCAGATATAAGGTAGCATACAGTGAAAAACCATCCAACATTAAAAATAATTGAAATACTTGCAGGATGCAAAAAGATTGAAATCTCAAACGAGGCATGCAAATTTCGGCGCAGCACGTGTTTGACATCGTTGGCATGATTCCAAAACATACGATTTTAGCAGATATCGCGGAGGCTGAAGATTCGAGCGAAAAAAATAGAAAAATAAGAAATTCAAGACCGAAGATTTAAAAAAAAAAAAATTCGATTTTTGAGAAAATTAAGGCCTGAAAGAGGCAAAAAAAGGAGGAAAAGAAGGAAAGGTTCTAAAAGTCAACAGAAAAATCCGGAATTCCGGCAAAAGCCGGAAAAATCTCATCCCTGTGGAACTGACACTCAGGGGAAACTAGCTTTCTTTTGGGCTAAAAAGATTGGGTCACACAGAACATGCAGGGAAAGGGGGGATCCCTTGCCATTAATCTTGAAGTCTTAAAACTTTGCTTGATTTCATGATTAAAAGTATATTTCTGGGTACAAACCATGAAAGTCGAAACACTTTCTTTAACATGGGGCAGTTCTATTTTCATGGGGCCAAGGATGGGGCTCTCACTTTTAGAGGGGGGGGGGGGACCCCGCATGAAATATTGTATAAGATTTCTGTAGTGAAATGTGCATTGCAAAAATGAAATAATAGAACAGTTCTAGTTTAATTTTCACCCTCAATTTCATGCATGAAAGCTAGAATAGCATTACATCTATCTAACTTGAAATAATAATAATAAAAAAAATCAATAATAATAATAATAATGCCTTACAATCAATAAACATCTTTAAGGCACAAAAATGATAAAAATGTACAAAAGCATGCTTATTTTTTGCAGTGTATTAAATAAACTATTATATGCATGTAAAAATCATAAATACAACAAAATTGCTAATAATAATAAGTAATATAGATACATCTGAGCTTTTTTTTTTGTGTGTGTGTGTGTGGATGTCTACAGTTATTACTATTTGTGCAATTTTAATATTTTTTAAAATGATTTTTAACATATCACAGAAAGGTAATCTGTCTTTAAAATAATATGTAAGTTATTAAAAAAACTTGACAGTCACAAAAATTGGGATTTTTACAGGGTGGAAGATGAAACAACTTTTTTTAAGGTTTAAAACAACTGCACTAGTACCTAAACGAAAACAATTGATAAGTATTCTTACATTAATTCCCTGTAATCATCAAAATAAGCTTGAAGTTGTTCAGCCTGCTGAAGCTTATCTTTCCGTTCTGCCGACTTTTCCAGCAGCTGATTCCACGCTTCGGCAACATCCTCGTGCTTCACGTCTATGTGGTCTTTGGCATCGGGGAACTGAGAGGCCAATCGACGAGCCTCTTCCACTAGCGCCACCACCTGCTCTTTCACAGCCGCCAGATCCCTCTGAAAATTAACATGCATATTAATAGGGATCCTCTTAATATTTCCCTTCAAATATTCTTCTAAAAATTAATACTGTTCATCAACAAGGGGAAAAAAGGTTTGTTCAATTATCATTTCTTCAGATTTGCTATGAAAGGTATGTTATGGTTTATTTTTTCATTATCTGATAAAAAAATGACAATCCTATTTTGTTCACATTATGTTTTCTGTAAGTATTGAGATTTTCATCTTTACGGGGAAAAATCCTTAGCAACAACCACTTTATATTGCACAGAAATTTTACAATTGAGGCAGTGAGAAACAAAGGAATGTAAGTACCGAAACTAAAAATTTGAGGATAACCGGTACACATGGTACGTGTACCAATTAGTCCTGGTAGGTGCAGCTATACAGCATGGTTTAGAAAAATTTTTCAATGAAAGTCTATCTATCTAGGACCAGAACTTTAAATGCATTTTACCCAAGCCTTGAAAATGTCCACTTTGCTTTTTACTGCTTCAATTATGAATTGGAATAAATAAATAAATTTAAAAAATAAATAAATAAAAAAGCGCCCATATGCATAATCTCATGTATTTTAACCATGCTCAGGGGCTCAGGTATTTTAACCATGGTTTATCAGGATATTTTCTCCATGAAAACTGATTTTAGGACAGATTTAGAGTCATTAAAATTTGATATTTTTAATAACTTATTCATTAATGGCTGGAGAAGAAATGTTTTTACATTTTTGCAAAGAAAAAAAGTACTAAAAGCAAGGAAGTTCTAATTTCTAAAGGGGGGGGGGGAGGGGGCTCGAGCCCCACCTACCCCTTATATGAGTGCCCTTAAACACAGGTACATAGTCAACAGTCTCTCTCTCTCTCTCAAAAAAAAAAAACAGCGTCCAGTCCTTGGCATCTATTTGAATTTTGATGTCTTGGAGAAATACTATATTTATGAACATTATTTGCAAATTTAGAAGCATATTACCAACACCAATGGCATAAGAACACTGTGCCTCCCTGCTATATCAAATTATTTCAATACCAATCTACAGTGTGCTAATACCAATAAACAGTACTTTTTTTGAAATGGTTACAGAGGTAACTTTTATCCTTTCTAACCTCAAATCCTTCATGACGCCTGATGAGAGTTTGAATAGTCTCCAGATCATGACCAAAATCTTCACTGGACAGCACGGTATCCTTTTCGTGAATCCAACTGATGGTCTCATCCGCGCTTCTGTCAAAAGTGTGAACTTGTTTAGCTCCAGCTAAAGCCTGAAAATATGAAAAGAATGTAAAAAATATGTTTGAACAAAAACTAATTTGGAGCAGTTATTGTACAAGTAGTCAAACTTTTAGTTAAAAATATCTTAATATATTTCGTTATTATGCTTAATTTTTTTTTCTTTTACTGTTTGGGGGCTGATGTTATTTTTGAATGAATTAAATTCAACCTCTTAGACAAAAGAAATCACAACAAAACCACAGTATGTCGTGAGAGGCTACTAAAAACTTTTATGTTATAACGGACAAAACGTGGTTTCTTCCTTTGAAACACTTTGATATTTGTTTTCATAGCCTCATGACCTCAACCGATAAACTAGCATGTTAAAAACAATATAGATCCTTTATGAATATCTGCTGTTAATGATCAAAATACAACCAAATTTGGGATACAGGTTACCTTTAGCACTTTGAATTCATTTTTGTTTTCAAAAATAGGGCATTGCAATTAGAATTTTGAACTGAGTTTCCATTTTAAACTGAATATGGCCCATTACCAAAATTTTATTTCAACAACTTCAAAGTAAAACAATGTCTACTGATATTTTACTTGCATCCCCAGAAAGCATTATGGTTTAGTAATTAGGGATAATTTTATTTTTTCTCCCGAAACCCATAATCTTTACTAATAATAAAGCTGAAAGTCTCTTTGGATCTCTTTCTGTCCGGATCTGTGTGACGCGCATAGCGCTTAGACCGTTTGGCTGATTTTCACGAAATTCGTCACAGAATTAGTTTGTAGCATGGGGGGTGTGAACCTCGAAGCGATTTTTCAAGAATTCTATTTTGTTCTCTTTCTATTACAATTTTAAGAACATTTTACCAAGCAAAATTATCATAAGATGGACGAGTAAATTACCAAGTTATCATAACGTGGAACCGTAACATGGGCGAGCCAATTGGCGAGAAATTCATCATACATTATTTGTATGATGGCAACAGGCAATACCAAATTACCTTTTAATTTTCTACTATGGGCAAAGCTGTGTGGGTGCCACTAGTCTACAATAATTTAAAAAGGTGATCAAAATCGAAACCACAGTAAATATATATATGAAAAATTACCTCTTGTCGGGATTGAGCACATTCCTTCAGTTCTTCCCACATGTGGGCAATTTCAGCACTTTTGGCAGCAATTTTGGTGGACTCCGGATGGTTTTCTTTGAGTAGGGTGGCCGTGGCATTTTCCAAATTCGATACACGGTCATCATTAGAGTGAATGATGGTGAGAAATCCTTCAAACTTTTGAATCAAAATCTGATAAAAAAAAAAGCAAAATAATTAAAACCAGAGTTAGTTAAATGCAAGTAAAACAAAATTAGGCATAAAAATTATTGATTGAAGCAAACAGGTGTTTATGCCTAAAGAATCTCTTCCTAAGTACTGAATCAAAGCAGCAGGTACAAAACCACAACTCGATGATCTGATGAAACAGGTCAAGACTCAAGTCACAGATTTTGTAATTAATTCTGATGTTATAAATCCTGAATGCCACCAACACTTTTTCTAAAAAATAGGTTCTGAAGTTTGGGTGAGGGCAGTGGGGTAGCTAGGGTGGGGCGGAGGGGGGCGGTCTGCCCTGGGTGGCGATTCAACACCTTTGATGTGGGAAAAAAAATAAGGGAATCATACTTTAAATCTATTACTGGAGGCGAATTAAAAAAAATCCTTTTGAAATGTAAGGTTTTGTTTTGACTACAACTGCGCTTCTCATTGCTCCAAGTTGCAATATTTGCGTAGTGAGCCCCTGAATTTTCCTCATTCCCTTAACGTCCACTAAGACTGACTTAAAATTGCATTTTTAAAACTTAAATTTCGGAAAATATTCGAGAAAAGACCCTCACTTCCTAACGTCACCAAAAGCTTAAACCAACTTCAGTTTTGATGAAAATTTGGGAGAGAACTCCATCCCTCCAAACGTTACTCTCAACTGCGGCTTTTGATGTAAATGTAGAATATTTCTCAGAGATAGGTGCTAACACCCCCCCTCCCTTTTTTTTGCAGGAAGAATATGGATTACATTAGTTTCCCTATTCTTCCTCAAATGAAGTTTTCAATTTGTTCAATAATTTTTGACGGTTTAATGTATTAGATATGTCTCAATGAAAGGGCGGCAAATAGAGGAACTGCCCCAGGTGGCAGAAACTGTAACTACACCACTGAGTGAGGGTCTTATTAATCGCAGACTTATATTTAGGCTTAGCTGAAATTTAGGCACTACTTTCTTCATTTAATCTATTAACAAAAAGTGAAGGAATTGTTCCACAGTTTCCTTTTTGACACCATGGAAAAAAGCGATATTTTTTACTCCAGATCTAACTCGACCCTAGGTCGAAGAACCAAAGTTCTATCTCCTTTAGAAAAAAAGTTACAGACCGTTTTAATTGAAGCTTAAAAATCTGTTCCGCATTCAAATTATTGATGTTTTATTTCGCATTGCCATGGTTACGTCTTTTAACTTTTTTCTTTCTCATTTTCTAAAGGTCCACAAATTTGGCAACGCATCTGTCAGCAGCGTGTACACGAACCATTTGAAGCTATTTTCGACCCCGTCAATTCTCAAAAACTATTAGATCTCTAGCTTAAAATTTTGCATCTAGTGCTGCCTAGAAGACCAATAGTCCTTAGCTTCATGAATTTTCCTGTTATAGTTATGGAATAATAAGCCATGGGGAAATGCTTTCGTCAATTCTGCATATTTTACGATCTATGTTATAATTCCCCCGGACAAACTAGAAACTGAGGGGAAGATTTAAAGAACTAGAAATCTCAGCAATTCTCCCAATTGTCGCCAAATTTGAGCATGTCTAAGTCCATTCAGCCTTGACCTAGTACGATATAAACATCTCATCGGTTAGGCAATATTGATGCCATCAGTTTCGACAAGTTCTGGATCTCCCCAACTCTAGTGGAATGCTGAATGGGGGAAAGGGGAAGGGATTCCCTAAAAAAAAAATAATAGCGAATAGTTGTTAAAGAAGTACAGGATTTTGAGTGAAATGGCAGGTGGTATAGTGTGTGAAAGATAAAGTGATGAATAGTGGCAAAGTCTTTAATGATGATGATTAATTGGAACTAGAGTGAGTGTTTTGGGTCATTAGAAGATATTTCAACCAGTGGCGGCGATTCGGGGAGGCGGAGCAAGGCACAAACAACAACCAGGGGAAAACAGGTTACAAACAAAAAACTACATTTAATAATTCTTTTATCATGAAACCCACCTCCACATGCTCGACATCTTTTCCGTAATCCTCCGAACTGGCGATGAGCATCTGGTCCTGAATCCAGGCTGCCACTTCGTCTGCATCTCTCATGAAGCCGAAGAACCTCCTGCTCTCCTGTAGCCTGTATCCCCTCTCCTCTGCCAACTGCTTCAACTCAGAGTAACTGGACTCCACTTGATGCTAGGGGAAAAGAATGTGTTGAGTACAGGCGTCCCTCCTATAACACAGTACTTGTGCAACACGGTTTCGATATTACACAATGCAAAATTTGCTATTGTTATAACATGGGTTCAAAATTACACGATATAAAATTAGAATGAAATACTACACCGTTTTGATATAATGCAATATTTAAAAACTGAATTTCATTTTTGTTTCAATTCACTGTCCAGAAACGAACAAAAAATAACAGTAAGCAAAATTTGGCAAAAGATAAATAGAAAACTAGCAATATAATAATTCAATTAATTTGATTTTATACATATTGTTGCTTCAGAGCAACAGTAAAATATCCTACTGTTGCATTGAAGTGATAGTATAGACCCCCCCCCCCCCCCACTCTCCTGCTCTGAGCTTTTATAACAGCAGTTTGCAACAGGTGGACTGCAGTTTGGGTTTGAACTGCAGAAGAGCAAAAACTGGACTGTCCAAAATGTTTTAAAAATCTAAATTATACAAATAAATTATTTAAAAATAATTCATGCAGGCTAGAATATCTTTAGGTGTAACTTTTGTTGTTTTTCCTCACATTTTTAAAGTAATCATTGCACTGATTTACGTTTTTAATGGTCAGTGTAGAGTGTGAGAGTTTTTTCTACATCTCAATAAGGAATCTTCACAAGTTTTTTTTCCCTTAACTAAAACTAATTGTCGAACCCTGGTTTAGAACTTGAGACAAGTTACAATCAAGAAGACGTTTAGAACACAATTTTAACTTAAAAAAAAATACAACTCACTTGCTTTTCTGTAATATTCTCGCTGTCAAAATGTCCTCTCTCAACAAGCCCTTGGCTCAACTTGGCTAACTTGATAACATTATTGTTGAAGTTGTGAATGTCTCTTTCCAATCCATCAAGTTTTTTCATCAAGGACTGAAGAAAAAATATCATTTCAGTTTTTGACCATTTTTTCAAAACACGAAACAATTTCAGTTCAACGAATATTTCCGACAAGCTGTCTTAAATTGAAATACAGCATAAAGAGAGGGCTTAAAAATTATTCAAAACAATTAGTAAGTAATGAAATAAATCCAGGTATTAACATTACAAGAATAAGAAAATTTATATAATTAAGAGCATAAGTGTGTCATATGAATGCTTCAAACTGTTGATGAACCCTTTTGCCATTTTGTGGAACTGAAATCGACTCCCAAAGCAGTCGCAGAAAAGTCGCTGCATTTGAACTTAACAAAATAGTTAAACTTTTTGAATGAAAAAAAGAAACTATTTTACAACAATTTTTATTAGTTTATCTAGCTTATTAGCTTTTCGACATAAATTAATTTAATAACTCTGTAAGCAGGATTTATACCAGCAATCATTAAACTGGTAGCAGAAACAGTGTGACACTGTTTCTTGCAAACGTACATGGACAATTTCATACTTGGGGGACCTTTTTTGAAAAAACTCTTAAATTTCAGCAAACAAAGACTTAAATCCTATTTTCTGAGGCATAGTTCCATAAGTACTTGCAGAAGTTCAACATCTTATTTTTAAGCATTTCTCACTGCTGATTTAGATTTTAGGATTAATATAATGTCGGCTTGTCTTGCAGATTGTTTTTGGATTTTTAAATGCATCAGACTTAAGAAAAAAAATCTGCTGTTGGGGCCATTCCATTCGTAAGCTCTATTATCATCTTTTTACTTCAGTTTGAAAAAACAAACTAAAAATTCAACCCATAATAGTGCATTTAACATTTTTTTACTTACAGTTTTGGTTTGTGTCAGAGAATGCATAAAAAAAATATCGGGTTTATTAATTTTTATTGAACCCATATAAAACTTTCCAAGAAAATCACTTGATCAAATATTCAAAATATTACTTGATACAAAGACAAAAATATACCCATAGAACTTTTAAGCCAATTTCAAAACAAAATATGCTACAATTCTTACTAACAGAAAATTTATAAAACAAAAAGATAGCATTAATAAAGCATCCCCACTTACTTTTATCAAACAACTAGCTGTACCCGACGCGCGTTGCTACGCCAACAAAAAAATACATCATTATACTGATTTTCATGACAATCGGTTGAACGGGGTAGAAGTTGTTACTCTGCAGTGCCACCTGGTGGCGAGTGGCTTCAATGAGCATATTATGCACCTTCTCCGTGGAAAAATACATATATATAGCAATTTTCATAATAATCGGTCCAGGTATCAAGTGAAGCCGTGACTATACTCGAATTTTGTACTCACGCAGTTTGCAAGATCAATCCATCGCTAAAAATATCAAATAGAAAAAGTTTTAAATCCCCCCGTTGCATGAAAAGCCATAAAACAATAAAGAAAGAATTTATTTGTTCAAACTCAAGAAAAATGGCAACAGCTAACTTCTTATCAATGAGATCTTTCAAGCGAATTAATTTCTGCAGCCGATCATTTTATTCGTATTTATCCAATGGATTGTGACTTAAATTGGAATAAAAAAGGAACTATCGATCGGATTTTTTTCGAACTGGTCTATAAACATTCCCAGTACCAAAAATAACAAACGGTGAAAGTTTCAGCCAAATCTGCCGGGTAGTTTTTGAGTTCATGGATGACATACAGATAAACATTCATTTATATATATATATAGATTAAGAGTTTGTTTGACCTTAAAAGTATCCAAATCAAAGCAAAATAACCGATTGAAAAAAAAAAAGCCGAACTTTTTTCGAGTACATCATTGAGAAACAAACAATATGCACTAAATGATATTTGTGACTTTGGTGGTGCTTGCTGATATACAGTTCTTTTCTTAACTTGGTTAGTATTTGAAGCCGCACCAATAGAAAAACAAATAACAGCAAATGTTGCCTTCAAATAGAGACATTTGCTGTATTATATTCTGCTAACTACTGGAGTTAGCTGGTCAACAGTTTTTTGAAGTAGGAATTTTGATTCTGTACTTTGTTCACTTGAATTTTGCAACTTAATGAAATTCAAAATGAATGGTACACTTTCAGATTTTCTTGAACAACAAAGAACATTCTGCTGCATAAGAAATAAATACACAAAACAGTACCTGGACAGAATCTTCATCTTTTCCTAGATCTGGGCTAAGCAAAAGGGGCTTCCTTTCTCGGATCCAAGATTCTGCTTCAGTAGCTTCAGAATAAAACTAAACAAATGAAATATAATACAAAATAATTATTGAGTAGAAATATGAGACAGCAAAAGAAAGAAGATTCAATTATCTTTTCTTTATCATAATGAAATAACACATAAATAAGTGATTACACAAAGAAAATCTCAGCAGTGAGTACCTTAGCACCCTGAAACTTTTAGATCGCAAATCACAAAAAGGCTGGAAATTTGGATTTCCTCCCGAGCACAATCAGCCCCGTCAAATTCAAGAAATACAGAAAGACAGTTTCAAAGAACAAAAAAATTACATGATTGGCAAACTGTTCAAAGAAATTTATAGAAAAGAACTATTTAATAAAACGATCATGCCTGGAACTGTTCTATTGAACAATTTAAAAGAATTCTTAACATCAGAGAAGAAGAAAAAAGAGAAAAAGGTAGTACTTTATGTAACGCAAAATTCCTAGCAACTTCCATTATAAAACTAATAGATGAAGATTAAAGAATTAAGTAAATAAATAGAACTATTTCCCAGAAACTGTCGAAGTATGTTATATCTCTCTTTTAGTTTCGTTTGGCGATTAAATATCTCGCCAGTTTTATGGCAAACCTTAGTTTAAACTGAAAGAATTTCAGTTCAGGTTCAGATTGCTTTAGGATTTTAGATTGATTGATGTGAATTTACGAAGGGAGCCGCTGGTCCTAAAATACCAGCATGAACCATTCCTATGGTTATAATTCTATTTGTTTTATGTTAATAAATGTTAGTTTTGTTTAATTGATAGTTGTAGTGTTGTTACTTGTCTAACATTGTGACCAAATGAACAGACTTACGAATAATTTTAAACCTGCAAAATTTGGAGCTGCCGAGTTCTTTTAAAGTACTGCTGAGTTTCATTCTAATAACTATTACAGTGCAACTTAAAGCATAATGCACCCTAACAAGTAAGTAAGAATCACACATCATGCATCTCAAATGTTAATGGTAATGCTAATAACAAAAAAACAAATATTTAAAGAGGTTTGATTGAAAAGAAAAAACTTACCATCTGAGATTCAACGGCATCGAGCAGTCGCAATTTCCGAATGCTAGACAGATCCTTCAGCTGCTGAAGAGAGGACTGAAGTTGGTTCAGTTTCTCTTCCACGCTGACAGCAGCAAAATGCCCTATCCTGATCATCTGCTTCCCCTTGCTGATGACTACGGCAATGAGAGGCTCGTGGGCGTGAATCTCTGCTTCAAGAGCCTGAGGGGGACAAATTCATCTTTGAAAATGCAATGTAAACTTTATTTAATTATATAATAGCTAACGAGTTTCATAATTTACTGTTAAGCTGCAAATGAATGCAAGTAAGCGCCATGCTATCCACAAAAAAGTAAAATGGATTTGGGCAAGAAAAAAGATTTTGTCACACACCTTCCAGCATTGCAAGAAAAAAATCCAGTAGATGATAAGGATACACCATAATATGAGATTTTTTGTTGTTGTTTAGGGAAAAATAGGAATATTTTTAATATCCCTCAAAGTACTATCAACCTCGTTAACGTGAACTTGATGGGGACATCAAAAATGCTTGTGTTAAATGAATTTCCCATTAATCGATTTCCACATTTACTAGATAAAGAAGACATAAACACACATGTTCAGCCAAAGAATACTTATTCAGAATTGCACATACAAGCACTTGTATTTATCGCAGCTCACATTAACTGGATTCGACTGTACCCTCATATGTACTAAATTCCTCATGTGATACACACGTAAAATTATTAATTTAAACCAAAGAATAAAAGTCAAAGCAATACTAATACATAATCAAAACTTATTTTAGGAAAAATAAGTATTGTAGATAAAATGAGGGACAATCTTTTTAAAAATGGATTTACAGGGACTCTTTATTTCTTTTTTCAAAAATCCCCACAATTAAAGGAATTTTACCGAAGTTCTATAAAAATGGAAAAATCGTGAGAAATCTTAAAAATTGAGGAAAACACCAGAAGGTATTACAGTTGAAGGTATTTATCCAATTTTATGACTAAATATAAATATAAAATGCTTAAAGTTTTTTTAAATTTCATATACTCTCCTATCCTCTGTGAATCCCTGGCATCGAAGTACCTCTCTGCCGAATTTGACAACGGTCTGAAGTAAACTGGGTTTGTTCCAGGAACATACCTAAACATAGTCTTTTACATCAACAGGTAGTTCTTGATGTAAAAGACTATGTTTAGGTATGCAGTTTTAAGATTGCAAGTTAAAACTAACCTGGTGCTTCTTTTGAAGATTTTGCACTGTCACCAAATTGTTTCCCAAATCCGTTGAAGCCGCTAAGGGCTCTTTCTCACTCATCCAGGACAACTCATCTTCTACATCCCTGTTGAATTGATGCAGAAGGAGAGAGTCTTCTAAGTTTTCTCTTCTGATTTGCACTGGATCATGCAGAGATTGATATCTAGAGAAGAAGTATCATTGAATTCTGAACATGTTTAGTAAATAAAGCAATGAATACTGCATATCACAAATAACTTTACAAGATTATAATCTACTTCATAAGAGGCAATAGAGGAAGAAAATCTTAAAAGTTGCTGCCATTTCCTTAATCTTGGCTCCCTTAAGAGATTTTTCGCTTTCAGCTCATGTGATTCCTATTCCGGGCTGATGAGTGCTAAAAAGCATGAAGCTGCAGTCCTCGGATGGAATAACTGAGCTGGCGGTGTATTTTAAGTATTTCTACCTTAGCCCTTGGTTTTAGCGCGGTAACTTACTACAAAAATAATTTTAAGTATTTCCTCAATGCTTTCTATTACAACTAAATTTGCACTAAATAACCACAAGTGTCTCCAGATGCTATTTGTGCAATTTTAACCTTGCTATTATAACCTATCACACAAAAGTACACATTCAATTTGCAAATGAAGCATCATTTTAAATATTCAAGAGGATCCTACCTGTTGACCGTTGCTAAGGCTTTTTCTTCAATTTCCTCCTTCAAAAAGTGGTTGCTGTTCTGGAAGCTCGTATTAAGGTCTTTGATTTGTTCTATGTTCTCTGCATGGTTGTTGATGTCTGTCTCCAGATGCTGTGAGAAAGGAAGCAATTAAGGAAAAGCACGCTTACGACATTGTATTCAATTTTTTGAAAAGAAAGAGTTCCTACCTGATGCTTTTTCAGCAAGTTTTGTACAGAGGTGAGATCTTTGCCATGATCTTCCGATTGCAACTGAACTTCTATTTCATCCATCCACGTATCCAAATCGTCCAGCATGCGGTTGAATTGAAGAGCCTGTTGTGGCAAATGTTATGCAACATTAGTTAATATCGATAAATATTATATACCATATTTTCCTGTGAATTATTTGTTAAGAAAGAGTACAATTAATGAGATGTAGATTATGTGCGGCCCCAGATTATCTGCGCTGTTTCTTTTCTCAGTGCCAGTGCATTTAACCTCAATTTACAGCAGGATTCACCAATAGTGAACGTTTTGTTCCTTGTAGGGTTGTTTATTTCACATAACTTGAGTTTTTTTCTTATGCAATTCAGGCCGTGTAAAATGAACAACCCCATAGTCAAGGAGGACTCTGTCTCCATTGCTTCTTTGTCTTGAAGTAATTTGCGTACTATAATCATGATTTCAAGAATTAATCATTATTTTCTTAGATTGACTTTGACTGTGCCTACATGTATTATTTTGCTAGATTTCTCTTGTAGCCGCTAAAATTGTATGATAAATCAAAACAGCTCCGTTTTTGGACATCAGATTACATTCGCTAATATATGAAGATTTTTTTCTGAAGAAAGTACATTAGAGCGATAAAAACTGCAATCTTTAGCCAAAAGTAGCTTGTAACTAAATGAGAGAATGGACTTTTTCACATTAAATATGTATCTACACACTACTAAACTGTTTGAGTCTATTTTTAGTTAGTTCTCATTAATTAGAATAGAAAAATAATAAGCTGTTGTATGTTTTGGTTGCCAGTTTTCATTTGCATATATTATTGAACCAAAATTTCAGCTATTATAAAATTTGCATTTCAAGACTTCGTTTTGATATAACACGATACACATTGCCTTAATTCTTATTTATTTCAAAGTCTGGTCTAACACTGTTTCGATACAACACCATACATATTGACCTGATTTTTAATGTGTACAAGAGTGATTAAGTCAAAGAATAAGTAAAAAAAATAATAAAAAAGTCTCATATAACATAGTTTCAATACTACAGAGTACGAAGTTACAGTGCAATACAAGGGATACCTGTACATTAGAGTGGTTCGAAAAAACATTTTTCAGCTAGAGTCCAGGACACCTCCTATTTTTTTAGACTTATTAATAGTAGTATGCTGCAAAAGTTTTAGCTTTCTTACTCAAATTTTAAGAGGGTGCTCAATAACCCCTTTATTTAACACTAGCCGTAGCATAGAAAATGCCACAAATTTAGAAATATTTAATTTCCCTAGCTTGTCTGTTGTAAATAATTATTTCTTTTCAATGTATATGCATATTACAAGTGTATATTGTAATATGTAGCATTGTTTTTTCAGTTCAATAATGTTTTTTTAAACCCCTCCCCATACTTATGAAGTTTGGGAGAGGGGGTTGAGCACCCTCTTTCAAATGAAATAGGAAGCTAAAATTCTTCCAGTATATTACTAGCCACAAGTCTAAAAATATCGAGGGATGTCCTGTTATCTAGGAAAACCTTTTTCTTTACATGTACACTACTGGCCATTAAAATTGCTACACCAGAAAGAAATGCAGATTCCAAAATGATATTTATTGGACACATATATTATATTAGAAATAACAAATGATTAAATTTTCAAGAAATTTGGGTGAATAGATCCCGAGAAATTAGTACCTAGAACTACCTCCTCTGGTAGTTCTAGGTACTAATAAGCAGGCATATAAGCAATAACAGCGCTTATATGCCTGGGCATTGAGTCATACAGAGATTGGATGGCATATACAGGTACAGACACCCATGCAGCTTCAACACGATGCCACAGTTCATTGAATGTAGTGGCTGGCATTAGCTGACGAGCCAGTTGTTCAGCAACCCTTGACCAGACGTTTTCTATTGGCCAGAGATCTGGAGAACATGCTGGCCAGGGCCTCAGTCGAACATTTCCCGTATCAAGGAAAGTCTGCACAATACCGGCCACATGCAGTTGTGCATTATCCTGCTGAAACATAGAGTTTCACAGAGCTCGAATAACGGGTAGTGCCACGGGTCGTAACACATCAGAAATGTAACGCTGACTGTTCATAGTGCCATCAATGCAAACAATAGGTGACCGAGATGTGTATCCAATGCAAGCTGCCAGTGTGCGTTCACCACGATGCCGCCAAACACGGATGTGGCCATCATGATGTTGTAAGCAGAACCTGGATTCATCAGAAAAAATGACTCTCGCCATAGGTACACCCAGGTTCATCGCTGATCACACCATTGAAAGTGCTTGCCTGTGATGCAGCATCAATGGTAGCCGCAGCCATGGTCTTCGAGCTGACAGTCCATGCTGCTGTAAATGTCGCCGAACTGTTCATGCAGATACTTGTTGTCCAGCAAATGACCCCATTTCTTGACTCAGGGCTCATGACGTGACTGTACGATCCATTAAGGTCAAGGGGATGATATGCCTGTCCTCTCCGCTGCTAATGATTACTGGCCGTTGAGAACCAGCACGGCGATCTGTATTACCCTCCTGAACCCACCGAATCCATATTCTGCTAACTGTTATTGGATCTCGATCGACGCAAGCAGCAATACTGTGATAGGATAAACTGCAATCAGGGTAGGCTACAATTTAACCTCTATCAAAGGCAGAAACATGCTGGTACGCATTTCTTCTTCTTACACGAGACATCACAACAACTTTTCACCATGCAACACTGTTCAAATTGAATTTGCACGTGGGAAATTGGCTGTACAATTTTCTCATTTAAACACATTGTAGGTGTCGCTGCGGGTGCCTGCTTTGTCTGAATGCGCTGAAAAGCTAATCATTTGCGTATCACATCATCTTTTTCTTCTTGTTTAAATTTCACGCCTGTATCATGTCACCTTCTTGGTGCAGCAATTTTAATGGCCAGTAGTTTGAACCACCCACCTGTACATAAATTTCTCACTATTATGAAATGAAACTGGTACATCAATTTGGCAATATATATTTTAATGATTCTCATCACCCACCTGATACGCATCCTGAAGTCGTTCTTTCTTCAGCGCAGTTTGATCCAGCAACTGCCTCCAATGCATTTCCAGCTCTTGCAGGAGATTCTGTATCTCGTACGAGGCG
Organism: Uloborus diversus; assembly: GCF_026930045.1. Taxonomy (NCBI): domain Eukaryota; kingdom Metazoa; phylum Arthropoda; class Arachnida; order Araneae; family Uloboridae; genus Uloborus; species Uloborus diversus. The sequence continues at coordinate 17,099,104 of NC_072737.1, read as the reverse complement.
TAGTGTCCGCTGCTCATGAGCTTCTCTCCCTCGTTCATCACCGCATCCACGCGCCCTTTGTTGGCCGCCAGTTCGGCCTCGAAGGCGGCCTGCTTCTGAATCTTGCTGAGGAGGTTGGTGGGGTCCCTGTAAGATTCGTCCGATGCGACTTGGAGCTTTTCGTTTATCCAGCCGACAACCTGGAAGCGCAGAGGACTATTAGTTTCTAAAACACAGTACAGTAGAAGACAACATTGCATCATATTATCTTCAGTAGCAATACAAAAGACAGCAATGCTAGGAGGAACATAGAACTTGCATTAATACAAATACAAAAGTGATGACCAACAACAGGCTCTGGGCCCAGCTAGACTGGTGCTAGTCAATTTACAATCCCCAGTGAAGGTCAATGGCCCTCTTAAAACTATCTACTCCCTTGCTCATTACCACCTCTTCCGGTAAGCTGTTCCAAGGTTCCACTACCCTGCTAAAATAATAATTTTTCCTAACATCCATGTTAGCCTGAGATTTACAAATACAAAAATGACGACCAGCAACAGGCTCTGGGCCCAGCTAGACTGGTCCTAGTCAATTTACAATCCCCAGTGAAGATCAATGGCCCTCTTAAAACTATCTACTACTCCCTCGCTCATTACCACCTCTTCCGGTAAGCTGTTCCAAGGTTCCACTACCCTGCTAAAATAATAATTTTTCCTAATATCCATGTTAGCCTGAGATTTAAATAGCTTAAAACAATGACCCCTTGTCCTGTTTTCAGTGCTGAACTTCAGCCCCGTAACATCTTTCGTTTTAATAAATTTAAACAAATGAATCATGTCCCCTCGGTCTCTTCTTTGCTCAAGACTGGACATTTTTAGCCTTCTAAGCCTGGAATCATAGTCTAAGTGAGAAAGACTATGATACTATGTACTAAAGACTATGTACTAAAAAACAATACTGTATATACTCACGTATAAGTAGAGAAATTTATTACAAAAAAAGAGGTTTTTAAAGTTAGGGGGTTGACTTATACACCCAAAGCAGAATTTCCGAAATTTTCCATGATTTGTTTCTTAGAAAAAAAAACACTTGAAAATTTCAATATTTTCCCCGATTTTAGTCCATCCGTTTTAGGCTGATGCTAAAGAAGTAAATACTTGAAAAATCTTCTATGATTTTACATGGTCTGACTTTGAAATAAAGAATGAGGTAATTGCAGTAATTGGCTGACTACGGGAAAAGTGCTGGGATCGCCGTACTCTTGAATGTTTCCGACAGTCACGAATTATTACTCATATTTAAAAAATAATATAATATGGCTACAGCATAAAATTTTATTGATATAAAATCAAAATAAAAGCAACCAATAAAAAAAAATTGTAACAGCGACATTGAACCCTTTACAAAAATTGAGATCGCAAAAGTAAACACTTTTGGTGTAAAAGATTAAAAATCTGACATTTTTTAACACATAAATGTTCATTACATTTCATTTACCTCTTTTTTATAACGTTTGAATTCAAAATTAGTGGCAAAACGCTCCCTTTTGTTTCCAAAAGTAGGTACGCGACTTAAATGCAGAATTTCGATTTTTCTCGATTTTTCTCCTAAAAGTAGGAGGGTCGACTTATACACGAGATTGACTTATACGCAAGTATATATGGTAAGTGAACTACATAAATTTATAAATTGAATTTTAAAATACTATGCATACAATTATGTTAAGAGCTAATGCAGTATAATTTTTGTTTGGTGTAATGAAATCATATGTAAACCAAAACGAAACAATTAATAAAATTAATAAATAAATAATAAAAAAATAAATAAATGAATAAAAATAAAAAACTAAATAAATAAAAATGACAAAATAAATAAGCAAAATAAATGACAGTACAAGAAATAAAAAGCATGAACATTTTAAATACAAATGCTAATGGTGTTGTAGGCTACGGGCTTGGTAAAGCAAAAGAGTTAACAGATGCCATTGCAAAAGGGGTAGAGGTGGCCAAGCGTAATCTCATCAAAGTTCCTGTTTTGCATGAGACTATTTTGCATGATGGGGTTGGTAAATATGGTGGGGGAAATGCATTGCTTAAAGTTTTGGTCTCCTTACCGCAGGAGAGATATTTCTGAATTGGAAAGGATTCAAAGAAGGGTTACTAGAGTAGTAAGAGGACTTTCAGATTTAGATACCAGACTTAATAGGCTTAATATGTATAGCCTGGAGCAAAGGAGGATCAGAGGGAACATAATCCAGTTATTAATTTCTAAAACATAGTACAGTAGAAGACAACATTGCATCATATTTATCTTCAGTAGCAATACAAAGGACAGCAATGCTAGGAGGAACACAGAACTTGCATTAAAAGTACTAAAAAACAATACCGTATATACTCACGTATAAGTAGAGAAATTTATTACAAAAAATGAGGTTTTTAAAGTTAGGGGGTCGACTTATACACCCAAAGCAGAATTTCCGAAATTTTCCATGATTTGTTTCTTAGAAAAAAAAAACGCTTGCAAATTTCAATATTTTCCCGATTTTAGTCCATCCCTTTTAGGCTGATGCTAAAGCAGTAAATACTTGAACATTCTTCTATGATTTTACATGGTCTGACTGTGAAATAAAGAATGAATAATTACAGTAATAGGCCGACTACGGGAAAAGTGTGGGGATCGCCGTCCTCTCGAATGTTTCCGATAGTCACGAATTATTGCTCATTAAAAAAAATATAATATGGCTACAGCATAAAATTTTATTGATATAAAATCAAAATAAAAGCAACCAATAAAAAAAAAATCGTAACAGCGAAATCGAACCCTTTACAAAAATTGAGATCGCAAAAGTGAACACTTTTGGTGTAAAAGATTAAAAATCCGACATTTTTTAACACAAAAATATTCATTATATTTCATTTTCCTCTCTTTTACATCATTTGAATTCAAAATTAGCTGCAAAACTCTCCCTTTTGTTTCCAAAAGTAGAAACTCGGCTTAAACACAGGATTTCGATTTTTTTGCGATTTTTCTCCTAAAAGTAGGGAGGTCGACTTACACACGAGATCAACTTATACCCAAGTATATGGTAAGTGAACAACATAAATTTATAAATTGAATTTTAAAATACTATGCATGCAATTATGTTGAGAGCTAATGCAGTATAATCTTTAAGTTTGGTGTAATGAAATCATATGTAAACCAAAAAGAAACAATTCATAAAATAAATAAATAAATAACAAAAAAAGAAATAAATGAATAAAAATAATAAAATAAAAATAATAAACTAAATAAATAAAAATGACAAAATATATAAGCAAAACAAATGACAGTACAACAAATAAAAGCTTGAACATTTTAAATACAAATGCTGATGGCATTGTAGGCTACGGGCTTGGTAAAGCAAAAGAGTTAACAGATGCCATTGCAAAAGGGGTAGAGGTGGCCAAGCGTAATCTCATCAAAGTTTCTATTTTACATGAGACTATTTTGCATGATGGGGTTGGTAAATATGGTGGGGGAAATGCATTGCTTAAAGTTTTGGTCTCCTTACCTCAGGAAAGATATTTCTGAATTGGAAAGGATTCAAAGAAGGGTTACTAGACTCGTAAGAGAACTTTCAGATTTAGACTAGGATACCAGACTTAATAGGCTCGATATGTATAGCCTGAAGCAAAGTACATTTAGAAGGGACATGATTCAGTCATTTAAATTTACCAAAACGAAAAATGTTAACGGGTTAAGTTTTTGCAAGGAAAGCAGGATGAGGGGTCATTGTTTTAAGCTATTCAAATCTCAGGCTAACAAGGGGGTGGATAGCTTTAAGAGAGCCATTGATCTTCATTGGGGACTTGTAAACTGACTAGGAACAGCCTAGCTGGGCCCAGAGCCTGTTGCTTGTCATCATATTTGTATTTGTAGAACAATATTGTTTTTCTCCCAGTACAGTTTTACAATAAAATATGCAGTATATACCTCATAGATGTTGCGTAGAAATTTCTGCAGCTCCCTGGATTCTTGGAGCTTTTTCCTCCTAACAAGAGCACATTCTTTCAATTTATCCCTCCTGCTACAGACTGCTTGGCACTTACTCTGGATTGCCGAATTGTCATAGTGTTTCGCCGCAACCAGTTCTGTGGCAAACGTTTCCAGTTCATCAATTTTGTTGCTCTGAGCACTCATAGTCTTTTCAAAATTGTCATGCTTTCGAATCAAAGCTTCTACACTTGACATTGAATCCTGTTGGAAAAGGTACATTAGAATTCTAGAGAAGAAAAATCGCGTTTGTAGATGATAAAAGTGGATGAATATCTATCAAGATATATTTATTTAAAAAGTTAGTCACCCAAAAAATTGCTATAAGTTTTTTTTTCTAAGGTGCTCCTTTTAACTAATAATTATCCCAATCCTCTAGTAATATATAAGGCAACAGCAACACCTCATCCATACAGTAGAATACCTTTATAATGCCGACCTGTATAACGCAATTCTCTATAAACCGCACAACTTTTCAGAAGTAAACAATAGGTTTTGAAGTTTAAAAAATCCCTCTGTTTTGCTCTGCAAACATAAAATTGTAAGGCAAATTAAATTTTAGAACAGTTTTTAATATTTCCATCTTATTTTAAAGCATTTAAAACAAAATTAGTATTCATAGTAAGCAGAAAATACCAGATGGCTCTAGAAGATGCAACTGCTATGCAAACCATGAAGCTAGCAGAAGTGCAGAATATTTCACTTTCTTTTAATTGTGAAACATATTTATTTGTGAATGACTAATTGTAATGTTAGTGCTTTAATACTCATTGCAGATAAAACTCACTCTGAAGTGCTTTTTATATAGATACCTATTTTAAATATTAGTTTCAAAATTTGTGAAAATCTATATAACGCAAAAACCTGTATAACGCAAAAGCTCTGGTCCCAAGGTGTGCGTTATAATGGTCTTCTACTGTATTTGTAATGCGTTTCAATTGTTAAATTTATTTATTTGTTTCATTTTAGCACAAACTGCCGAATGGCAACACTTCATTGTGAAAAAGTAAAAAGACGCACGAGATCGTGTTTGATAGATTTTTAATTAAGTTGAGTGACAATTTCTTGAGGTGTAACAATGTTATATATGATGCTTAAAAATTTTTTATTGATTTTTATAATATAATGGAGTAAAATTTATGTAAGAAATTAGGGAGCTGGTTTATACCTTCCCGACTTTCTCATTTCTAAACAATTGCAAAAGGGGTACATGCAATACACTGAAATCCTGGCCATAGCATCCAGAGAATGCAGTTTTATCCTTGTTGTGGACTCATCAATCTGTTTTGTCTGCAGGGAGATGCCATCTCATTGAAGCTGGGAATGCCAATAAACTGGTAGCTAAAGTAAACCAGCAAGAGTCCGCAGTCATGGTGAAGATCAACACGTAAAGAGAAGTATGACTAACAAGTATTAGGATGTGTTAAGAACCAAAATAAAGTAATAGTTAATAAGAAAATGTAGAAAAAAAGTTATGTCTTAACACATTTAAAATATATTAGATGCAGCTTTTTACAAATCTCATTGAAAACTGAAAGTACGGTTTTATTTCAAATATGATTGAAAATGCAAAAGTTTTCCAAATTCTGAGCATTTCATGTGAATGTACGGGAAACATTTATTTTATCCTGCACATGACGCCTCATATATGTCATTAAAAATGCTATTTTAAAATATTGTTGAGCAAATTTTTTCTGCTTAACAAATTACAAACTTCGATATCTTAAGCAAAAAATTTCGTCATTACCCTTTAAGTTTATTAATTTTTAGTGAAATATGAATCGTCTCGTGCGGGACAAGCAGTTGGTTTTTTCATGGAATGGCCCATTACAAGGTCTGGGCGAGGTATAAAGAATACATAAGCCGTTACTTACACCTAAATCTTCATTATTCAGGAAAGCTTCTTTGGCGGAAAGCCATGATTCGGCAGCTTCAATCTGTTCTTTGAATACCTACAAATGAAAATGTAAGCCTCATAAGTTATGACAAAATGTACAGTTAATTTCCAAAGGACAAAAATATTAAGGTATTGAACTAAATATAGCTCATTTTGGAAATGAGTATTACAAAGTTTTCAGATTGATTAATTAAGCAACTAACAAATCATACAAAGCACATTCATAACTCAAATTTTGCAATTCATGGTTCTAATGATTTAAAACACTTTTTTTTTCAGTCAAAAAGAAAAAAAAAGCAAGTGTTTTTTTTTTCTTTTTTTTTAAAAGGGTTGACAGAAGCTGTAAAAGAGTCAACGGTGTAATTTTACAAAATTAAAATAAAAACAACATAGTTCAATCATTAAATTAATAATTCATACAAAAAAAATTATTTGTAATGAGTTTTGCTCCAAATTGGTTAAAATTATACAGATAAAGTTTAAGATTTCTTCAATGTAAGAAGAATACAGACTTCTGTACCAAATTAGAAGGGTAAACAAGTAATAAAATTGGGTTAGTAAGAATAAGGGTCAGTGTAAAATCACGATTTAAAATATTTAGAAATTAAATGCCATGGAATTGTGATAAAGGCTCCATAATGTTTTCATCACAGGAACAAAACATAGGTAGGGACTTCAGATAATTTGAGACATCAATTATTTGAAACAGTAATATAAAATGGAAGGTCTTAGGTAATGATGCATCAAGTAGAAACATTACCTGTAGATCTCTACACTGAGTCAGCATATGTCTCCTTTCTTCCCAGACTTGAGTGAGATTTCTCCTCAGTTCCTCCAAACGCTGCAGTTTGGATTCAATAACATCCTTGGCGGAATGTTTCTGTTGCAGCAAGCGATGACCAAACTCTTTCAAGCCCTTGAAGGCTTCTTGCCGGCCATTTATTTCCGCCTGTCGGAGAGGAAAACCGAGAAGAGTATTATTTAGCAATCGAGTATAATTCACCATTTTCAGGTTTTTATTTAGTTAAATTGAAATGTATATGCACTATGGGACCTCAATTTTAGAATTCCAAAATCTGGAAAACCACAAGCCTCAAAACCTTTTCAGTGAAATGAAACAAAAATACCCTTTGCTTTTTCCTTCTTTTTCTCCTAAATTATTTTTTTTTAAAAAAAAGTTCAAAATTGTTAGCATTCGTTCATTACTTGTTAAAAACACAGTTTTGGTATCTTATTTTTATGATGTCACATGTCATGCATAATTTTCATTTTGCTGTCATTGTGTAGCAATCTTTTAGCAACCGCTTTCTGTTTACAATACTTCTGTTTATTTTCTCATTAGTATGCAACACTAAGCATATTGAATAAACACACAAAGCTATTTTTCAGTACAAATAAGATTTATTTACTGTATCGATCGGCATATTGTATAATGCACAATAACGAAAGAACATTATCAGCCAATGTCAATTATCTATGAATTTTTTCATCTTCAACCAACCAAAAGATGCTTTAATTGCGAATGATAAAGAAAAAAGAAAATTCGGAAAAACTAGGGAAAAAAATTTACCAAATACGACACCTTTTGTATTTTTCGAGTCAGGATCTAAAATTCAATAAAATTTTGAAATCTGGAAAGGTCAAGATCCTGACTGTTACGGATTTGAGGTTCCATACAATACAGTCACAACTCGATACAACAATATTTAAGGTACTCAAATGTCAAAACATTAGCTCAAGTAAACAACAAGCATGAAATGTAAATCACCTATGAAAAATGTTTTAGTGACTAAAATTTTAATTTGAATTCATTTCTTACTTTTCGTTCTTGATGGAGCTGTAGCATATTCTGTGCTTCAGAATTATTTGTAGCCAATTCATCAGATGTCATCCTGTTGGTAATATCATTCACCCATGATTCCTAGAAAATATTATTATAAATATTTTTAACACTATTCCATTCATGTGATGAAGAAAAAAAAGTGCTAAAAATATATCAATGTTGAATTCAAATAGCTCAAGCAAGTTTAAATTTGTTTGTAATTAATTGTTTTTTGCCTTTTTAAAATTCAATGAAGACAGGTAACATTTAGGGTAAAAAACAAATTTCATTTTATTCATTCAACTTCAGATCATTTAAAAAAATTAATTTAAATAATAAAATTTTTTATATATATAAGCTTAATACATACATTAATAATAACAATTATTTATAAATGCTTGATTCTTCATTTTAATGAGAGAATTAAAAAAAAAAAAAAAAAACTATACTGCACAAACTTTTAAATTCTATCTGATCTTTATTTTTTTTAAAAAATTAATTCATCCAGTAAAAATATTTGTGCGTTAATTTGGAAAAAAAAATATTTGAAACTCTTCTACCTAAATTATGTAAAATAATAAAGGAGGGGATGAGGGGAAATATTTATTTTCCCCCACATTTACAATTTCAAGTTGTTGCAATTTGAAAAAAATATAAATCCATTAAAGCTACAAATTACAGTAAGTAATGGATCGAACTTACAGTTTTCAAAACCAGAATCAGGGGCACGGACTTGCAAAAATTATTGGGGGGGCTGGACATCACCGGGGGTTTAGGGTGTTATGTAATCCCTCGGAGGTCCCCCCTCCAAATAAAGGTCAGATTTTTGTGCCTTGAAAATGCCATATTTTCTAGTGTGTATAATTTTAACAAATTAACAGTATGTGACACGGCGTTTTCGAAGTAAAAGAATCTAAAAATTGGTTTACAAATTTTCTGGTTCAACTTTTAAAGCATATCACTTGTCTTAGTAAGAGATTTTTTTGTTCTATTTTATGGGGAGACATGCAGTGCCGTAGCTAAGCATTGATATTATAAGGTAGGAAGGACACTAGACTTGAATGGAAAGGCATTCCCAGAGACGCAGACTTTTTTAAAAATGGGGGGAGGGGGGGGGGTAACCGGGGGAAATTTTCTAAATTTGTGATGAAAAATAGTGAGTTTTAAAGTTTTTTTAAAGCATTTTAAAGTCATATAATCAACATTAGAACCCCAAAAACTCGACAAGCCTGGCACATATTTTTTGGCTTTGAAAAAAGGAAAAAATAAATACAAATACGCACAGTATTTTCGTAAAAAGGTAATTTAATTTACGCATGTTTTTTTTTAAGACCAGTTTTTTCATTAGTTATACCGGCTAACATATTCAAGTGTAAACGCACTTCCTCAATGTCTAGGTTATTTTTGAAAACTCAATTGATTTTTCAAAATTTGTTTCACCTCTGTTTAATAAAAGCAAGCACTCTTGTTCAACTGCAATGATCTGTGCGAGACAAGTTGATGTAAACCGCCCAATAATGCAAGATTGCACCATTTCACAAACCTCAATGTAAAGTGCCTTTGGGATTTTGAAAGCATGCGGTGAGCTGGCTTCATTGTTTTCATACTTTGGTATACGTCGATTCCGAGGAAGCGAAGGATCATCATTTTGTGAAGGTTTTTCTTTTAAACACAATTCCCAAAAGTACTCAAAACTATCACGCCTCCCATTTAATATACAAATCAAACCCTCATATAATTTTTCCAGATCAGCAACACTTAGATGAGCTCGCCATAGCGATGCCCACCTGCAACAGATTTGACCCGTAAGTTCGCACACTGGAACAAATTCTAAGTGTGCTTGCAGCACCGTAACACCATCATTATTCACACTACTCATTTTCAGTTAACCTGCTTATTACCGTAATAATTATTTGTTTTAACTCATTACTGAATGTATTTTACAAGGAAAACTATTTTCAAACAAGGAAAATAAAAGATAAATTTATGAGTTTAGAAAACATAATATAACTAATACTTTTCTTGATTTATTGGGGGGGGGGGGGCTCTGCCCCCTCAAAAATACTTTTGAGGGGGCTCGGGCCCCCTCAGGCCCCATGGAGTCGGCGCCACTGACCAGAATTACACATTTTTTTTGTGGAAATTACATGTATGTTTGAAAACACTTGAAAACTTGTTGAAAAAACAAGTTCAAAATAAATGAAATAATAACTTACCAAGGAACGTTAAGTTATTACTTACAATTGATGGTTTGTAAAATTATCCCTTTTTATGAAATTGTTTTAAGAATTGGAGAATGGTAAAAAGGGAATAAACATTTATTTTTGCTTTCAAAAATAAGCACAAATTCTACAAAAAAATTCTAAACAATATCAAGCAAAATAAGAGATTCAGAGTTTAACAATACTTTTCTGCAATAAATTCTTAGGCACATTTTAAAATCAGGTACTAAAAGCAAAGGGATTTAAGCAATGAGTCATGGTTTTGAGTAACACAAGTTCAAAGCACAAATCATAGGTAGGATTTCATTAAATCATGCTATTTAGCAGCACCTACCACGCCTATTATCATTACCACCTTGTCACAAAACAGATAAAAGTTTCTATGTACTAGTGGTCTCTAAATTTTAATTTTTGTCTCACCTATACCCCTTTACTTCTACATGCTTCAAACCAACTTCAGAATTGCCAGTCTTCATAAAATGACAGATTAATAAAAATTACAACTGTCTTTAAAGACTTAAAAAAAAAAGAGTGCATTAAATTAATTCTTTTACTTCTCATTTACTTTTCTTATAAATGTTTCTTTGCACATAATCCTCACTAATTGTCGGCACAATTGTGAGAAAGAACATATTGGTCTTTTCTGAAAATCCAAGATTTGTATAAATCTATAGTAAGTCAAGAGATTTGTAGAAATATTACTTACCAGCTCAGAAAAATCAGAAATGAACTTATGGAGAGTATATGCTGATGAAAGTGTCTGCTTCCTGATGAAAGAAATTGTCATTCAAAATAATGCTTATCAATTAAAATCATACCAATTGTAAAATTATGATTACTTTTTTTAACAAAGCACTTTTTGTCACTTTCAACGCAATATTTCCAGTTCAGAAACTATACTGCTGTGGGAAGATAAAGTGCAGTAAACGCAAATTTTTCATTCCTCCCCCCCCTTTTATTTTATAATCCATTGTACTTTAGTTTTATTGTTTACCCAAAACTGTGTTTATACGGTGGATAGGGACCACAGTAAAAAAAGAATCCTTTGAAACTTCACCAGTAGCTATAAAAAGTTGCTTTCGCAACACAGTTAAAAAAAATTTTTTATGCGGAAAAATAAACTGCATAAAAAAAGTCTCTCGTTGAACATATCTCAAAAAATTACGAAATAACTAGGAATTTCTTTTTTAAAAAAAAATCAAAATTAATCAAGTGATGATAATTTTCCGAATCGTCAGATAAAATTTCCTGAATAAGGAAATTTTTAGGAGGTCACAGTCGGGGTTCCATCGGGGTGCCTCTGTTGTCACTTGAAGATAGTACCTCACACTCGTTTTGTAAATAGATTCGTCATTTGAGTCCCAATCTGTGAATGAAATTTTCATATACCGCATTTTCGCACAAAAATAGACAGCACAAAAACAGGTTTGAGTATATAAGCTTGATTATTTCATTTCTGCTTAAGATAAAGCACGAAAAAATGTCAAATTTCAACATTTCTTTCATTTTAGTATGGAATTCTAAATGTGTTTTGTCAAATATCTGAAAAAGTCATTTCTGCAGATATTGCACTTTACTTTTTCACAGTAGCATGGGAAACAGAAAATTCAGAATATTTCCTTCAATTTCAACAAAAAATTTTTTAGACAAAAATAGAAAGCATGCAATTGAATTTAAGGAACATTGATATGCCATAAAATTCCTATAGTTAAAATTATAGATATGTGTAGCAGAACTGGATTCTTTATTGGTACAAAATCAGCAGATGCAAGATTTGCAAAAAATATCAAAAACGTCTCCATGAAAATTTTAAAACCAGTAAGATGTTTTTAAGTTTAATTTATATTACCATTAATTTTTTATTGTTTAACCACTGTTGCGATAGAAACATAAAACTACATCAATTCACAAGCTAGTTATTTCAAAATATTTCAGATGAAGACGGAAGGCATAATCAGAAGACAGGAGGCAAGGAATAGATACTCAATAAATATATAACATACATAGAATATATTAAAAAAAAATGTCTCTCCCGAAATTCTTATAAAAATTGATAAACAAACTATTATAAGCATTTTGAGAGAGATGGGTGTTTGTCTCAGCTTGACCCACCCTAAATAACAGACCTATACACGCATAGTAGAGAGTATTGCGACATCAAAGTTTTATGCAGTTGTTTTTCCAGTACTCCTGCAATTAGTCCTCCCATACTCAGCAATGGTACTCATAAAACCTTCAAGATTGTGCTTAAATTTTTTTCAGAATAAAACTGGATTATTGTTCCAAAAAAAAAAAAAAATCTTATTTTCACAAAATCAATAAAATCTTACAAAAAAAATGGTAAACTTAACATTCTAGGAAATTAGATACAAAATACAAATGTATGACCAGCAACAGGCTCTTGGCCCAGCTAGGCTGGTCCTAGTCAATTTATAAGTCCTCAATGAAGATCGATGGCCCTCTTAAAGCTATCCACCCCCTTGCTCATTACCACCTCTTCCGGTAAGCTGTTCCAAGTGCCCACAAACCCACTAAAGTAGTTGTTTTTCCTTATTTCCAGGTTAGCCTGAGATTTGAATAGCTTAAAACAATGCCCCCTCGCCCTGCTTTCGGTGCAAAAATTTAATCCATTGACATTTTACATTTTAATAAATTTAAACAGTTGAATCATGTCCCCTCTGACTCTCCTCTGCTCCAGACCATACATGTTAAGCCTATTAAGTCTGTTATACTCTAAATCTGAAAGTTCCCTTACTAATCTAGTAACCCTCTTTTGAACCCTTTCCAATACAAAAATATCTTTCCTGAGATAAGGAGACCAAAACTGAACAGCATACTCCAAATGGGATCTTACTAAACTCCTATATAAAGGCAGAAGAACCTTCTTAGATGTGTTTGAAATAGATCTACTGATAAACCTAAGCATTCTTTTGGGTTACGATAACAGTTAAAAAGATAAAAAAATCAAAGATTTACAATTTGATTCTTCTGTATTAAGAATTACCATCTACTCTAAATATTTCCTCTAAAATATTTCATTGAATAACAAAGAAAATTTCATTATTACCTAGCAAGAGCAAAATTCATCAATTTTCGCCAATTGTCTTGAACTTCGGATAATTTTTGTCTGGTCTGATTAGAAACCTCTGGATTCTTTTGTATTAAACGACGAGCATCAACATCATGTTCCTATTGTAAACAAAGAAGCAGTGGAAACACATGATACTAAAAGCACAAGTTAATCTCAAAACAGCAGCAATAGATCTACTTATAATTAAAAAACATGATTTATTGATATATAGTGGAGGCATGTTATTGGAACACCAAGGTTCTCAGAAAACAGATCGAACTATTCGATACTGCATAATTTTACCAGCATAACATGGAAGAAAAACACTCTATTAATTATAATCTCAGAAAATAAATTATACTATGCAACCTAATATTAAACAAAATAAAAAGCAATAAAGATTCATAAAATGAATCAGAAGATATACAGTAAAAAGTAATTTTTAAGTAAAAATTTCATGAATTACATTTTTTAGAAAAACTGTAAAACTGAAATTTTGTTTTGTTTATTATGATGACAAAATATTTCCGCCAACCTCTTTACAGGGTTCGTACTCAATTTCAGAAATAAAATGAAGGAGTTTTGAAGGAGTAAAATGAGATTTTGAAGGAGTACTAACGGGCTGTCCTTAAACACTGTCACACTTTTTTTCTACATATTTGACCCCTTCACCCTTTTCCACAAAGTGTCACATGTCATTTTTTATAAACATATTGTTATAATAATGGTGTGATGTCACTTTTTACCACCCTCTCTCTTCCCCTTATCACAATTTCATGAACCCCTCTCCCCCTCAAGGCATGACATCACTTGTGGATGACCCTTTTTACAGTATCATAACTACGATTTACTAAACAATTTTTTTTTTCAACACAATCACTTAACATAGTACACCTACTCAAGTATTTTTAAATAGTTAAAAAGTAATTAGACAAACTGACTTTTGCTGCTGAGACTATGGTGGAGGAAAAAACAATTATCATAAAACTTGAAAAAATAGCCAAGCACTATTTAAGCATGTTTTACTTCACCTATGAAATGTCTTATAGTATATTCCAATCTAAGTTGGCACTGAAGGGAAAGGTACGAGATGTGCTACTCCGCGATGAGAAGTAGTTCTAGTAAATTTGGAGGTTTAAACGGGTGTAAATTCATAAATGAGGTGAAAAAAATAGAGAATGTATGTGGTTGAGACATATAGTTGAAGTTGTTGTGTGTTAAATATACTTAATTTGTAAGAATTTGATTACAAAAGGAAAATCAAAGCGCTGTAACTCGACTTCTGTCTTGGCGAAGACTTGAGTTTTCAAGGTTAACCTTGGCGGGTTTCCTGTGGACCGGCAAACCCCCCAGAACTCGTTTCTCCCCACTTCGCATCGCCTAAGGAAAAACATCTGATTGTCATTATGACTCTTGAAAGAACTCTCCACATTGTGGTCAAAGCATTTCCGCCTGGTCTGTTTTCTCATTTATGCTTTCCATGGTTATTTCCAAGCAGTTGAATACATTTTTAAAAACAGTTTTCGTGAGTAAGAAATAAAAAATGAAATGAAAATATTAGTTTTTAATTATTTACTTGCTGAAATTACAAATACATTGGGATTTTTTTCCCTTTGAATTTGAGATTTACTTACTTGGTAGTTTTAAATAGCTTTTGTTTCTTACATAATGAGCCCAAACTTCAAGAAAATTATTGTGAAAAAATGAAAGGAACTCGAATTTTGTTTGAATGTAACGAATACTTGTTGTGTACAAATCCATGCTACGGCAAAAGTCTTTTTTTTTTCTTTTGGATCGTTTGAAAAGTTTATGGAGGAAAAAAATAATAATAATGCTATCACGTATGTACAGATACACTATTACAAATTCATACCGATGAACTGCTGGATGAAGAAGTTTTACTTTTTCATTTTAAATTTGAAACATACACATCTCCCTCGAAATACGAAATTAATTCGCTCCACCCCCTCCAGGTTTAGAACCCCTACCTTAAATTATTTTTTTATAGGAAGTAAATTTACTCACTCCCAAAATATACCTATAAAGTAGGCTACATTAACTACGCTAAGGTAAGTAAAATAATTTTTAATAAATTGAGTTTCGTGGTTAATCAGATACTTTTACAGTCACTTTTACACAAATTGAGAGTCATAACTTTTCTATTTGCGTAAACCTCGATGCATTTTCGTTTATTATTTTTAACTTTTTTCATAAATAAGTTGAGCTTAAAATCGGCCTTTTTTTGAAAAATTCAAAATTAATATCTTCTCTAAGCTCCGGAATGCAGTAATAGCTAATTGTTTCCATGAAGTTTCTAAGTTTTTATATGAATAGAATTTTTTTAAAAAGGGCAATCTTTTTTTTTCTTTCCAAAACTGGTTATTTAATCTTTGATCTTTACCGTTATTACTAGAGTGTATAAAAGGAAAACGCCTATACAGGGTTGAAGTATATTATTTTAGATAATAAAACAACGTTGAGTTACACAAGTTTGCCGAGAATTGCAGACACGTGTTTCGGGGTTTCAAGAACACCCAGTTTTAATACAGAAAAGTGAGCACAATTTTTTTTCCGATGAAAAAGGGGCTCCTTGAAACCTCAAAACGGGTGTCTGTAGTTCTCTTTTGAACGATTTAACATTGTTACATTTTCTTTTACTTTTCTGCACAAAGGTACTTTTTTGATTTATATACATATGTATAAAAAGACACAATTGCACCTTTTCCAAATTCCGAAGAAATGGTTGGCATTGGCACAGTTGGATTTTTAAATCAGTGAGGATTATGGAAAATAATCTATAAATATTAAGTGTTCCTTTTTTGTTGCAAAGATTTAAACGAACTTAGGACGCATTTCTCAACTCCAGAGAGCAAATCGAGTGTATGTGAAAAATTAAAGAGAAGTTATTCAAAACAGAAATAAAGAATGTGGGGGGTAACAAAGGTTGCAGATTATTTCAAATATGCAATCAATTTTGTCCTGAAAGCTAAGTTTTATTTTTAAATATTCAATTTCAGTTTAATTTAGTCATTTTTTCTGAAAGCACAAGTTGTAAAGAAGCTGTAGATTTATGTATACATAAGATATGGATAAGAGGAGGCACATATGGAATACCATTTCCATGTCAAAGGCAGAGTAAAAGATCCACTTCTTAACAAACTAATAAAATTGCAGGCAAGGATTGAAGATTTACATTTCTTTTTTCGCTAAAGGCTTGTTGATGAACTTTAATCTGTAGTAGAAAAACCAAGATGCGCTTTGCAGAACATGCCTGATAGTTTTTCATTTGTTATACTTCTGAAAAGAACGCGGTTCTTTTCGATGCCTTTGGTACCCATTATTACCGTGGGTAAATGTTTACAGCTGTGTGTTAACATTCTCCTTACATATATAAACTTCGGTTGTCTTATCTTTTTTTTTTTTTTTGAAATAGATGATATATATATATATATTGGATGGTCAATATTTTGACGAGAAGGAACATGCTTTTTATCAGCGAACGAAGAAATCACCAGAGACAAAGTATGCGTCTTTCAGAGCATATTCTCTTCTTTTAATTATTACTTTTTTTTTCCTGGTAATTTTTTAATCATTCAGGATTATTTGTTAATTACTTTGAGACCGATAGCTCTCTGCCGCTGTAAAATGAAATCCCATTCGCAGCCTTGCATTTGTGATAAAAATATGATGAAATATATTTGAGACAAATCTAATTTCTTTGAAAACTTCAAGGATAGTTGTTTCGTTTTTGGTATTTTAAATTATTTTTTTCCCTCGCTAAATTCGGCAAGTCGCGCCGCTGACTGGCACGCGCCCTACGCACAGTTAACCTCGTTTCCTTAACAACGGCTGCAATTCGGCTCGCCTAGCTTTCCCTTCAGTGCCAACTTAACGTGAAACAAAGTATAGTCATCTAATAATGCTTCACTTTCAACTTTTATGACTTCTATGATCAATTTGTAAATCACATCCTTATGAAAAAAATAAATGTATGAAATTACTGCATTGAAATTGCCTTCATGCCTTTGCCCTTGTGGCGGAGTTAAAACCAAATGAAGGAGTTTGAAGGGCCCTTCAAAAAAATTTCCTAAATGAAGGAGTATTGGAGGTGTTTTGAAGGAGCGTACGAACCCTGCTCTATTGCATATTTCAATTTGTTTTCAGAGGAAAGTTTGTGTTTAACAAGTCCATTATGGCTTGATCATTACAACTCTAAATAGTCTCTGCATTCTTTTTTGAATCTGATAAGGTCTCTTCGTTTCATCTTATCCTTTTCGGTGAGTTTCTTTTGATAGATTTTGACAAGCAAAATAATAAATGAAATGTTGTTTTTCTCTGTTAAAAAAGGATGGAAAAATTTGTGTAGTGAAATTTTTAATTAGAATGAACCAAAATGAGAAAAATTTAGTTCGAATTGATGAGATATTTTTATCATTAATTTCAATGCAAGATTTTTTTTTTTTTTTTTGGGGGGGGGGGGGCTATTGGATTACTTTGAATTAACCTAAAGTTCAAATTAACCAAATTCAAATTAACACACTTTCATTGTATAACACTTTTTCCAATGATTTCTGGTCATCATTTTAATGTTTTTTTATTTTAAATGTTTAGGGAAAAGATGCAGGGTAAAATCCATGTTAACCATCATAAATAGTGAAAAAAGTAAATTACTAGTGATAATGTGCTATCATACCCACTGGCGCTAGTGGTTACAAAACATATGGTAACATTTTCGGAAGAAAAGCGTAAAAACTATTCTAAGAAACTTTCTACAATTACATAAAATGACTGCATTCTACAAAAAGAAAAGCATACTTTGAGCTTTGCTTCTATGGCCGTCATGTCTCTTTCCGTCGTTTCCAGTTTCCTCTGAGACGCCTCGACAGATTGTAAGTCTTTCGTCTCTTCCTCTACCGACAGGGCGAGGGACTGAAGAAAAAGATAAACAAACATTCACTAAGTTTCAACAATATTCAAGCAAACATATTACATTCATCTAAAAATTTAAAGATCCAAGATGGAGCAAACTTAACCTGGCAGCATTGTGAAGGTTTCGCAGATCCTAATCACAACATTAGGACACTGCCAGACTAGTGATGTTCTGGATATCCGTATCCGCGGATATCCGAGGGAAAATAAAGATCTGTATCCGTTACTTTTTTGACGGATCTTAAACGGATCATTTCTATTCTAAAAATTTTGAAATATTTGAATAAAAGACTCTTAAACCCCGCTTAAATTAGGTTTTATTCCCTATTTAAATTATAAGATATCATTTCAGAAGCCAATTTGTACCCCTCCCTAACCCGTTGCAAAAAGGAAGGGGAAATGAGTTTTAAAAGAGTGTATCAGTGTGTCTTTTTGTGGCATCGTAGCTCCTAAACAGATGAACCGATTTTGATAGTTCATTTTTCGTTCAAAAGATGACAAATTTGTTAATAAATGTGCGTTCTGACCCGGGGAATTCATCTTAATATGAGATCGGCTCTCTGGGACATGTTTTGTTTTTTAATTTTTAATTTAATATTAGTTTTTGTTATTGATTTGGGGTTTCTGTTATTCTTCATTTTTGTTTTTCTCGGCATCCTTTAAAAAAAGTGAGACTAAATTCTCTATTTACTGTTTGTAAAGGTGTCCCCGGCTCTGTATTTCGTCGGTCGGAGAAGTTCGGTGGATTGGGTCAGCGCTGCATTTATGCTGAAATAAAATGGGAAAAATTATTTCTAGCCTGTCCAGTAGCAGCTTTACACTCTTGCTCCTGTGTCCTACATCTACCGAGTAAGCTAGAAATAATTTTTCACATTCCATCTAAGCATTAATGCAGCGCTGACCCATTCCTTCCAACTCTCCCTCAATTTTATCGGAGATTTCTTTAAAGAGTAAATCATAGTCTTGATTATATTTTTGCCGCAGTTGACATTTTTTGAAGAAACAGCCATTATTCTGAGAGGAATACCTTCCGTAACAAATTTTACACATGTATAGTTGAATTGGATTTAAAAAAAAAAAAGAGATCCGTATCCGCATCCGCAGATCTTGACACAAATGATACGTATCCGTGGATCTACTTTTTTAACGATCCGGCACATCACTATGCCAGACTAGGTTTGTCCTAACTATAGTATGTGTTGTTTGAACTCTCAAATAGTTTTTGAAAAAAAACATACAAAGAATTATCATAGCTGTTAACCTCCAGTTCATTTATTACAATTTATTTTTTAAGTATTAAAATTCTTCTTCATTAAAAAAAAAAAAAAAAAAAAACTTGACATGTCTTTTTGAAATTATACCAACAGCTTTCAGATTAGCTTACCTTTTCATTTATACGATCGTTGGTATCGTCAACATCTCTATTAAATGCATGAACGTCGGAAGCATTTGCAAGTTTTTCTCGGTACAGTTCCAACGCACCCTGCAAGGCTTTCCATCTGAAATGAGATCATTTCAAAATTATATTTCAATAGGTGTGTTGATTGTTTAGCAGTCCTGTCAATTCAAATTTTTCTGGGGGGGGGGGGGGCAGAGGGTGCATAGTAAATGCAAACTTAATTAGAAAACTACGGAAACCATGTCCACTTATATGTAAAAAAAAACACAGTGAAATCCCGTTACAACGAACTTTTGAGAACCGCATGTTTTGTTCGTTGTAAAGGGAATTTTGTTGTAATGGAATTCAAGCAATGTAAGTTAAATCAAACAATAGCAGTTAAATTGGAACTGCACATTTATTTCATTGAAAAAAATAGTTCTTTGTATTGATATTCTTTGTTATGGGATTTCACTGTACTACTTTTTCAAAGCTGGAGGGGTAAAGAGCAATTGACCCCCTAAATGACAGGTCTGTTGCTTAGTACACTATACATTAATTTAATGCTTTTTGTGAATTAATAATGCTCAGCTTTATATTTTTAGAGGTAAGAAAACATTTGGTAAATACAGTGAAGCACCATTTATATGTTTCTCTTTTATGTTTTTATTAATAATATGTTTTTTTAAATTGGTCCCTGAAGAGTCTAATACATAAAAACGTATACCTATTAGATATTTTTTTGATACAGTCCCTTCAAAAACGTATAAATAGTGCGTCACTGTAAATAAACATAAGACACAAAAAATTTATCAAAATTGATTTGCACCTCAAATACACCATACATCATTGAAAACTTTAAAGCAACTCAATCATTTTCATACAGAAAATAAAATATTTAACAGAATAAACCAATAAGATGCTCTATTTAGATTTCCATAATCTGGTTTTTTCCTAATCTATTTTTTAGCTGCAAATTCACCGCACACATACATTATAATAATTCAACATTTAAATTTTCAATGCACAATTATATTAATTTAAATGGCTCTATTAAAACTTTTTTTTGGTTTATTATTAGAACAGCTAAATAAACAAAAACATTTCTTCCTTAATATTACTAAATCATTCACAGCACACATACATAATAGCCAGCAAAACTCCTAGATAAAATGAAAGTCTAATTTCATTGATGAATTGGCAACTAACTTTCTTCCATGCATTTTAAAAAAGGAAGTAAGGAAAGATAAAGTATTTATGTATGAAACCAATTTTTAAAAAAGTAAAGGGGAATAAATTAGATTACAAAGCAACAAAAGAAAAAGAGGAATAAGAAGTTGGGTAAAAAAAAGGACAAGTGTAAAACTAAAGTCAGAACTTTGGTTTTAAACAAAAATCCCACAAGTTCATTGACTACAAAATTTGTATCTTCAGTAGTTAAACACGTTCATGTACATTGTTGAACTACTTTTCATCACCTTCCCTCCCCCCAACTAAGAAAAAAAAAAACCTAAAGCACATAAAAGAAAGGGAAAAGCTATAAAACATTATTATTGCTATTATTTGACAGTTACCGTATTTTCCTGCGTATTATCCTCGGGCGGTCTATAACCTACAGGTCCTAAAATCGGCCTGAAAAAAAAAAGCTTCGTATAATCCGTGGCGGCGTATAATCCGCGGATAATACGATGTAAAAAAATAAAGTTTGAATTTAACATACCATTTGAGCAACTAAACTAAAAACGTGAAAAGGTAATTACTTTAAAGCATAATCAAAATTAATCTGAAATACAATCTAAAATATAAAGATTTCTTCTTGAAATCTTGAATATAGTACGCTAATTACTTGAAAAACAGAGTCAAGCAATGGAGCAAACGGTCTAATCTTGTGCAAATGACTTCCTATTTCACTGTATTCTTGCTTATTTTACATGGCCTGAATCACGTAGGAGGAACATTCAAGCAACGTAAAATAACCAACATACAGGCAGGCAGCGAGAAATAACATGCAAGCATTTAAAATAAACAACATTCAGTCGGCGTACGGTCTCTATCGGTGAATCCTATACAGCATCGTTTCCCAACCGGTGGTTCGCGAACCCCTGGGTTCGTGACTGGGGTTCGTGAGATGTGCAAAGCGGTTCACGGAAATAATATTGTAATGGCTGAAATTTAACATGTTTGTTTGAGATAAAGACTCAAGTTCGAGCGTTTTTAGTTTATTTATTCATTTGTCTCTTGCACACATTCGATACTTTTTGGATAACACCTACGGAAAAAAAAAAAAAAACATTAAAAATACGTTTTTGCATCATGCAGAATCAATCCCTTTTCGATGTAAACATTGCATCACGTTGTGACGTCATGTGTGCGATCGGTTGCAATGACTCAGTCAAGTGAATGAACTTTTGGGTGAACCGAGTCACGAGTTCATTGTATCTTATAACCGCGAGAATTTTCTTGTAGATTGAGTTACTTTTTGATTGGCAACATATCTTTAACTTTCTTGCATTGGCAACACATCTTGTGTTTTGCATATTCTTAATTTGAAAGCCATGTGAAGACCTTTAAATACTTCGAGCGATCTTTTTCGCTCTCTCTCTCACCTCACATAGCCGCAAAATGTGTTGTACGTGATTTCGTGATGTCTGCCAGTGCTCTTTACTCCTGGCAGGGCGTAATACAACGTGATGTCAATTTTAAAGTCATAAAACGCCTTTAGGCCTATTTTTGTATGTTACGTTAATGCCTTATATTCCTTGGAATCAGCATGTTCGTAAACTTAATGTTTCGTTGTAAATTAGCGGCTAATCTTTGTCTATTCTTCTAAATGTTTTTTTAAATATCAATGAAGATGTTGTTCGTCAACTTAAGAAATCCTTTGAGGATAATAAATACAGATTTTCCATGAGGAAAAATGCTTCAAGTGTTTTTTTTCTCCAACTTCAGGCTGTGGACATTTTCTTTGCAAATTCACTTCTACTAGCGGTGTAGTAAGTCTAAATTTCACTACACATAATGCTCACAGTTTGCATGGGAAAAAATGTATTTCAGTACGCGCGCGCGTAGAGATAAATGCAGAAGGAAATTAAATGCTGAACCTAATGTAAGACTGAAATGCTCAAACAAGACATTTGAGCCAAACTTTGAAAATCCTTTGCTCCGCAACCATCTCTTTAAGAAAATTTTCAAAGTGGACTGAAACTAAAAGAATTATCACCAGGTTTGTTAAGCTGAATTTGTTTTGTAATAATTTTTTTAGCTATCACTTTAGCTTGTAACAATGTTTGTACTTCTATATTTTGCAATTAATTGTTTTGTTTCTCAAACTAAAAAAAAATCCTACCAAATTTTTCTGCGTCTGTGTGTATGGAAGGGGGCGGGGGGTGCTTCTCACTTATTACTTTATGCCCAAGGGGTTCGCCAAACTTGCAGAGATTTTGGAAGGGGTTCGCAAGGCAGAAAAGGTTGGGAACCGCTGCTATAGAGGTTCAATGCATTGTTGTTAAGAAAAAAAAAATTCACAGATTATCCGCGGCAGCGTATAATCCGTGCCTCATAAATTTTGCCTTTTTTAACAGATAATCCGCAGATTATATGCAGGAAAATACAGTACTGTCAAATGCAGTTCTGTATGAAGTACTGCTCAATACAGAAAACAAATGAACTGAATAAAACTTAATTACTTTTTATTCAACTCTTCTTGTCGCTGCTGCACGGACTGAATGTCGGACCTGCCTTGGCGGATGAGCTTGTTGGCAAGAGAATTGATGTTTTTCATTCTCATTTCATCTACCCTCATGTCCTACAAAAAGAGTATAAAAAACACAATTTAAGAAACAAGAAGATCCAAACAATGGCATGAAAGGTAATTGGTGGGAGAAAAAGTGGAAGTGCTTCAAATCTGATCAGGGGAGGGTGGAACATATAAAAATTGTGATTATTTAGATTGATTAAGCCATTTATTATATGCAATTTACGAATGATTCTACTTAATATTCAGCAAAGGCATTTATTTTTAAAATGCCTTTGCTAAATGCTACACCCGAGTTTTACTACACTTTACACATTTCTTGCCACTTTGCATGATTTTCAGCTGATAATGATAATCTGATCGACTAACACTGGTTCGCGGAAAAACTTGACAAGTTCTCAGAGACATAATTGTCAGCACGTAAAATATTCCTTATTAAAAAAAGTAACATTTCATACAATATCTCTTACATTGATCAGGTGATTATTTTTAATCATTTGCTGAGATTTCACACAGATATATTCACTTGCACAGAATAATTACTATAGTTTTGTATTTATTTAAAAATATTATTGAAATAAAATTATGATAAAAGTCTTACAACTAACTTGGGTAACAGTTCTTTAATACCTAGTTTTTTTTCTTTTGGTAAAAAAGGAAAAACCAAACACGCTGCCTGTCTAGAGAAATGTTTTAAATTTTTACTGGTCAAAAGATTTGAGAAACGTCAATTACAGTATAACCTCCATTTGACGATTTTCAAGGGACTGGAAAAAGGTATCATTAAATCAAGCAGAATAGACACTTAATACAGTCAAATCTAGACCAGTGAACTGTATCATTAAATTGAGGAAATCGCTAAATCGGGTATCGTTAAATCAAAGTTATACTGTATTTTAACTTTTGTTTCTCACATTGTGACTGATACTTAAAGAACTCAATGAGCTGTCAGCACATGCTTAAGTTATTTAACTTTGGTCAATAAATTTTTTTTCGTGAAATAAGATCTCTGTGTGCATGGTCATTGCAATAGCTGAAAAAAAATTATTTTTTAATCCCACTTATATTTATCGTTGTAACAAAAAGAGAAAATTTGCTGTAACCCCCTCCCCCAAGCAGAAGTCATGCTGATGCCAAACGGTAGGGAGCGGTGGAGAAAACCTTAGTTCACTTACCGAATCAACATCATCAAGTTTTCTCTGTAAAGCTTGACAATGTTCAAAATCCTTGCCAGTGTCTCCAGCTTGTACCATCATTTCCTGCAGACGAAAAAAAAAAAAGAGAACTTTAGCAGATTATTTTGGTTTTGTACATATTTTGTCATGGGAAGAAGTGTGCCACATAGTACAGAACATATAGTTGGCAATAGCTGTTAGCTATTAGTCGTTATTGCCAACACATTGTAATTCATGTTGCTTGTATGCACATGTAAGAGGCTTTGGCCATTTTTGCTGTAATCTTAATATATAAAAATCAATGTCCTGAGATAACATATATATATACATATATACATATATATATATCAACGCACAGCCGAAACCGCTGATACCTCAGACTTGAAATTTGGCAGGCATGTCCGCATGATTACGAAAGTAACCACTAAGAAAGGATTTTTCGAAATGTCAATTAGTTCGGGAGAAATTAATTAAAATCCGCTAATTTCTGCGAAATTAAAACCTGTCATTGAAATTTAAATCCCTTATTTTAA
The DNA here is from genome assembly GCF_026930045.1 of Uloborus diversus. Taxonomy (NCBI): domain Eukaryota; kingdom Metazoa; phylum Arthropoda; class Arachnida; order Araneae; family Uloboridae; genus Uloborus; species Uloborus diversus. The sequence goes on along the minus strand of NC_072737.1, from coordinate 17,074,313 downwards.
GAGGCTTTCCTCCATTTAAATCATTATTCAGTACTTCATCTCAACTTTGGGTCGATAGCGAATTTTAAATTTGATATTGTTTTTATTTCTTACGTGATTCTTCGAGGCTTTTCTCAAGTCAAATAATGATGTTTCTGTCTTTTGCTTTCATTTTTTCAAAACTAGAAACGAAGCTTTTAAGAACATCATCACAGGCGGACTATCCTTTTGAATTTAGAAGAGTGCAGTTTCCTGTTAAAGTTTGCTTTGCAATAACCATTAATAAGTCACAAGGACAGACATTAAAAGTAGCAGGGATCGATTTAAGAGAAGACTTTTTTTCACACGACCAATGTTATGTAGCTTGCTCCAAAGCCAGTTCAACAAGCAGTTCAATAATTTTAACACCAGAAAAAAACTAAAAATGTTGCATACAAAGAAGTTCTAGCTTAAACATAGGTATAACAATAAAATGTGGATGGCCTGTGTTTGCAAAGATAACCAATACTTTAAAAGGATCGTTAATAACATTTAAAGATCGGTTAAGGACAAGGGCATATATATATAAGGAGTCCAGGGTCCCCGGGATCCTCCCCAAATTAGAAAAAGTTATAGGTAATAAGTAATTATTATAGGGGATTTTCGAAACTAGGTGCACCAAGCACTGTTAACTCCTGCTAATTCCATTACCGAGCAATGCCGGATACGGGAATGCTAGTTAAATACAAAAAGAGACTTTGCATATTTGTCAAGTCCTATTCAATCTACTAGAAACTTTTAAAAAAATTTACGGCATTCATACATTTAACAATAGGGTGAACCAACCATAGAATGAATACACTGCAGTTGATGAACAGTTAGCCTTTTTTTTTTTAAACAAGATTTCATAAGTTTAATTTCATTGATGAATTGGCAACTAACTTCCTTCCATGCATTTTAAAAGAGAAAGTAAGGAAAGGTAAAGCATCTAAGAATGAAACCAATTTTCAAAAAAGTAAAAAGGAAAATAAATAAACACAAAGCAACAAAAAAAGAGGAATAAGAAGTTGAGTAAAAAAAGAAGGGCAAGTGTAAAACAAGCCAGAACTTTGGTTTAAAACAAAAAACCCACAAGTTCATTGAATAAAATTTTTTGTGTCTCCACTAATTAGAAACGTTCATGAATGTTATTGAACTACACTTTATCACCTTCCCGTCATCCAACTAAGGGGGGGGGGGGGGAACCCGTTTTTTTCATAATAATTACATCAGCAACTGTCATGTTCCAAACTGCATTACTGTCACGTACAAAATTCTAAACGTTTTAACAACGTTATGAATTTCTGAAGAGAGGAAATTGTGTTTCAGCAGTCATTTACTGGCCAATCATTTACAAAATGAGGACCACAGTATTTAATCTTATTCATAAAATTTACAATTGTCACAAAAAAAAAAAATACCAACCTTATCCCTGATCCATGCTTCAATTTTTTCTGCTTGATTATTGAATTCTAAAATATCTTGAGCTTCTTCGAGACCACGGCCCAAGCTCGTTGAAGAGGACAGCAGTTCATTCCACTGCTTTAATAATTTTTCCAACTGTTGTCGAATCTTCAGCGAGTTTTCATGGTTCTTAGATAGAAGTAACTCTCCTTTCTGTGGGGGAAAAAAACATTATTAAAATCATTGAACACTTAATATTTCCTTATAAAATTTTTTCAATATATCTCACTGAAGAATAGCAACGCTCAGAATCTCATTTGATGGAACTTAAATGTGATTCTGAAAATTGTTAATCGTAAATAAGGTTTCAGATTGCAATTGAAATGGATGTTAAGCATTTTATTTCAATCTTTCCAAGAAAAACATCTTTATACTATATGCAAAAAAAAAAAAAAATAAATAAATAAATAAAATAAAATAAATGAATAATAAATAAATAAATAAATAAATAAATAAATAAAATGATGACATTACTTTTTGTTTTCAATATTTTGGTGGCTTAGTGTGATAAACGTCTCCTAGATCCACCATGGTTTTGTTTTATCACAACACTCTATTTATTTAAACATTTCCTAACTAAAAAATAAATTTTATGAACTAAAACGTATTACTTTAATGATAAAACACAGAAATATACCTGCTTAATATGGTTGATATTGCTCTCATGGGCTGAGAGTTCAGCTTGGAAAGCCTGGTGCTTCTGTAGTTTGCGCATTTTGTCTTCCAAACTGGCAATTTGACTCATGTCCTGCTCAGCCTCCAAATACTTCTTTTTATCATCAATCCAAGCTTCAGCCTGTAATAAATCACAAGCAACATCACTCTATAGGGAATTAAAATTTCAGTAACAAGAAATGTCTGAGCTTTCATGACCAAGACAATATAAACTTTCAATCTTAAAAAAAAACAAGCAAAAAAAAAAAAAAAACTTTAAAGTTCAGATGAATGAAGATCAAGTTATTGAAAACAAAAGAACTTCCATGAGAAAGGATAACACAATGTTACGTTGAATGCTTTAATCAGGTGCAAGTGGACTCAAGTAAAATTTTCTAAAGACAATTTTAAATTTGCAGGAGCTTGACCTAACCCCCCCTCCCCTTCCCCCTTCTTCCGTAAAAACTCTTCAAATATGCATACAAAAATCATTGGGAAAAAAAAAACATTTTAAAAGTTTTTTTAACATAATTTTGCAGTTTTAAAATTTGCCAGACCAAAATTTTTGAAAATTGCAACCCAAAATTTTCAGAAATGTCGGATTGTACAGATCCCTGGCTATTTTCATTTATTAAGCAAGACCTAGAATTTCTGGAGGAGGCGAGGGGGGTGATGCCTTTATCTGCACAATTTTTTTTAGAAAGATTACTCTCCTAATTTTTACAAATTAGGAGCACTAAAATGCCATTTATGTAAGGATAAGTGTATTACATAGTCAATCAAAATGCAACCTCCTCTATTAAAATTAAATTAATTAAAGTTTATTTCTAAATTTTCAGTACAACTATCAAAAATACTAATGCAAGGAAATAAGTGAAGGTAAACCGTATTCAGTCTCAGTAAAATATAAAAATCTCTACTACTTGCCAATGAAAATTCTTAGAGAAAAGATAAACTCAATATTAAAACCTAAGTTTTAGCAGCGTGAAATTGTTGAAATTTGTTTCCAGTGCTTGATTTTACTGTGTTTATACATCAAAATTAATTGCACAAAAATTAGTTGCTTTTGTACTTGATTTTCTCAATAGTGTTCTATTTAATCATCTCTACATAGTATAAAATGAAGTCTCCAAAAAGCGTCTGTGTGTTTGAACTCGCAAAACTCGAGAACAACCCGGCCGATTTCGCTGAAATGTTCAGTTTGTTCCTTTAAGTCCTGAAAAGGTTTGCAGAGCAGTTCGAAAACAATTCGACAAATCGTTCTTTTTTTATTCCACTTTAGGCCCAATTTTCACATAGATTTCTGAATATGGGGGTGAACAATTACTTGCACATATTATTATATATCGTTGGAAAGAGCAGAATTTTCCGCACTCTACGCAATTTGTTCTAATGCTCTAACTTAATTGCGGCGGGAATTTTTTACGTTTTTAGCTCGAATTTTTTTAGGCTTAGCTGGAATTTAGGCACTACTTTCTTCATTAAATCCATCAATTAAAAGTGAAGGAATTGTCCCATAGTTTTCTTTTTGACAGCATTGGAAAGAGAGATTTTTTTACTCCAGATCTAACTCGACCTAAGGTCGAAAGTTTAACCCTCTATCTCCATTAGAAAAAAGTTACAAGCGAATTAAATGAAGGTCAAAAATCTGTTCTCTATTCAAGTTTTTAACCATTTTATTTTGCGTTTCCATGGTAATGCTTTTTGAATCCACTGTTTATTTCCATCTTTCTCATTTTCAATTCTTAAATTTATTTTATTTTATGTTTCCATGGTTACGCTTTATGAATCCATCTTTCTCACTTTATTTTAATTTCTTAAAAGTATTTTAATATCTGTCGTCATTGTTTGGAGGGGACATTTTGCATGATGTTTTTTTTTCCTTTTATTTATGCCTGATTGTTGAATATATGTCACTTGACACAATTTTTATTTTCAAAGTAGACCGACCGGGCAAAGCCGGGCAACGCAGCTAGCTAATAATAATAATAATAAAATTTAAAAATGATTTAAAAAAAAAAAAAAATAAATACATTAAACTCAAGAAAACTAAATTAATTTTAACCTGTTTCTGTACATATATAAAATAAAAACAGTACCAGCAAAATAGTTATTCAGAAATCATGTAATTTAACAGCTCTCATTTAAAACTTGTTTTCATTTAACATTTATCGATGTTAGAATTTTTTAATCAATGTTAGAAATATTTTCCAAAAGATATTTTTCAATTCAAATGCTTAGAGTGTCAGTTGAGCATAAATATGATAGAAACTTACCTCTGTAGCATCTCGTTTGAACTGAGCATGTAAGAAGCTATCTGCTAACTTTTGTTTCCTAATATTGCTAAGATCACGAACCTTGGATCTCCTGAAAGATACAGACAAAAACAACTTTTAACATCTTACTTTAGTTTAAATATCCTAAACGAAAAGTAACAGTTTGAATGAATTTAAGAAATAATAACTTGTGATGTAAGGTGATCGACTGGATTGCAAGTCTTATTATCAGCGGCGTAGCCAGGATATTTATTTCCAATTATATACGAATTTTAAAAAAACATATCATATTCCAATAACAGATATCCTCAGATCTAATTTTTCTTAAAAGAGTCAAACAAACTAGCAAGATCTGGTTTTTAAAACGTTTTTACCTCGAACACTCTTTTAACAAAAGGACTCAAACCATGCATTGATTTTGAAGTTGTTTCTTTCCAATAACTACACTATAAGTGTGTTTTAAAGTAACTTTTTTTTTTTGCAAAATAGCTATGCTTTTTTTTTTTATAGAAAAAAGAAAACATAGTATGTTTTCAAATTAAATTTTGCTTATAGTATTATACAAGGAGTATGAAGTATGTTTTATCGCATGTACTCAAATTTGAGTCTTTTTGCACTATACGAGCAGTAAAATTATGTGTGAAAAATAATTATTTTCATTCTTTTTTACTCATTTTGGGGAGAGGAAAGACCCCTCTCCCCCCACACCGCCGCTATACCACTGCTTATTATGTAAAATCACACAACAAATAAATTTGATTTTCATTCTTAAAAAAAGAAAAATTATTAAACATGAAGAGAACAAAAATGTCACATGCTATTAGAGAACTCATGAACTCTCTTTTTTTTTTAAAACTTTTTTCAGTCTATTTTTCAGAATGAACTTAAAATGTTCCAAACAGTGGTAAGGAAAACATAGCAATAAGAAACCCCATGTTTACCTATTAGTAACTTCAAGCATTCTTGTTCTAATTGTCTCACAGTCAAAATGATTCTGCTGTAAAAGTTTGGTTCCATGTTCTTGCAAGGAAATTAACTGAAAATTAAATTATAAATATAAATTAATTTGCACATATGATGGAACTATACAGGTTTTCAAAATAATATGCACTGGTTCATTATGAGGACACAGCATTTGTTAGTTAAAATATATTTTTTCTAATTTTATTAAGATTTTAGACCTTATGAATAACACTACTTAAATTTGCACTAAAATTTTACCTTGTAATTTTTTATATCTGGAAATTAAGGATTCTTATTCATATATACTTTTCATATTTTATTGCACTGCTCCATTCCTTATAAGAGTAGTGCAATAGTGTTATAAAGATAGCAACTTTCCTTATAACATTACTTCCAGAGAAATCGATTATAAATGTAGAAATAAAAAATGATATACAATTTCTTGAGTATTTTAAAGTCTAAATTAAATAGAGTTCCTGTCAATTGTTTAAAACGTATTCAAGACACCAACACATACTTTTTCATTCTGAGTCACTAAAAGCTTTTCGAAGGCTTCGTGCTTTTTAACTAGCACATCCACTTCTTCCACAGTATTACCCATATCAGATCCAGACAAATAAACCTAGACAAATACCAAATGCAAAGATATTATTATCATCAGACAATATTATTAAGAGTATAATTAATGAAAAAAAGTAGCGTAGCATAATTTCATAAACATTAGGCTCTTTTAAAATTTTCTATAAAAATGCATATTAATCTCCATGAAAAATCGACAAAAGCTTTTTTTTTTTCTGCAAAGTTCTGGGGGAAACCGTGGTTATAAAGTAGAAATAATTTTCCATTCAAAAATTAAGTTTACTTTTCATAATAAATAAGAACTTGTTAAAAATAATTTCTTTATTTCATTTTCTTATTTGCGTACCTGCCAATCTTCTAAATCCAATATATTTTTAACAATCACTTTATCATATGGAAGTTCTTTAATTCATATACGTGTAAAATAATTGAAACAGACAATGGAAGAATAAAAGTTAATGCTTAATATACAGTTAAAACTTATATTTCTGATCAAACTTAATAAGCATTGATAATGGCACTAAATTTTGATGAACTAAAGTTTGAATTTTCACAGAAAATTTTCAAACTATGGAGTTAATATGTCTGGACAATTTTTACAAATAATTTTACAGAGGTTTTTTTTACAAAATTTTCTAAATTTTTTTATAAAAGTCAGAAAACTGGGAAAAATGTTCAAAACCCTGGAAATTACGGGAAAAACCAGTAGAGTTGGCAGGTATGCATTTGAGAACATTGGTACTTAAAAGGTTAAAATGTAGACTACTTAGTTGACCAATTTCTTTTCATCAAATGGTGAATTGGGATTTATTTTAACTACAACACAAATCTAATTAAGATCTGTTAAATTCAAAAGAAGGAGGAAAAAAAAATAAAGAAAACACTAACTTCCTGTTGACTGCTCAAGGTGTCGAGTTGTTTAGCGTCTCTCAAGAAGCATTGTAAATCACACAGTTGGTCCAAGTATATTTTTTTCTTGTGCCACACAGTGTGTAGTTCCCCTCTGACAGCAAGGAGTTGATCCAAGCGCTCTCGTATCTAAACATTATTCAAGTAATTAGCATAAATTAAAATAAAAATCAAGTTTTCAAACTACAATAATCAAATCTTCAACTCTTGTGAAGGGTGTGCAATAGGGTGGTTCAAATATAAATGTTAAAAAAAAAAGTTTCTCCCGGATAAGAGGACAACCCCCAATATTTTTAGACTTATGGATAGCAATATAGTGGAAGAATTTTAGCTTCCAATTTCAACTGAAAGTGGGTGCTTAACCCCTCCCCCAAACTTCATTAGTGTGGGGAGGGGGATTAAAAAATACATTGAACTGAAAAAACAATGCTACATACACAAATGAGGCAGTGAGAAGCAAAGGGATGCAAGTGGACATTTTCAAGTTTTGAGTAAAACGCGTTTAAAAATTAGCTCCTAGGTAGGCTTTTATTGAATTTTTTTCTAAATCATGCTGTATAGCAGCAACTACCAGGGCTACTAGTACCATCTCTTGCCCCAAGACAGAGGACAGGTTCACCTACCGTGTGTACTGGTTTTATCCAAATTCTTAATTTTGCCACTTGCATCCTTTTGCTTCTCACTGCCTCAAATATACACTAGTAATATGCATATACATTGCAATAAAATTATTTTTTCAAAAAAAAAAAAAAAAGAAGAGTTGGGGAAATTAAATGTTTCTAAATTTGTAGCATTTTTCTATACTATGGCTAATGTTAAATGAAGGGATCGTTGAGAACCCTCTTAAAATTTGATAAAGAAGCTAGAACTTTTACAGCATAATACTATTAGTAAGTCTAAAAAAAAAGGGGGGGGGGGGGTCCTGGACTCTAACTGAAAAAACGTTTTTTTTTGAACCATCCTAGTGTGCAAATGATATTTTTTTTTAAATTGAAAGTTTCCTTACTTCTTCATGGGCATAGTGTCCACCGTCAATCATTTCCTCCCCCACGTTGACGATGGTTCCGAAGGTGCCTTCCCTCGCTTCGATTTCAGCCTTCAGTTGCTCGTGCTCAGCCTTCAGCATTTGGGCACTGGCCACGTCACGAACCTTTTCTTCTGTTTTCAGTGACGAACACAAGCCCAGTGCCCAATTTTCGACATCACGGACCTGCAATGAATTACAATTTTAATCTGAATGTTGGTACATAAAATGTTTGTATATTCCAACATCCTATATGTCATACAAATAGGTACTATCTCATTTTCACAGATCCAGAGAGAAGTCGCCAAATCCAGTTAAAAAAAAGTCATAAGTAACCAAACAAGAAGCAACCACAAAAACTTTTCCTTTTCATTTCTATTTGCTGAATTCAACCAACTGTGTGAATAGTTCTAAATTGGGGATATAATCACTTTGATAGCAGGAGCAATGCAAATATTTAGTACACACAAATATTTCACTTTAATGTACTAGAGCAAATTATTTGAAACTAATAATAACCAGCACCAATTTTGTTTTAAAATATAAAAATTAGGTCTGCTTTTAACAGATTAAAAGTTTTGCAACCAAGGGTTTCTTTTTAATAAATGCACGTGTAAGACCACTTTATACTAGTAGAACTAAAACCTGCCAAATTGCTGGCGTATTACACCAGCAACAGCACTAACCTGTGTAAACCAGTCATTTACTTGCAAAACAGATAATCTGCAATTGCTTTCAGTTATAAATAAGGTCATAGTTCATTGGTATATTGAACTAATGGTCAAGGCAAGTGTTTTAATATGAGCAAATATAAAGCAATTCAGAGGCCAAAGTCAAACAAAAATAAAAATAATTAATAAATAATAGTAATTTCAAAACATAAATAAATAAATTAAATACGAATAATGGTGGCTAGACATTCTGTTTCACTTAAACATTTTAAAGGGACATAATTTTTTTGACTTTTTTTTCTTTCTCTTTTTTAATAATTAATACAACTTTAATACTCCTAAATATAAACACACAGCAAGTACAGTAAAAGCAGCAAATAAAAACTGACCTTTAGCCCTAGCCTAGTCAAAAACAATATTAAATTTCTCAAAAGAATTAAAAATACAATAAGTTAAAAATGAATCACTCATTTTACAAATAAAAACTAAGTTCTCTTTTATTTTATAGTTTTTTTCTTTTTCCTAAACAGGAGGGTTTGTTAGAAATTAATAGTAACAAGCATATATAAACTGAATATACAAAGCAAAATAAGCATCATATAATGAAAAGAAGAATATTTAGGCTGCAAATACTTACAGAAGCTAGAAACCTCTGCAGCTGGTATGATGCCTGTAACTCTATTTTCCTTTGAGCTGCCCTTTCCTGAAGGGTGTTCCAGTTTTCTATCACAATGTTTTGTTGCTCTAGTATATGATCAGCATTTCCACCAGGATAGGAACCCTGCAGCCTTGCACTGTCATCCACTAAAATTTGTAACTGGAAAAGGAAATGTAAAATTAATTCATGAACTAGTAGATTTCAAAAATATGATTATGACAAAACAATAGTTATTTTGCTCATTTTTGTAGATTTAAAAAAATATATATAAGTTTTGTTTCTTTTCCCCTCTTTGATCAAGGTCTTTGTGGTGTCTGTGTATGAGCAAATGGGAATTTTAAGTTATTTTTTGTAAAAGTGGATATAATTTTACTTAGTTTTTTTCATGAAAGAAATGAGAAATGAATTCCCATTGAAAATTAAAGATATAAAGCAAATATGATCTCAGCATCCAATGTAAACAATATCAGAAAAAAGCTATGTAAGCATTTCAGAAGATAGTTTTTTCTTTGGTGAGTATCAATATTTATTTAACGAGGGCATTAGTTTTTTTTTTTTTTTTGAAAGGTATATTTTGAGACCCAAAACATGGATCTTTGCAGTTGCAACATTCAACATTAACTTGCCTTAAAATTTCTACTAGCAATTCATTTAATTAATTAGAGCATTAAAAAAAAAGATCTTAAATCAAATCATTAGAGCTCATTAATAAGTTAGTTCATCCACTCTGTGTCATAAAAAAAATATATATATAGTATTTTCATCCATGCATTTTTAATTAGACATGAACTGAGAGGTAAATGCTGCTCTGTTAAATATGAAAGTGTTTTACAGACTAAACCTATTAAAGTTTTGAAAATATTCAAAACGGATGTTAATGCTGCAATTCAAATACGCTAGCATTTCAAGAAAAATGCTTTCAAACAGTTTCATCAAAGGGTGCCTGGTCTGCTTTTAGACCTTTGCACATCATCAAGTGTGGCTCAAACCCCATTTTCAGCTAAACCATCTCTTAAACCAAATTTCTCAATTCTCTAAGAACTTGTTATACAGTGCCTCTAATAATGTAACTCTATATGGTAAAAAGAAATTACTGATAATAATAAAGCTAATATATTTACTAATAATAATTAAAAAGATCAATCTCACTCACTTGAGCCTCCAAAGCGACCAAATCATTTTCAAATCCTTCATGCTTCCTGATGAGGTTTTGAACGCTGTTCAGATCCCTACCCAAGTCCTCTGGGATGCTGGCATATTTTTCCTGGATGCGAGACAAGGCATCTGCCACGTCTCGATTGAAGCGATGAATTTCTCCGGCAGCTCGCAATTTCTGATCCCGGGCTTCGATGTTGTCCAGCAACACGGACCAAGCTTGCCTAAAATCCCAATGAATTAAGAATGATCAAAATGGTCTCTTAATACTTAAAAAACATGGTACATGTGCATTTATTTACTAAACCCATCAATGTAATTGATTGTTGAGTTTTCTTTATTGGAAAGGGTTCAAAGAAGGGCTGCTAAGGTAATAAGAGGGCTTTCAGATTTAGATTATGATGCCAGACTCAAAACGCTTAAAATGTGTAGCCTAGAGCAAAGGAGGATCAGACAGGACATGATTCAGTTGCTTGACTCTATCAAAATGTTAATGGGTTAAATTTTGCAAGGAAAAAGGAACAAAGGGTCTCATTGCTTTAACTAATTCAAATCTCACGCTAACTTGGAAATGAGGGAAAGCTATTACTTTAGTAGGGTCGCGGGCACTTGGAACAGCTTACCGGAAGAGGTGGTAATGAGCAAAGGAGTAGACAGTTTTAAGAGGGCCATTGATTTTCATTGGGGCTAATAAACTGATTAAGACCAGCCTAGCTGAGCCCAGAGCCTGTTGCTGGTTGCCATATTTGTAATGAAAGAAGCATGTACAAAACATCAATTAACATGATTTGTACAAAAAAATATTTTTCCATATAATTAAATTTTCATGGCACCTTTAAAACTTAATTTGAAAGCTCTCACACAATTTATAATAGTTTTTATAAATTTTTATGAATGTATGATAAAATAAAATTATTTTGATAAAGGAAAATTATATTTCTGCTTGAATTAAAATACTTCTCAATGATTTAAAAAAGAGTAAAAAATAGAGCAAATATAATTTTTATTACAATTACAACTATTTAGCCACCTTGTGGTACTTGAGGAGATATCTGCTCCATTTACCGTATAACTCTAGGACTGCTAAGCCACAGGGTGGTTAAATGAGATAGATTTATTAAAGAATTAAGACTGACAATATTAATTTTCATCAAAATCAAGATTAAACATAATTTTCGAACTTAAACGAGGTAATAATTGAATGCTACAGAATAAATACATGATACTATTGTTACTGCATATAATTTGAATTAATATGCATTAACTTCAACGAGGTAATAATTGAATACTACAGAATAAATACATGATACTATTGTTACTGCATATAATTTGAATTAATATGCATTGTATCAATTGAATTTTAAGAATTTAAGCACTTTAAAACAGTCAAATTAAATTGACAAAATACTTTTCAATAGGGCTGAAATATCAAGAGCCTATATCTTGCGATCAGGATCTTTAGGCAAAAAAAGAGAAGTAAAATTAAAGCACATACTAACCTTAAATGTTGTTGCCTTTGTTCTATTTTCCCCGAATAAGAGCTATCACTGGCAATCAACTTTTTGGCAAGTTCTTCACACTGGTTAAACCTTTCAGAACCAGATTCCACACGCAGCTTGAAGTCATCAAATTTGCTTTGAAGAAGCTGTAAAAGGAAAAATGAAAGATTAATTCAATCTTTAATTTATTGTCTTGAATGATGATGCACATAATCTTTGAAAAAAATTATAAAGTTTAAATTTGACTAAATGAAAAACATGTAAAATGAATGAAATCAATATCTTTCTGTATTCCTTTATTTGGTTTGTTTGTTGAGCAATCACGAATTGCTTAATGTTTTCACTTGATCGTTGAATGACGTCCAAGTCCTTTGATTTTTATTTTCCTATGCTTGTAATGCAGGCTTGCACAGGGGCAGATTCAGGGAAGGGTCAAAGGGTCAGCTGACCCCCCTTTTACAAATATTTTACTGTGATTCTTATTACACTTCAATTTTTTTAGAACCGGAAAATAGTTCATAAAACCAATGTTGACCTTACTTAGCTTAATTATGCAAAGTATTTCTTCTCAGTACATTATAATTCAAAAGATTGACTTGGTTGGTTTGCTGGGCTACTGCTATTTTGAGTTTTTTGTTCATTTTCAAAAGATCAATGATCTTTAATGAGTTTAATGTTTTTTCAGAGTTTTCTTTCACCTCAAACCACATGTGGTTCGTGCTTTTTTCATCAATTTTATAGCTATCTTTACTAATAATAAAGCTCAAAGTTTCTCTGTCCGGAGGATGTCTGTAGGATGTCTGTGACGCGCCTAGTCCGTTCGGCCGATTTTCATGAAATTTGGCGCAAAGTTAGTTTGTAGCATGGGGGTGTGCACCTCAAAGCGTTTTTTCAAAAATTCGATGTGGTTCTTTTTTTATTCCAATTTTAAGGACAAAATTATCATAAGATGGACGAGTAAATTACGAAATTATCATAACGTGGAACCGCAAAATGGGCACTAGCCAATTGGCGAGAAAATTCATCATGCATTATTTGCAAATATACAGGGGAACCAAAAGACCTTTTAATTTTTCTATTATGGGCAAAGCCGTGCGGGTACCACTAGTAATCTTACATAGTCAAAGCTTAGGGTAACGTGACCAGCCTGTTTGCCTGAAGAAATATGAGTTTTGATGAACATTTAAGGAAATGGGGAGAGGTACAGGCTGTGCCATTGAAAAATTTAGGAGTGGCTGTAAATTGAAAGGGTTTGAATCTCATTTGGGGGACGGTGATCTGTAGCATATGAGGGGATGCGAGGACTTCCTTGGGTGGTGGTCACATCTGCTTGACTGATACTTATTTATGTTGGAAGAGAAACTTAACCCCCCCCCCCCACCTTACAAAATTTTCTGGATACACCACTGGGCCTGCATGTGCCTTGGAGTCTAATTATTAATGAACAACATTCTCAACTTGACACAATCCTTTTTACACAAAAACAGTATCCAGCTCAAAACATCCAGCCCCTGGCCTTGATTTGAATTTTGACGTCTTGAATTCAAATTATGATTGTGACAAAAGCGATTAGTAGAAACCAGAAACACAACGAGTAGAGTGCTATAGCAATTCGTAATTGCAAAAAACATAATTTGAATTCAAGACAACAAAATTCAAACTAGTTTTTTTCTTTATTTGAGTTGTGTTTAATGGTTTAAGAGGCTTAATAAGGTATTCCACACCAGGTAAAATTTATTGAGCAATCAAGAAGATTGCTTATTGATCTCATTTCGACCTTAGAGGGCGTAGGGTGTATCACATGTCTAAGAATTAAATAATCTTTTCACTTAAGTTGAATATCTAATACACAAAAAATCACACAATCTTAGTTTTCTTGTGTTAATATTCCTGAGAAATTTCGACCTACTTTTCGGCATAACAAATTTGAAATTCTGACAAGAATTTCAAGGATTCAAAAAAAAAAAAAAATTAACTATTTTTCAAACTTTAACGCAAGGAAAATTCAATTTTTTCTACACCATTGTAGCAAAGGGTAACTTTCATCTGTAACATCTTTTCACTATAAAACCATCCAAGAATACATGACCATCCCAACATTTCCCTATTGTTAGTATTGAATTCAGAATGCTTCTCTTCAAATATCTGGCAGACTCATTTCCACAAATACAGCTGTTTACCTGCCAAGGTAGTATCAAACTCTTTATGCAATTGTAAAGTATTTTAATTTCAAGGCTATAATGCTAGCTTCATTTTAAAATAATTTTTTATACTTTTATTCAGTTCTTAATCGAGCTTTTCTTTTTAGAACAATAAAACTATCAATGTTAATTAATATTTCAATGACATTAAACTGTTTACTAATATAAATGATATATATATATATATATATATATATATATATATATATATATATATATATATATATATATATATATATATATATATATATACACATATATATAATAATAATAAAAGTGAAAAATATTGAAAAGACCACACCAAAAGCCCATAGATGCACAACATAGTTCATAGTTAAAAAATTTTTTGGTCTTTTGACCATATTTAATGAATCCTCCACGGCTGATGAGCTCTGGATTCATACTTCATCTTTTCCTATTTAATAGCTGTTTGCAATTTTCCTTTTTATCATCATTATTTTTATATAATTTGTTTAATATTTGGAACTTGGCTTGCTTATTTTATATATATATATATATATATATATATATATATATATATATATTGAACTTGCAGTATTTTAATTAAACAGGCATTTGGTTACAAAATTAAATTAAACATATTTTCTAATCTTGTTTTCCTAGCATCCTGAAAAAGCACCACACAGGGGCTATTGAAAATCTGGCGAGACCCGAGTTTTGTGGCATGCCCTGTGATATAGGAGTAATACAGTATGCACCTTAAAAACTTACGCACTATTATGTTTCATTGCTTTTTTTTTCCCTTCGTCAATATACTTTCCCTTTACAGATTAGATTATAAAAACTCGGTGAAAATTAACTTACTAATAAATGTTCATAATCTTGACCATAATCTTCTGAATTTGCCATTAACATCTGCTCATTGATCCAATTTTCCAAATCATCGCTTTCCCTATAGTACTCATGCAAATGTTTAGACTCCATCAGTTTCTGTCTCCTGGTGTTAGCTAATTTCTGGATGTTCTTCATTTGTTGGTTTACAACTTGCTACATAAATAAATAAATAAGTAAATAAATAAAAAAATGTCAATGTACTTTTTCAAATTCAAAAAGAAAAGTAGAGTTGGATGAGAAAGGACTACGTACCAATCTGTTTCCTATCATCTTTGAATCTGGATGGTTTGAATCAATTAGGATTTGTGCTTGATGGCCCATCTCGGTACATAAGCTTGAATACGTATCAATTTCTAATTCTAGGGCCTGGAGAAATAGAGATTTTCAGAGCAAAGAATAACCACTACATGAAATGAACTTGCATGTCAACAGATAAATACTTGCATAATTGATACTAGCAAATTAAATAAAAACCATTAACATCAAAATAAGAGATTTTAGACAAAAATTCACCTTGGTTTGAAATTTATTCATTTTGAAAAGGGATGCATTAATTAAAAAATTTGTGTTAGAAGTTGGGTGTGTCATAGCTTATTTTGCACATGCTATAATGTTTTATAGTTTGAATAAATTAATACATTTACACATTTTAGAAATACAAATGGTTTTAATGTACAAACTATACAATTCACTATATTCAGTAAGTTACCGCCCTATAGCCAGGGCTAAAGCAGAAATACGTGAAATACACCGCCAGCTCAGCCATTTCCAGCCGAGGACAGCAGTTTCGTGCTTATTAGCACTCATCAGCCCGGCATAGGAAAGTGACTGAGCTGGAGATGGAAAACCTCAAAAGGAAGCCAAGAGTGCCAAACAAACTAGTAGCTAATGTAGAATTAGAGCAGACCAGACGAGTGACCGAAGCAATGGTTCGGTTCAAGAACGACAAGTTTTTTTTTTTTCATTTAAAAGCTTTGAAAAAAAAAAGAAAACATAAAATACTGAGCTCAACCTAATTCACTAGAAATGTTGAATTTTCAACAGAACATAGGGAATTTTTAGCTGCAAAATTTACAACTGAGGAAATGTGTGTTTTATAAAGAATGTCTTTTCATACATCTTCTACTGAGTCAGTAATCAAATGAAAAAGCAAAAGTAACTCGCTGAGTACATCGAAGAACCATTTTCTGTTTCATCAATTAGATGTTGCAGTCGCAAAACAATCTTGTTTAAAATATTTCTAATAAAAGGGGGAAAGAGACACTTGGCTTTGAGGGTTCAGAAAATATTGACTCGTACAAGCAGAGACATTAAAGAAGTTAACTTTTTTCTTTTCTTTTTTTATACAAAAAGTCAAGATTCACAAAATAAAGAAAATAAAAAATTTTACTAACTTTAAAGTTAACTATTGCTGTTTTGTAGCATTTTTACAGCAAAGCATAATAAAAACTAACAATCATTAAAGTAGTTTTTGTTAAGGGATTTTTATAAATAAGCAACTTTACAGTGACAGGAGCTTTTCATTTATAGAACCAAATAATAATAATATAAAAAAAAACATAGAATAGGTGAAGTAATATTCTAAAAGAGATATGCTATCTCATTTTGAATACTAGTAATTACTTTGTGTTTTGTCAACAACTTCACAGCAGCATCTTCATCTTTTCCATAATCAGTACTTTCTAAAATGTCAGTTTTCTCAGTCATCCAAAATTCTACTTCATTTGCCTCAGAAAAGAACTAGAGAAAAAAGAATACACATAAGACAACTACTGATTAAATATAAATTATTATATATTTTAAAATACATTTTTAAAGTTTATTTTATCAACAACAGATTTTAATGATTATAGCTGCATGCAGCAACTACTAAAAATTGTATTTTTGTTTTAGAATAGTGCAGTATGTACTTCATGAAAACTGAACAAAGCTAGAAATTTTTTCTGGTGAAAGTGTGAGATTATTTAGTTTTTTTTTTTAGGGTCTACTTAACTCAATAAAAATTATTGTTATGTGTTCGGAAGACAATAATTTTGGGACAATAATTATAACAGTTACTGACTTGCACAAAAAGAAAATATCACTGCAAACTAATTATTATATTCAAATTAAAACATAAAAAGGAAATTTTATGTTTCACTATTTGTTACCACTAGTCGCATACTTGAACGAAGTAGGCTACTTGACTATTCATTTAGTTTCTAATTTATTAACAAATAACATAATTTGCAACTTAGATTGCATAAGTAGCAAAAAATAAATAAATAAATAAATAAATAAAAATCTAAACCCTCTTTCTCTTTTTTATTTTTTAGCTCTGTTTTTTATTTTGCTTATTTTTTCAAAATATTTTGAATTTATTTAATTATTTTATTGGAAAAGTGTTGTGCTACATCAATGACATACACACATACACAAACTAAATTAAACTAGTATGTTGTGGCCATCACGAAACTTTCTTCTATATTTTTCTTTTTTTTTTTCTGATCCCTCCCCATGCTTGACGAGGAAGCAATATTCCCAACAAAAACAAAATGACAAATGCAAAAACTTGACGACTATCCCAATGTCTGAATTATTGCAAAAGCAAAGCAAAGAGCGAAAATTGAAAGTTATTTTAAAAGCCTTGCTTGAATGAATTACAAATATTTTATTTGTTAACAAACATAAGATGGCAACAGTTAAAAATTTTAAATCATTGAGATAATATTTCCTATCATTTCCATACAATTAAAATCACGAGAAATACGCAGACGACAATCTATTACGATTTATCTTTCTTATTGTTGCATTAATAAAACTATTTTTATTCGCAAAAAAAAAATCAACACCTCTTGGAGCGATCGGCGTCAAAATAGAACCAAAGCCTGTTTACATATGGATTCACATATATTCCAAATTTCAGCCAGAACGTAGCATTACTTCTTGAGATAGGGCACTCACAATGGAAAAAAAGAACGGGTGATTGCGCTACCCCCTTTTTAGCTGTTGACACCAAAATAAAATCAGTTCTTATACCCACTAAGGGCTACTTGCCGATAAATTTTTCTTTCATTCCGTTCATTATTTCTTGAGATACAGCAGTCACAATTGACGACAAAAAACGTTCTATAGCTCAACCCCGTTTGAGTTATTGACACCAAAATTGAATCAGCACCTGTTCCTGTTAATACCAACATATGGACCAAATTTTGTCTGATTCCGCTAGTTACTTCCTGAGGAATAGCAAGCACGCGTAACTCGAAAAACGTCCCATTGCTCCACCCCCCTTGGAGGAATTCGCGCCAAAAACTAATGGGCACAAGTTCACATAGGGGCACATATGTGTACCAAATTTCGTTCGATTTCATGCGGTAGTTTTTGTTGTAGAGCGGCCACAAAAAACTGGTCACACACAGATGTGACACACATACATACACACACACACACATACATACACACACACACACAGACAGACAGACATTTTCCAAAAATGGTCGAAATGGACTCAGCACACCTCAAAACGTTCGAATCCGTCAAAATTCGAAATTCGAAAATTTGCACGAATCCAATACTTTCTTCTATATATTAGATATAGAAGAAAGTAAAAATGGAATAAAATATAAACAGAAAAAAATTAATTAAAAATAAATCATTAACTCGGGAGAACTCGCGGTACTTTTCGTCACACGAACGCTCGCGGGGGCTCCGTAGGCCCGGAGTGGTTATTTCAGTAATTAAGTTTGCAAAATAGAAAAAAAAAATGTGTTTTCAACACTGAATTATAAATAGATAAACAGCCTCTAAAATATGTTTTAAAAAGTAAGGTTTAAGAAAGTTTTATGATACATGAATCTAAATCTTCTTCTAAATATTACTGATGATCGCTATACTGTTCTGTGTGAACTTCTTCTTCATCATATTCATTAAGGGAGTTCTCATCAGTTGAAACCTCAACCAACAAGGTCAGCAACCTCTTCATTTCATCTTTGTAGCTTAAATAGCGATGCATTCCACAACCTCTTCCTTTACATTCACAATCTGAAATGAAAAGCGTGAGCGCTCGCTCCGGGCCTCTTGAGGCCCGAACCGGAATTTTCTGGGGAAAAGGGGAAATTCCTGAAAAGCATGTAGTCAGTATGTAGGTCACCTTGAACGCAGCTACTGTGGACCTCATTCATTTCCATTGAAGGGGTGATTTTTGGTAGCGTAGTTTTGTAATGACCGGGTCTGAGAGGCCCGATGCGAGTTCTCCCGGGTTAAATAAATTTAAATTAATAAATAAAAAAATGCAACAAATTCCTCCCAAAATTTTGATGGCACAACTTGCGCCGTACTTCCCCCCTATGGGCACCCCTGCACTCAATAAGGCATTTGAAAAACCACTCACAGATTGAGATTTCAGAGACAGTTCCAACTTCTTTTTCCTTTCAGCAGCACAATCCAAGAGCTCTTTCCAAGAATCCTGAAGTTCTTCACATTTGCTTTTCACAGAAGGGGATGCATAATGTTTTTGATCAATTAAATGCTGGCCAGCAGTCAGTGTCTTATCAATCATTGGTTGATGCCCATGAATTTCCCGCTCCAATTTCTGATGGAGAAGGGGGAAAAACAACATTTAATTGCCAGTCAAGAATATATGGAAGAAAACATTTATGTCAATATTTTGGAAAGTTTATAAGAAAAAATAGCATGATTTTGATTTTGAAAATTCATTTATTTTAAAAACTCAAAAAGTAGACAAATTATTAGGAATAAAAATACCTCTAAATTTATTTCAGGTTTGATTTTACTCAAAAATATAAGAAAATATTCTCAACAGTGGACAAAATAACTAGTCTAATTTTTTGTGTACTTAAATGAATATCAATTAGAATCATCAATTTCTTACGATTAATTAAAATTTTAAAACCTCCAATTTTTGGAGATTCTTTTGACTGTTAGTTTAAGCTGCACAGATTTTGTTCATTTTATGTTAAATTAAAATTTTTGAAGTGTGAGAAAAAAAAAATATGTTCAAACCTATTTTCAGCAATTTTGCTCTAAACAAATTTATACAAAAATTTTAATGAAAATTCTTAATTCAACCTTGTTACAATAATAACTAACAGCTTTTAAAGACTTTCTTTCTACCAGATTAATTAAAGTATGTCGTTTTTAGCATCTATTAGGACAATACAATTTCCAAAATTATCAGTTAGTTAGAAACAGATTTTTTTTTTCAGTATTCTGTGAAAGAGTGAAATTTAATTTTACTAAAGTAAAATTAAAAGAAAAGAGCAGCTGTTATATACAGCTGTTTGGAGAAAGTATTTATCAAATTTATGAATTAGGTTAGTTATTGAAACTATATACTTCGACACTACTTCTTGGAATTGTTGTTTAAAACATCAGCTACAATTCCTTTCACATAAAAATAATATATGACTTGGAAGCTTTTTAAAATTATTCAATTCAAATAGAATAAAAATGTAACATGATTTAAATGATTACAAGTTAGTAATAAATATATCAGCAATAATCTGAGATACAGAAGTGTAAAGCATGCATTTGAAAACATGAAGGAAATTATTGCACGCTCCTAAATATTACCTGGTGTTTTTTGTATATGTTTTGAGCATCAATTAGATTTTGACCCAAAACTTGGGATGTTGCAGCAGGAAGATGTTCTTTGATCCATTGTATCTCTGTGTCTACCTCAAAATTAAATTCATGAAGTTTCAAAGACTCTTCCAAGGTGTGACGGCGTTCGGCTGCCGGAGTCTTCATCTTTGCAAACCTGAAGACACCAGAAACATAACAATGAATATTCAATCTACATCTCACAAAAGTCCATGTTGAAAAAATTATGAATAAGGCATTAAATTTGTATTTTAGCACTGAACAGATTTAAAACAGAACATGTTACCTTTCAGTAACAGCCTTTGTGCCCTTTAAGATATTCTGTGCATCAAAATGACCTTGGCTTGCCATTTCTTCACCAAGGAACACAAGTTCTGTCACTTTGGTTTCCCATGTACAAAGCTCATTTTCAAGCATCTGGAAAAGGAAGGGGGAAAACTGGTATCAGTCAACAGTGAAACCACTTTGAAACACTAGAGCTGTAAAATGATATACACATACAGAGACAAAAATATTAATATAGTTACAGGGCCGTGTGTGTGACCAGGAAATAATTTTAGGGCGGGTTTCAAAACTTTCATGTGGAGCTTTGCGCTATTTGTGCTAATGTTCAAGTCATTGGGATAGCTATTATCATAACGTTTTATGCTATTAATATACGTATGAAAGACATTTGAGTTTTGGAACAATATTTTTTGGAAATTTTTAAATATAAACAAACATTTAAATGTCAAACCAAACTTTTCAGTGGGGGGTTGAACCCTAAGACTCCCTCCGTATACGACCCTGATATAGTACAGAAAAAGGACTAAAACAGTACAGCGGTACTAGAACTAGCACTAAGTAATATAATACATCTTTACTTTTTAAAAGGTTTTGCACAAGGTAAATATTTGATTCAAGTAGGGACGGTGCATTCACCTAAATGTCTCTGAATTTTTGAAAAATTTGGAACAGAATCATCCCTGGATACCCCCCCCCCCCACTTCCCATCAAATAAAAAGTTTACATTTAATGAGGCAAAATTATGGACCAAGGAGATAAGAAAATTAAATCAAATTAAAATGTACTTTTGAACATTATTTTAAATTAAGCACATATTGTCACAAATTTTTTTTTTAAAAAATGAAATGGACTATACTTATTTAAGATACATCAATTTTACACAAAACCAATTTGACCAAAATTAAATTTACCTGATGGCGCTTAAGGAGTTTCTTCACACTCCTCAAATCATGGCCGAGATCATCAGAGGCTAGAGAGTTTTCAAGCTCATCTAATTTAGTTCGTGCATCTTCTAAAGTTCTGTTGTAGGTGTGCTGAGCATTTGCTTCCCTCAGTTTCTGCCCCTTTTCCAGGGTCTTGGCACACAATTCCTCCCACTGCTCATTTAGTTGTTTTAGTAAAACCTCGATCTTATCAGCAGCATAATGCTCTCCAGTAACCAAGGATTCTCCATTCTGAAATTAAAAAACTTTATATTAAATGCTATTAAAAGTAGTTTTTAACAAGAACTCTTTAATAAGTATAAAATAAAATTTCTGTTGAATGTGAACAGAAAGTGCCTGTTACAAAATGTACACGGTAGAATATATGGGCATAGAATGCAACTGGCAGAGTGCATCAGCATAACTTTAATTTTCGAGTGTGTAGTGTTAAGCGTAAGCAATGTGTCTTGTGAGCACACAATAATTAAAATTTTGTTCATCCAAACCATGTAGTAAAAATTTTGTTCAGAAAGACTGATGCTCTTGTTACATCACTTACAAATACGCATGTGACAACCAGCAACATGATCTGGGCCCAGCTAGGCTGTTCCTAGTCAGTTTATAAGTCATCAATGAAGACCAATGACCTTCTTAAAGCTATCCACCCCCTTGCTCGTTATCACCTCTTCCGGTAAGCTGTTCCAAGTGCCCACACACAACCCCGCTAAAGTTGTCATTTTTCCTCATTTCCAGGTTAGCCTGATATTTGAATAGCTTAAAACAATGTCCCCTTGTCTTGCTTTCGGTGCAAAAATTTAACCCATTAACATCTTTCATTTTGATAAACTTAAACAACTGAATCATTTCTCCTCTGACCCTCCTTTGCTCCAGGCTATACATATTAATAATATTAAGTTATCATAGTCTAAATCTGAAAGCCCCCTTACCAGCCTAGTAGCCCTTCATAAAACCCTTTCCTCCAAAGAAAACTAAACAGTCGCTTACATTGATGGGTTTAGCAAATAAATTCACCTGTACCATGCTTTTTAATTACACATACTTTTAATAGAAAGCATAAAAAGCACAAAAGATACATAACTCAAAATTCTAATATCTGATAGCATGTGCTAGCTAAATTTAAATTCACACTTTACAAATCACTAATTTTAAAAATGTTTTTACATCTCTGATAAACAGGTAAATATTTTTGAACAATGATGTTCTTTTAAAAGTCCCCTTCCCCCATGTGTACTAAAATTTAAAATGGGTGAAAAATGAGAACTAAAAATAATGCATTGAAAAAAAAATGTGTGTGCGTTTATTAAAGGAATGGAAATTCACCCCTTCACAGAAAAAGTAAATTTAAAAAAGTAATTTTAGTAATCAATTAAAAAGTAAAATTAAAAAAAAAATGTATAACACAACTAAAGACATATTGTAAATCGAGTTGACATGATCAGAATGCAAACAAAAAATAATGCAAATCAGGTAAAAGTTGCGTTTTTAAATTTTACTTCTACAACTAAAGTTTTATAATAAGTTTTCTGAAAAATTTATAAAGTGACAATGTAGTCACTATCCCATAAAATGTCATATTATTTGATTTATCATTGAAAATATTTTTTAGTTACTATAAAACAGTAGCATCATGACAAACACCAAAATCACACACTCAGCTTTTAAAATAACGAAACTTTATTTACAGTAGAGAATATAGGTTTTCATTAAGCAGTAATGTTTTCTATAATTTAATGGGAGAATGTATGAAACTAGAAGGCGAAAATGCTTACTTTATTTATAGCGTCAAGTCGTTCAGCATTAGCTTTTAACTCTGCTTCAAATGCTTCATGTTTCTGCAGCTTTCTTTCCAAATTTGTCAAATCTCTATATGACTCATCAGAGGCAGTTTTAAGCTTTTCTTGGATCCAAGCTGAGAGCTAAACAGAATAAAACAGATAAATAAAGCAATGCTGTTCCGATGACTTGAATGAAAAACAGAAGAATAAAAGCAAGCAAGGGCAGTTAATCACTTCTATGCCAAGGCGGCAAAATTCCATGAAATATGAAATTTTAAAAATGCACAGAATGTTTTGAAAATCAGAAAAAGATATTGAGGTGTTCAAGTAAAAATCTGTTTCTCTTCAACAGTTTTTAATCTACTGCTAGGTAATTTTTAACTGATAGTTTGTCAAACCTATACAAAATATTTTTAAACATAGAAAACTCATTAGCCAAACCTAGAAAATAAAAATGTATTTAATGCAATCAATATTGCAACAAATCTTTGTATTTAATAAAAAGAAATTTAAAATAAATGAACACCTTTGTGCTTAAAAGTAAAAGTAAATAAAACAACTTTATAAAACTGCAGGGTAAAGCAATGCAAACAATGTGTTTCAAGGCAACAAGGAACATCATTTGCAATGCAAAAGGTGTGAGCTTCGACTTTTCTTGTGTGCCTTTTTGTCCATTTGGTCACATCTTTTGCACTGAAAAGGGGGGTTTCTTGTAGCCCAGAAACATGTTTCTGCAATTGTTTTTGCACAATTGTGCATAACAAGATTTAATTAACTTTTTAAAAGAAATTTGGTTTACTGTGGGGGGAAACAGAAAAAATAATTAGCATTAATTATCTACATAATTAAAGACAAAACAATGCAACATAAAAAATATTTAAAAAAAATTCTGAAACTCTCTGGGAGTCATAAATTAAACTAAATTCTAGATACAACAAACCTCCTTACTTCATTAACATCTGTTCTAAATTCTTGAAATGCATGAGACGATAAAAGCAGTGTTTTTCTTTGTTCAGCTTTCTGCTTGACAGTCTGGCGTTGAGCCAGTACAGTCTTCCTCCTCTGGTCAATGCTACATTAGGAAAACAAATGACATGTCAATAAAACCTTCCATTGCTTGGTATGAATATTAAAATGCAAAATGATATGCATATGCACCACATACTTCAATTTCCTATTCATTATCAGCAGATTATAGGCTGTCAAGGATTATCTATGCTTTTTTCCTCAACCCCATTGTAACCTCACTTTACAGCATGATTCACAAATAGAAATTTTTTCTCCTTGTTGCCTGTAGGGTTGTTTATTTAACATAGCCAGAATTTTTCGCACACTCCATTCAGGCTGTATAAAACAACCCTACAGAGAAAGCAGTACCCCCCCCCCCCTCTTCTCTTTTTGTCTTAATGTAATTAGCATACTGTAATCATAATTTCAAGAAGAAATCTTTATTTTTTAGATCAATTTTGATTATAGCTCAAATATTATTACTTATTCAAGTTTTTGATTTAGCTGCTAAATTTGTATGTTGAATCAGATCAACTTTGTTTTTTCCCCCATTGCATTCACTGTGGATTAAACGATGATTTTTCTCTTCTGGCACATTTTGGGACCAATGGACCATGTGCCACAGAGGATAATATGCAGAAAGTTATGATGCATTTGTGCAATTATGAAATTTTTTTCTTAAAGATTCAAACTCAAGATCAATTTTTGAGGGCTAAAAACTAATTTTATTACCCTATATGTTTTGAATGTATACTCTTTTGAATGAAAAAAAAAATCAAAAAGAGAATTTTCCAACTTACTATTTGCTTTCATAATGTCTAGCAGCAATTAGTTTATCTGCCATTTCACTAAACGTTCTTAGCCGCTCATCTTGTGCAAGAAGAGTGTTGAGGAAATTTTCATGCCTTTTCAACAATGTTTCAACATCATCCAACGTTGTCTAAAAGTCAAAATAACAAAATAATACTAAATATATTTAAAGAAAAAAATGCTTGATTATATAATAAAATTAAATGTTGATGTTATGTTATCTAGAAATTGTTCATAGAAAAGTAAAATAACAAAATAACAAAGACGAAAAATTCAACTCTTTTATATCAAACTTTCCTCAGTATTCATGACAATTTTTTCTTAAGATTAAACTTGATTAGTATAGTGTTGAAGCACACACCTCCCCATTCGTAAATGTTCCATAAACAGCTTAGGAAACCACTAACTATTCCATTAATTAAACAGTGCTGGATCTAGGGGGAGCAAGCCAGGGTCCTTTCCTCGGGAGGCAACTTCTAGGGCCGACAAAAGCCCCTTATTTTTATAAGTTTTTTTTTTCATTGTAACTGTATAGAAAAACGTGGAAAAAGTTGGGTAAGGGCGGTAATTTTACATTTTTTTTTCTGGCTCAGAAAAAAAGGTAGATCTAGCATGTAGTTTAAGACAGCTATCCATTATTCATTCCATAATACAATTGTAGCATAACTTGTAGCCTAATTTTTAAATTTTATTAATAGTAAGCCGTTCACATGGATCCTCTACCCCAGAGAAAACCTGTTTTAAACCACATTCCGGTTATTTTCGGAGTAAATGTGGATCTTTCTTCCTCCTGCTTTCGACTGGAGAAAATGCAGGGTTTTAACCTAGAATGTATTACAGTAGAAGTCTGTTATTACGCACACCTTGGGACCAGAGCTTTGGCGTTATACAGGTTTTGGCATTATATAGGTTTGCATAACAGCTGCATTTTCAAGAGTGATCTGGCATTTTCTTTTTACTGTGAATACTAATTTTCACTTAAAAGCTTTGTATTAAGATGGAAAGATGAAAAACTGTTTAAAAATTTAATTTGCCTAACAAATTTATTTTTGCAAGGCAAAACAGAGGGATTTTTTTAAATGTCAAAACTTATTGTTTACTTTTGAAAAGTTGTGGGGTTTATAGAGAATTGTGTTATATAGGTCGGCATTATAAAGGTATTCTACCGTATTGCAAAACGAGTTTGCTTTCTCCCAGGGAACAACCGCTAAGGATGCTGGGTAAAACTGCTTTTTTGGGTACAACTGTGCAACTTCTTTTCACATGTATTACTCTTCTCTTTATAACTAAGAAGAGAGGGAGCAATGAATTATTCAAAACTTACTCCAAGATCTTCAAATTCTAAAAAGGCATTATGGCTGTTAGTGATGCTGTCGATTTGGTCGGCTTCCCGGTTAAACACCTGCAGATCCATGCACTGCCTGAGCCAATCTCCTTTCTCCTGCCAGCCACGATGAATGGCATCTTGCTCTTCCTGTAACTGAACCAGAGCTTCTCGTATCTCTGTGGACTCTGGATTTTTTTGCAACAAATTTACTCCCAAGCCTTGGATGTCTGTAAACCTATGGGTTGAAGAAGTCATATGGTAAATATTGGAATGAAGACTTGTATTAAAGTGAAATATGTTCAGCACAAAAACACTTAACATGAAAAAACGATTAGCACGAAAGGACTCCGAGTGGTATACTGTGCAATTTAATACAACTTTTTTAACACGAAAGTCTTTTAACATTAACAAATATTACGATCCACTCAGTTTCGTGTTAAGCATTTTCCACTGTATTTATTTTTTGTTTTAGGAATATAATAATTAACATAAAAAAGGGTAAAATGTTTTTGTAAATATGAATAAAATATAAAGCAAAAGCCTACAAAATCAAGCACACAGATACA
Source organism: Uloborus diversus (assembly GCF_026930045.1). Classification (NCBI taxonomy): domain Eukaryota; kingdom Metazoa; phylum Arthropoda; class Arachnida; order Araneae; family Uloboridae; genus Uloborus; species Uloborus diversus. Next base: position 17,047,092 of record NC_072737.1, on the reverse strand, counting down.
AATTTCCATGCCAGGTAAAAACTGTTTCAAGCATTTATACTTTCTTCTGCACTCAGTTCAGATACAAAAATAAAGACCGTTTATGGTGCAAGAAAGAGGACTCGGGTAGAGATTAGTTCAAAATGTAATCGTACATTACCTACGTTGGTTTTTAGCCTACTTTCCCAGTAAAAGTCAGAAAAAGAAGAAAAAAGGATGAAAGAAGGCTTGATGCATAATTAAATAAATATCGAAAAATTCAAAATTGGAAAGTAGGATATTTGGATGGGGAAAAAAGTCTGTCGGCTCGTCGGTCTGTCTGTCCCTCCCCCGTCCCCCCCTAATAACTTTTGAATGAATAGTTCGATTCGAACAAACTTTTTTTTGTTCGAAAGATCTCGGCGAGGACATCTCATTCCTATATTTCACTTTTTGATTTGAACTATTTTTTGTTCAATTTTGAACAGTTCAAAAAAACAACATTAGCCTCTACGGGGAAACTGAAAGTCAATGTAGATTCCGTACTTGAAGGCGGATTTATTTCAAAAAAATTTTGTTGGAAATAGCTCTTGACGCCAAACTCCAGACTCCGACTCCGAGAATTTAGGGGCACCTGACTCCGACCCCTGTGCCCGACAATTAATCGGACTCTGACTCCCCGACTTCGACTCCGACTTCGTAGCTTTGGCAAAAATTTATACACGGAGGACAAATGACCGATTCCGATTCTTGGATATTTGTCTTCGACTCCTTTATCCCAAAATGAGATAGACTCCGACTCCACAGCTATGATTTTCACTGTGAAATAATTATTGTTGATATGATGTTTTTATTTTCACGCTAAAGTTTTAATTTAGGTATTTAGTTTTCGGCGAATAAACTCAAAGTTATTTATGTTTCTACATAACCATATGCGCAGACGATTTTTTTTTTTGATAATGAAAAGTATTTCTTTACGTTGACATTTTATTGTTTTTATTTATTTTGGTAAGTGCATTAATTCATTTAAAAAATATTTTTTGGCAACTGGGGAAAAAGAAAAGATTTTTTTTTTATATGATGTATTTATTTTAATAAGTTTATTAATTTTAATTACTATTTTTTCGTTTTGAAAGCTGTTAAAAAAAATTTCTTAAGGGAAAAAAGTGTATTAGCTGCTTTGCAGGTACTAGAAAGTAGTATGGGTATACAGGAAAGTAGGCTCGTATAGTTATAGACGGAACTTCTTGTTACTTTGTAGTTGATAAAAGTACATACTCATCTTGATGAGCAGCAATGTCATCTCCAAGATCTTGATGCTTCTTCAAAAGATTCTCGGCAGTCGCAACGTCTCTGGCTGGCTCATCACTGTTCAACGATTGTTTCACATCACTCACCCAGGCCAGCTAAATCAAAAATTGTTCATTGATGAGTAAACATATTTAATCACTAAAATATTACATCACTAAGGCATTAAGTTGACAGATGGCTTAATTGTAGAGTTTATGTAAAAAAAGGAATACGTGAGTTTAATGAAATGCACTCCTACACTCAACCAGAGCATGTATTAAAAGAAAGTGAACAGAAAACCAGCTAAAGAAGCCAGACTAATACATAGCTTGATTCATTTTCCTGGTTTTAAGGCTCAATGGCTACTAAAAGAAAATCGGCAACCAACAGCAACTTTGCTTTTCCTCACAGATGGGAGCTCAGAAGAAAAGAAAATGCTTTTTTGCAATCATTACGTTTTCTAGTGAAAAGTTTTTTTCATATCGCTTTTGTTATGAATAATTCCAGTTATCAATAATTCCTGCTGATTAAAAGTATTCAAATTACGTATTTTTACTTTATCTTACATGTGTCAGAAATATTATTGTTCAATAATGAAAAAAATAAAAATCTTGGTTTATTCTCCTTTAAAAGACAAAAGAGTAAAGAAGGTATGGAAGTATCAAAGTTACGCTCCTCAAGTCTGAAAAATTTTGGCTTCAAATGCAATGGAATGGTTTAAGAATGGATTAAAAATTATATTTTGAAAGAACTTTGTTGCAGCTTTTGTGATCTTATTTAAAATACGATGGAATTGGTAAATTAGTATTTTTGGTTATTTAGGAAAATATAACAAGACATTTTTAATAATTCAAACAAAAATATAAATTTAACAAATTCTAACAGGCTACCCGTCTCTGAAACTGTACAACTAGAATTTTTTAATTTCAATACAAAATGAAAATGACATACCAAACTTTTTGCACTGTTCCTAAAAATCTGCAAACCAAGTGATTCATCCAAGCGAGCCCGTCGCTGGGAGGCCTTTTCCTAGAAGATTATTATTGGTGTGTTTCAGACTTCAATTCCATACACAGCACAGTGGTTTTTGCAATATGATGAAGATAAAAGACAAGCCGAAACATAATGCGTAAATTAAGAAATTTACCTTTACTCTCTCCCACATATCATTCAGTTCTTGCTGCCGAGAAGTAACATTGGCCCTTTCGGTCGGATAAGAAACTTTAACGCTGACATTAAATAAATAAATAAATAAATGAATATCAACAGCCTAAATCTACATTAATATTTTCTATAAAATAAAAGAAAGAAAAAAGTTAATACATTAAACATAAGTTTTGCTTACGATAACATGATCAATAAAGGCATATTACAGGGTTGCTAGATGAAAATTCAGGAAAATAGCAAATTGGCTTTGTGTGAAATTAGACAAAAAAAGCCAACCTGGGCAAAAACCACTCTCCCTTCACGCCCCTTTTGAAATCTTCAATGGCAAGCAAACTATAATTCTTGCAAGACATTTCCTGTGTGTTTATGTGCAGGATTTTTTCATTCTCTATTAAAATACTTAATATTTTTCAAAATCTGTTGTTAAATAACTGCTTTAATATTGTTTTTTAACCTTCTGAATTCAATCTGATCCTTCAATCAAAAATAACCAGAATGGCTAATATTACCAAACACGGCAAGTTACATCAAACACCTATTTCAAACTTAATCAACAAAACATTACTGTCAACTCTCACAAATGTGCATGAAGCTTGGTGTTTTGTGAAAGTAAAAAGATGTTGTTTACGGCTTTTGTAATAATAAGATTTAATAAATGCTTTTAACAATTAAGCAGATATACACTTTTAAGTAAAAGCATGGTGTGAAAATGAAAAACTTGCAACATTTACTATTGTTATTATTATTTCTAAACTGAAGATTGCACATTTCTATTTTATTAAATCATGTAACATAGTTTACAAAAGCAAAGTTATAATGTTTCAAAAATATTTCAAATTGTTTTGCTTTGATATGATAAATGCCTTAAAATGAATACTTTATTAGATTCATCCAAAATCTTATGCATGTTTTATATATCTATGGGTTTTGTACATAGATTTGACAGAGTCGGCGGTACACACTCATCCTGGTCTTCAAGCCGATTGTTTTTCTCTCAAAAGAATGCTTAACAAATATAACATGCTTTAAAAGAACAAAAAATATTTATATTAAAATGGGTATTTCAATCATAGCACATTATAGAAGTTTTACCATTAATGTCGAAAGCATTTTTGTTCAAAAAAAAAAAAAAGATGTATCCTGAAAATTAAGAGGAAAGAAATTTTCAAGTATGATTAATAAAGCACATACACACACACACACACACACACACACAAAAAAGAATATTTGTTAAGATATACATACGAATCTGCAAGCAAATTCACACGATTAAATTTCTCTTCTAAAGGCGCCAATTCTCTTTCCAAGTTCTGCAAAGAAAATCGACATTATATGCAACTTTAAGTAATATAACTGATATTTTTAACTGAATAATCCAACACATTTATCTGAATGAAAATGCATCAAAAAAGAAAAAAAAAAAAAAACATAGCAATTTAACTCATTACAAGGCTGCTTCTATCAACAAGTGCTGCACTGTTATTTATTTACTTTGCTCAATAAATAAAAGTCATTCAGATTATTAAAAATATTATTTTTTTAAAGCTATCTTTTTTATGAGGGGGAGTATGTTTTCTGTATTTAAAAACATTTTGTGATGAATATCCTCCCTTCTACTTCAGCATGGTATCAATTAAACAAAAGTGGGAAAGCAGATTACTACAAGTATTTAAACTTCAGGAATTAAGTGAGAAGTACCTAGTGAAGAGCTAACCGACAATGAAGCTTAATGTTATGATCAATACCTTGAATACAGTTCCAGGGACGTAGCTAAGGGGGGGGTTTTGGGGACAAAACCCCCCCCCCCCCCCCGAAAAGTTAGTCTCAAAAAAAAAAAAGAGAAAAAGAAGAGAGAAGAGAAAGAAAAAAAAAAGAAAAGGAAAAAATTCCAAGCGATTACACACACACACACACACACATATATATATATATATATATATATATATATATATATATATATATATATATATATATATATATATATATATATATATATATATGAGAGAGAGAGATATGTATAAAAGAAGTAACCCCCCCCCCCCCGAAAGTTGGGTCTAGCTACGCCACTGTACAGTTCCATCATTTCTAGTTTTATATGTAATTGATTTAATTAAAATGATCTCATATGAAAATTTTCCAATGAATCAGCCTCATCTGAACCATAATCTGATAATTGTTTACTTAATGCTGCCCAGCACAAGTCAGCGAACTTTTTAATTGACTCGATTTCAGTCAATAAAATTGATTTTCTCGAATCTTTAAAATTTTACTAATAACATGTAATTGAGAAGCCTTCCTTATACAGTGCAAAATATGTCTTTAATTTTTGTTTTGAAGATAAAAGTTATGTCAGGATATATGAATAGTAAAGTCTAGTACTGCTAAACCATTATTATGCCTGCGGTTTTCAATTTTGATTAACCAAAATTTCTTTTAAAAAAAGTTCACTTTCCATTATTTTTAGTTTTTTTACGAGTGGAAAATGGTTCCTCACCATCTGATCATTGAATTATTTTTTGATGTATTTTACATGGTTTCTTTCTTTTTCTTTTTTTTTTTGAGGTTGCAGCTATTTAATTATAGTTAAATTTTTGTGCAATAAATTTACCAAAATGAAATTTGGTTTAGGTCATTTTTTTTTTTCAACTTTTTAAAAACATATGATGCACATTCTAACTTACATCTACGGCGGTAAATCATATATACTTATATTTTCAGATTTGCCTGGTCTATTAGACCATAATGTGAAAACTGATGTGTATGGCAGGTGTTTAATAGCAAAAGCAGTTCATTCTCCCGTACTTTGATGTTTCTTGATAAATACTATCATGTTGCAAAAGGATTAGAAATATACCCAGCTCACTTGGTCAAAAATTGATGTATAAAAAAAGAAAGAAAGGTTTTCTACAAAAAGAGTTAAGTAGTGAATTTTTTTTTTTTTTTTTTTTTTTGTTTTTGTTTTTGTTTGTTTGTTTCTCCTGTAAAATTTAAAAGTGGATTTAACTGATTTTAATACTAAACACGTCAAGTATATTTATACACACCATAATTTTGCCTCTTTTTACTCAGACAAATTTGAGTACAATCACACTTAGAACATTTAAATTAAGGCATTAGTTAATTACCTGATGTTTTCGTTGCAAGGCTTGCACAGTCTTCATATCCCTACCAATGTCATCGGTTTCTATTTTCTCTAATTTTTCTAACATCCATTCATAAGCATCATCACAAGTTCTTTCAAATAATTCAACACTGCGAAAAGAAAAATAGATTTCATTTATAAAAATTAAAACATTTAATCAATTTTACTACACATATAGCAAGCATATCATTTAATACGATTGAAAAAATATTCATCTTTTATAGCAAGGTATCAATTATACCTTTGTTTATGAGCAAGTTTTAATTATAAAAATGACTCATAAACTAAGATTTCCATACAATATTAATTTAGTTTTCTTTCTTTTAAAATTAAAGAACTAAGCAAGAATAATTACAAGCACATAATAAAGTGTGTTTTACCTGGTGGCGCCTTCTAAACTTTTCTCTATTTCAGTTTTTAGATGATTTAGACCATTCCACCTGAAACAGAAATTTTCAATTTAAATAAAAATGCAAAAATTACAAAAATAACAACCAGAAACAGGCTTTGGGCCCAGCTAGGCTAGTCCTTATCAATTTATCAATCTCAAGTGAAGATCAAGAGCCCTCTTAAAACTATTCACCCTATTGAAGTAACAGTTGCTTCTGGTAAACTATTTTCAAATGCCTACAAACTAGTTGAAATAGCAATTTTTAATGATTTCAAGATTAGCTTGTGATTAGCCACGGGTTTAGCCCATAAAAATCCACCATTTTAATAAACTCAAATAATTACATACATCATATCTGAAAGTAAATGCAACAACACAAAAGTGTATTCTTTAAATTAAGCAATGAGCAAATTTGATTTCTTTTACTTTTGAATTTTATAAAGGAATTTTGTAGCATGTACAAAAAATATATCACATATATCACTTCTCTATGAAGGAGGGAAACAAACAAGCATTGTAAAAAAAATACAAAAAAAAACTAAAATAAAAATGAAAAATAAAACTGAAAAAGTGAGCATTAAAATCCTTGGAAAAAAAAAGAAAACTGGCAAATTAAAAAAAACAAAAACATAAAAATATTTTGGCAAATTAAAAAAAAAAAAAACATAATTTTTTTTTTTTGGAACTTTTTAATTTTTTTATAACTTTCTTCTATAAATCAAGTTTTTCATAAATAAATGAACACCGTGTCAAAAAAAAAAAAAAAAAAAAAAGAAAAAAAAAGTCAAAAGTTTTAATTAGAATGCAAGCAAGAATGCCAAAACTAATACTTAGCAATGGGTAGAAAATATTGACAAATACATAAGCTAAGCATTTAGGATGCAGATTGTTGTTGTAGTATTAAAGTAGTGCAAATAATAAGCTAATAATTTAGGATGCTAATTAGTGTTGTAATAGTAAAGTCAAGAAGCACTATCAAAAACTAACACAGTTAAAAGTGCAAGAAAATTAAAAATAATAAAGGGTTTTGAATGCTCTTAAGTGTAACTCAATCATACTTGCCAACTTTCGAAGAATAAAAACAGGAGATTTTACTAGAGGTATGTACGTGATTCACCATCGACATATCCTTGCTACAGAATTATTGAATTATGCTTTTAAATAACATAAATACTAAATTCAAAAAGAAATGGGGATTTTTTGCAGATGTAAGCAAATTGGTAGTAGCAAGAAAAATATACTGCAAAGGGAAAACTAAATAAATAAGGAGTGAATTTGCTTAAAGTTTTGTACATTTTCCAGTCTCTACCAGAAAAGTAGCTACAAAAATTTAATTACTGAAATCCGGAAAAAAATAAAAGGAAATCAATATGTAATGAAAATTCAATATAAAATAAGTGGGTATAGGGTAGCACATGTTAAAATAACTTCAAACGTTAAAAATAATTGAAATAATTTCAAGATGCAAAAGGATTGAAATCCGCTGTAATTTTCGGCAAAGCACGTGCTTCATTGAACATGCAATGTGGAAGGCTTGTAAAAAATTAATTTTTACTAAATGAGTTATTAATTGGAAAAATTCTTATTCCCTGACATTAGTAGACTAGAAAAGGGTGCCATCTGTTGAGAAGAAAGTGAAACTTTTTAATGATTGAAGGAAAAAACTGGAGAAAATCGTAGAAAACGAGAAATGGAAGCAAAAAACGGGAGTCTCCCGTTAAAAACAGTAGAGTTGGCAAGTATGACTCATATATCTGCAAAAGATTTAACACACAAGCATGAAATAGTACGGCTCCACTTATTGTAACAAAATAATAATAATAAAATCAGACAACAGAAGTAACAAAAAATACATAATTCAAAGTAAGAATTCATCATACCTGTCATGAATTTGCTTTTGGCGAGCTTTGACCGCACCCAACTGACTATGTTTGGCACGGACAAATTCTTCCACACAACTATCGACCTCTTCGATACGCCGACTACTGGCAGACAAATCAGTCAGAAAGTTCTACAAAAAAAAAATAACTAAGTTATTCTTGAAAATGTGCATTTTTGCTGAAACATTTTTAACAACATGAACTTAACAATAAACATTAAGGAAAAAACCAAGAGGCCCTTGAATGTCTGTCACACAAAATTAGCTGTCAAGGAGGGGCAGATACAAACTTGCAATTTAGGTCAGGGGGGACGACATGCTGAAAAACAGTTTTGTGTACAATAAATTTCTGGAACTGTTAGGGTGTTAGTAAAAAGCACCAAATCGGCCTGGAATAAGGCGCATGGTAGGGAAAGAACTTTATTAATTAATTTTAGAAGAAATAAAAAGAAGTATTATTTCAAATACTTGCTGTAACAAATAATTAATGAATTAAAAAGATTACGGCAAATACTTACGTTTTATTCTAATGTAATTGAACACAATGTGTAATAACATATTTGCATGACATTCTTCATCCATTTATCTTGTATATATAACTATTATAATATAATCGCACACAATAATGATGCTTGGATAACTGTATAGGGGGGACCGTCTTACCCCATGTCCCTCCTTTGTACCTGCCCCTGTTGCCAAGAGCTATGACCATTAAAAAGTCTTAAGTCATTGTTATTACTATTATTTTGTGTAATTAAAGAATTCTCATTGCTTTCTTCGTACTGTGAGTGACATTCTGCTCCCTTTTCAAAACCAGAGATTTTCATCATGCATGATGAATTAAATTCATGACAGTTAAATTATTGAGGAAAAATATTTCCCATACATAAAAATAAAAATTATCATCAGCATTTTTCAAATACAAGAGACATATTTAGCTTCTTTAGCGAATCTTTCCAAATTGATTTTCTTTGTACCTATTTCTTTTCCTTAAATGTCTGGAACATCAATTTAACTTTAAAAGCTTAGATATGATAATTATGAATGTAATTCATCTCTAAATTATATCTTATTTAAGAACTTTTTTTAAAAAAGTGATTTTAATGAATTCATTCAGAACATTTTTTCTCTTTTATTTTGTCTGGTTTTAGAATTAATAGTTTTCTTTAACATTGTAATATTATGCCGAAGATTAAATAAATGATTTTATTTATTCTTTTACTTATTCAATTAATTCCAGGCAAACATGAAATTTCTTCAAGTCTTAAAAAGCGCTTTTTAAACTAGAAAAGAAAAGTTATAAACTAAATTTTAAAAATACATAGCAAAATAATTCATACTTCAAATTTTTTCTTCATCACTTCAACTCCTTCCTTCGGATCCCTGGTTGTGAGGACTCGATTCCTATTGATTATTAAAAATCCATATATACAAATATAAAACACAAAATTAAAATCAACTCAAATACATACTTAAAATACAAAAGGAAAAATTTACAATAATTATTTACATAAACAATTTCAATGTAAAATATCCGGTAACCTCCTTACATGAAAAGGAAATTCATATATAAAAGAAAAAAAAAATACAAAAGGAAAAATTTACAATAATTATTTACATAAACAATTTCAGTGTAAACTATCCAGTAACCTCCCTACATGAAAAGCAAATTCATTTGAAAAAAAAAACCGTACAGCGGCTTCTACTTATAAGAATCATTTTGTTCAAAACAGTTTTGATTCCATAAAGCGACTGATCCAATAAAGTGACTAATTAAATAAAGCTGGATTGTATTCTGTTTCAATACCATCTGACTATTTGATTCATTAAAGTGGTTGATTTAATTAACCAGCATCCACTGTATAAAGCAGAATCTTGTTCAGTCTACAATTCCTGATAAATCAAAACATATCTCCCCCCCCCTATACAATGCTATTTGTAAGGGTTAAAAAACTAGGCTATTAATTTGGTACATGTTAACTGAAATTCAATTAAATCAGCTACAAAATTTTACAAGTGTATGACATTATATCCTTATAAATTGTGTGAGCATTTGCTTTGTTGCATCATTTGACATTGCTAGTCCTGATATGCAACATTTCATTGTGCTTGAAGCCGATAGTTTTGGATTACACATTGCACCTTACATATTAGTCATCCACAAAGAAATGAATGGGTGGATGACAAATTTCAATTTATAGACCTGTCTTTATTTAACAGCCTGAACAACTCAAAAAAAATTCCATTCAAAAAAATGAATCATTGCAGATTAAGAAATTAAAAGCTGCCAGGTATGCACCCATTTTATCCTAATGCAAAACATTAAGGATTTATATAATTTTTAACCTAATAAGCATGGTTCAGTCACACGGAACTAATAAAACCGAAATCATACAAGGATGTACTTCCTGTACAAATAAAGGCTAAATTGAAATCAATGTACATAAGGCAACATGAAAATAAATAACTGAGAGTACCTTTTCTTTCATCCAAGCTTCGAAATCATCGCATTCTCGGTAAAAACTATACAACTGAATGGAGTCTTCCAGGTAATGTCTGCGAGCCTATTGGAACAATGTACAAAATCAACTTTAATAAGAAAATTGCTTACTTTTATAACAAATATTCATGTTACATACATGCAATATACTGACAGCAAGAGAATCACACCCAGAGACTGTAGTTTTGTTCTTGATATGGACTCGTCATTCTGGAATAGTGATGAACTTATCTGGAGGCAGATATCATATCACTGAAGCTGAGAACACCAAGAAGCTGGTAGCTTAAGTTAATTTTGCTCACCAGCGAGGGTCTGCAGCCAAGGCAGGGGCGACATTTCAGCATTTCCTTTGGGGGGGGGGGGTCGACTTTCTTAATTACGAATTACCTCAGTATGGAACAAAACACATTTTGGCTAACAGCAAGTAATCATGATATGGGGGGGGGGAGGGGAGGGGGAGACTGCATAGTTAAAGAGCCCGCAGAAAATATATTTGTTGATGTGATATATTATTTTCAAAAGTAGTATGTATTTTTAAAGAGTATTAATGAAAGCATACTATAAATTGAGCAGCTGAAATGTGTTTCTAGCTAAAGAAAGTGATGGGCACTCATTAAATAGATGCACTTTAAGTATGGGCATAACAATGAATGTAAAATACCAAAGCATTTTCTTGTGAAAATTATGCAGCCACACTACTGCACGGGCCTCTCATAACCATCGTTACGCAGAACACACAAGAACGAGATATTTAGTTTATATGAGGAAATGACGTCTTTAGTTAAAATTAACCATGATTCTTCATCAGTTCTTCCTGTTTTGAAAAGGATGGTAAAGGCTTGATGAATTTCTAATAATTTAAAAAACGGAACACACTTGTCATTGTCTGAAAATGTGTCGAGTTTCATCAACCATTACGGAGAACCAGCAAGTTTGTTTTTCTTGAACATTGATTGGCGATTTACGTAAATTGAATTTGCTCACTTTTTATCAATCCTCTCAAAAAATTTGGGGGTGTGATCGCTCCCTCTTGAACCCCCTATTTGCTGCCCCTGAGCCAAGGTGTGGTTCAACTTGTAAAATGAAGGTAAAGCTTGGGTATTAAGCAGTGAGTTATTGCCCTTAAGCCAGGGCTTAGGCATATTGCATGTTGTTTTGCCTTAGTCCTGGCTTAAGGGTGGTAACTTACGGCTTAATTCATGTACACGTTAATATACATTAAGAACAGCTACAGGCTTCTACTGTAATCAGCCACACAGACAAACCTCTCAAATCTGATGTTTTGGAGCACATAATCATTTAAAATCCACAAAATATTTTAAAGAAACTTATAGTTAAGTGTTGAGTAGAAGTTTAAGATTGCAATAATGTTATGGATGGTTAATGCTAAAAAATAAAGAATTTAATATGAAATAATTTCTTTTCAAAGTAGGCTTAGGTGAATAAATTTATTCTCAGAGTTTAATTTTTGTTGTGCATAAGGATTTTTTGAAAAAAATTGATGATAATTTTTCAACGTCGCATTAAGAAATTTAAATAAACTTGTAATCTGAAATCAATCAATTTTCTGTTTGAAAATGTGTTCCTCTAGGTTGCAAGCTGCACAGGACTTGAGAGAAGTCTTTGTGCATCCATACTTTTAGCACAGTCCAGTATTTTATGACTTCTTAGTTTTGTGGAAGGTGGTTTTTTTTTTTTTTTTTTGATGCCATATTGATAGATAATATAGAGACAAATGTTTAGTGAAAAATTTAGGTAGAAATAATAATCATGCATAAAATGTGTAAAATTTTTTGTAGTCACATACTCTAAGAAAGAAAAATAATCAATAGAAAATATCAGTGTAATAAAAAAATAACAATATTAAAGATAAAATTGCAAACCGACATGAATTTCCATAAAGGACAACTGAAGGGATTGCTGCAAAAAAGAGGTTGCTCCAAATTTCAATTTTCAAAAGGCCTGCATTAAAGCTTAAAATAATCAAATCATGTCCTAATTTTGAAAACAATCTATTGACTTCTCATGTATAACTGTACTGAGAAGCATACAAGGAGAGTAATTAAAATAAAAAAAGAAAAAGCAGTGGATTGGTACTTTGAGCTCTAATGCTTGCAATAAACTTTTGAAATGATGCAATAAACTTGATGAAACTTTTGATGCAACAAACTTTTAAAAAGATTGAAATTGGAGGTACAAACTTTTTGCAGCCCCTTCAGTTTATCAATCATAAAAATTTAAAAATTACATTTGAGTAACAGGAACTTCATGTTAAAAATTCTAAGGTTAAACATACTTTTTTTTTCTTATTAGTTCAACTATCAAAAATTACTATAAATACTTAACACTACACTCATTATCTTTACTGACATGCAAGTTAAAATGATAGAAACTTTCAAAAGGAGAAGAATGGAAAAATAGAGGCGAACATTTAATGGAGAAATTTATGCAACGCAAGCATTTAAAACAACAATCTAAAAAAACAATGTCATTTGAACCTATAGAAACACACAGTTAAAAAAACAGGAAGCAAACGTGGAAGTAATGAACAAAAACTACAAAATTAAATGATATTTCGTCAAAAATATCACAAACACCAATAAAAAGAACCATTTTTTCATGTCGATCATGCATAATAATAATACAATCAACTCACAGTGAAGAAGTTATCACAATCAAAAATCCCTGTCAAAATCTTAACGGACCTTCAAAAGTTTTCACAGCTGGTTATAACTTTAAAATATTTAAGAGAATTTATTGGATTCATTTATTTCTGGACAAGCTATGCAAAACCATGCAAATGTAAATAGCTTATGTTTAAACGTCATTTCCAAAGATTTTACTGATATAAATCTGAACTTATTTATATTGTAGTGAAATTATCTGCAATAATTCCATGCCATATTCCTCTCAGAACACATCAAGTATGAAGCTCTCAAAATCCATGCTCATTTCTCAATTTGCAGATAAATCCATGCAGTATACTCACCTCAGCATGAAGTAATAGTTCATTGAAAATATCAGTTTGTCCTTTAAAATATAACATTTTGTAAGCAACATAGTTGGCAAAAATTATATCTTGAGATAAAAGAGCTTTTGTCATGTTTGTTAATAACATTTTGGCAAGTTTAAACAATGAAAGTTAATTTCTGTGAACTTCCATTAGCCCAAAGTCTCTTAGTTTGAGAGTGCATTTTAAAGCATCATAGTCAATTAATACAGTAAAATCCCTCTAATGTGGACACTAACGGGACAAATTTTTTTGTCCGCAATATAGAGGTGTCCGCAGGACAGGGGTTTAATAATGTTATTTGCATTGGAACTGGGAAATTAAAAATTGTCCGCATAAGAGGGGTGTCCGTCTTTGAGGGGTGTCCGTTAGGAGGGGTTTCACTGTATATTGGTTATTGTTATTAGACTAATTTGTGGATGTACTGTATATATTTATGATTATACAGGAATATATATTCAGACTGTTTTAATAGATTCAAATTCTTTTAGGTCTTACAATCTTGACAAATATCTGCTATTAAATTTATAAACAAGAAATGGTTCCACATCTATGGTAATGATACATTGGTAATAAGTCTCAAAGTTTAAATTGATGAGAAAACTAAACTCAATCATTAAATTTGAAGTTGATGCACTATCATAAAGCACGTTAAAAATACAATTATTTCTAATGCAAGGAGAGGAAAAAATCTTCATCGTAACATATTAAGATACTTTATATACAGGGTGAATTTGACCTAATCTGCAACATAAAAGGGGGTAGTAGAAAAGCCCAAGTGAGGCATAGAACCACCCAATACCTTATCCAATCCATAACCGAAACCGAGTTAAAAAATATAGAAGAAAAATGTGTAAAAAACAATTTTTTTAGAAAAAAGATTTCTGTAATTCCTGAAAAACCCCACACAGTTAAATAATTACATATTTGAAAAGAACAGACAAAATCCTATAAACTGACGCTTTTTTCATCAAGATAGCTATATTTTTCAGCAAGCTAAAAGCTTCGAAATACTTGAAGTACTCAAAGTTGAAATGGTGCCAAAACCAGTAAACTGCATCTTCAAGAATAATCCGTTGAGCTACAATCGGTCAAATCCACCAAAAACTAGTCCACCCCCACTAGTTAGCAAATGATATTACAGTAAATCACATTGGGGTTCAAGTTTGGCAGAAATTAAGCCTTTCTATTTGAAACATTAAAATCAGCATGTGTCAAAAAAGGGGACTAGTAAATGTTTCACAGCCCTTAAGGTTCAAGATCCCCCTTTAGCAAATTTCTACCTCCATCTGTTTTTTGCACAAAACACTACTTTTATACATAATTACGATAAGCTGAACATATTTTTGCTGGTGTTGTGTGTCAAAATATAACTCCTTCTACCATCTTGGATTCTAAGTGTGCTTTTCTATTTTTCTGTTTCATATCCTAATAACTATTTACTTGTGGGAAAAACTATCTTGTAATGAATTAAAAAGCATAAAATTACCTTCAAAAAGTATTTTTATTTTTATGGTAGCTGTAGGCGGTGTAAATATATTTTATTTCCAAGTTCGTGAATTTTTGGAAAAATGTCTACTTTTTCTGGTTTTCTTTTTATTTTCTGGTCTCTGCGAAAGTCCCAGACATCACTTTCTGCTTTAGCTCAGACTGTGGATCAACATTCATATACTTTGAAGTTAAATATATCCGCACCTCTTACAGCTACAATAAAAATACCTTTTTAAAGGTAATTTTATGCCCTGATTTGTCAATAAATAGTTTTACCCACAAGTAAATAGTTTTTGCAATGCGAAACAAAACTGAGGAGGTGCTCTTTTAGTGTTTTATAAAGGAAATTTTTTACTTAATCATTGATTAAGCATTTGTAAGAAATATGAAAAAAGAAAATATTGCTTTGTTACTGATAGAAAATAAACATAATTCGCAAACAAATCTGAGAATTTCAGGGGAGAAAAAATAAATAAAAAAACAACATAATGGTATAATACCTTCGATAGTTCAATCAGTTCAGTATATGATTCATTGATATTTTTTTGCTTTTTCTGGATGAACTCTTGAGATTTGCTTGGAGAACGAGAGAGGACTTTTTCTGAAATTAAATTCATAAAATAAAAACCCGTTTCTCAAACTTTTGCTCAACATACACTTTCAAAAACAATGCCAAGGTCATGAAGTTAACATTATGCAGTAGAACCCAACTAGGACAAGAGGGAACATGCATTGCACCAATGGAGTACTGCAACTTGCTTTAAATAAGAGTAAATTCATAACAGAAGCATAGGGAGTAAATAAGATATGAATTTAAAAAAAATATTAAAACATCTCAATATATATTTTTCTTATACCAGGGATTATTCTGCATGGGAGCTTAGTCCACTAGATTTTTTTCAATTTAAGCACTTTTTTACATCATAGATGGAATTCAGACTATTTTACGTCAGAAAATAACATCTGAAGACTACACCGTTGTCTCAGAGCAACAGTAAGACATCTAGTCCCAGATATAACACTAAGATGTCCTACTGTTGCTCTGAGGCGACAACATGGTATTAGGGCATCTTTTGTTAAAATAAAGCTTTAAAGAACTTCAGGATATATTTTGGCATAACACAAATACAGTAGGCTCTGCTTAATGTGATAATGGTTAATATTATCATTCGCTTAATGTTATCAAAATCACAAAGTCCCGAAACACTTATATATTATCATGTGTTTAAAAATTGGGAAATTGTAATCAGCGTCTTTGTTTATTGTTATCGCTTTTTCATAAACTTGCATTTTTTTTTTTTTTTTTTTTGAACCTCGGTCAAAATATATACAAAGATTAACTCTAAATGGTCCAACATTTTACCCATGGAGAAAAAGTGCAATGATTTCCCCATCAAGGAAAAAATTGACATTTTCAAACACTTTGACAATTTAATCGTGATGAGTCAAAGAAATGCTGCAACATAAATAAACATTTCTCAACTATTACTTTGTATAAAAGTTATTAAAAAATAGTGACGAGATTGAAGACATATTGAAGCTAAATGAAAACTTAAACAACAAGTGAAACAATGCTGGAGAAAATGGTGAAGTTGAATCTGCTTTGAAACTGTGGTTTACTATGTCACGGAAAAAGAACAGAAGATGTTGCTCTTAAAATGGGCAAAAAAGACTTTGTAGCATTGGACCGATGGTTTAGTTGATGGAAAAAAAGAGCTATTTCATTCTGCTAATCTATACCTTAAAACTGAGCTTATTTGAAACATTGTAATTTTAATTTGCAGTTGTAAAAATAAATGCATCTTAATTGAAAAAATTCATCATTTTGTGTCTGCTGGATTCTTTTCGGTTATTGTTATCAATCGCTTATTGTAATCAAACTGCATCTGTCCCAAAGTGATCACATTAAGCAGCGCCTACTGTATTTGTAAGAACCAAAAGTAGTCCTAAGAACAAACTGTGATTTCTTAACAGGAAAATTTTACTTATTATTAACTGTTCATATCAACGAAACAGACTGCGCTTTAAATCATATTAACTTCAGCAAGCAACACCTAACAGAGTTCCATTGTTTAAGTACTCTATTGATAAAATTAAAACATTATTTATTTTATCACAGGTGCACAGAATGAAGGCATTTTAATACATTTGTAATGTTTAATGAAGTAAAAAAGTTTCTTACTATATGGCAACTGTTGCTTCTTCTTTTTCACAATTTGTTTTTTCATAACTGTTTTCTTAACTTTTCGTTTTTCAGGTACTTTGACCACTTTTTGATTTCTCTTCCGTACAACCTTTGGTTCAATTTCTGTAACATAATTTGCGGGGACAAAACCATCATGGCCATTTGTTTTACGTACATTCCACCAATCAGCATTTGTCTTTTGCAATAAAATCATCACCTAACAAGAAAGTTGTGAATATGTAACCATATTATGAGAACACTATACACATGCACACATAATATATGCAATTCAAACATGATACCAAGTAGTCACAGTGAAAAATGTAGAAGCACAGAACATTTCTTGAAGAACAATATTTTTCACAATTTTCAAATGCATGGCAGTAGCATGCATTTTAAGCAGCATGGCATTTTAAGTTGTAAACGTTTCTAATCATATACAGTGGCAGTCGCTTATATGAATCACATTTGTTCTAAACAGTTTTGATTAAATAAAGTGGCTGATTTAATAAAGCAGGATTTTGTTCCGTTTTTGATGATTTGATTCATTAAAGTGGTTGATTCAATTGACCACTGATTGAATTAACCAGCGTCCATTATATAACTTCCTTTTTTGTGTGTGCGTGCGTGAAGGTTATTTTTTAACTTTTCGAATAGAAAAAAGTTGGTTTGCACTCTTTTCTCTAATGATAATGGCAAAAACACAGGCAAAATACTTTGATTTTTCTGTCACAGCATAATACAATTTCTTAAAATATCGCTGGTAATTTAGTTAGGAGTATTAAACACTACTTTTGAGACTACCGTATTTTCTTGCGTATAATCCAGGGATTATCTGTTAAAAAAGGCAGCTTATGAGGTGCGGATTATACGCTGCCGCGGATTATCTGTGCTTTTTTTCTTAACACCAAGGCTCCGATTCACCAATAGAGACTGTACGCCGATTGAATGTTGTTTATTTTACATTGCTTGAATGTTCCTCTTACGCAATTCAGGCCATGTAAAATAACCAACAACACAGTGAATTAGAAAGCCATTTGCACAAGATAAGACAGTTTGTTCCTTTGTCTTGACTCTGTTTTTCAAGTAATTAGTGTACTACAATCTTGATTTCAAGAAGAAATCATTATATATAGATTATATTTCAGATTAATTTTGATTATGCCTTCAAAGTAATTACCTTTTCATGTTTTTAGTTTAGTTGCTCAAATGGTTTGTTAAATTCAAACTTTATTTTTTTACATTGTATTATCCGCGGATTATACGAAGCTTTTTTTTCTTCTTCAGGCCGATTTTAAGACCTGCGGATTATAGGCCACCCACAGATAATATGCAGGAAAATACGGTATTGCTCATTATTTGAAGCAGTTTTGCACAAAATTATTAATTTTGAGCACTTTATTTTTAACAAAATATTAGAGCATGATTGCTGCTCATACACAATAAGTCCAGTAACTTGATCCAAAAAAAAAAAAGGGGGGTTACCAGGTTTGTCTAATACTAGCCGATTTGGCTATTCTTGATGACACTTGGCAAGAAAAAATTCAAAAGGATTAGCCAAACTGTTGATTTGACTTTTTTAGCAATTGCAATTCGTTCCAAATAGCTTTATGTCATTTTTAAAGCATGCGTGTACATTTCAATTAATATTTATCATACATAGGAAAAATAATGTCCCAATACAAAGTTTAAAAAATCATATTAAAGTCTCAAATTTTCAGTCTCCTATTTTTAGGGTTACCCCAACAAAACTAGTACACTTGGCTGTTTAAGTTACCAGAGTTAATTGCTTATTGCCACATTTTAGCCAAGATTCTGAATATTGGGAAAATGCTTCACCAACATGAAATTGAAAGTCTCCCACAAGTAGAGGTATCATATGTCACAGATTTCACTCTTTGTTTCTCTTTTTTTTATGATTTTGTTCTTTTATGCTCTTCTGAGTTTTTATTTAGCTTAGAAAAGTAAATCCCTTTCTAAAGATTTTCAAAATACAGTAAAACCTGTCTACAACGATACTGTTGGGATCTAAAAAAATAATGTTATAGACAGTTTGATTTTTTATGCTAAAATTTTGTTGGGACCAAGAAAAATATCATTACAGACAGGTTTATTGTTATAGACAGTATTGCTATACACAGGTTTCACTGTATCTAAAAGGAAGGGCGATTTTCCTACGGGTTGGCTATTTTGGCTAATTTCAAAGGTGGCAGCTATTTTCCAGAATTTTCACCTGGCAACCCTGTTGCCTATCTTTGACAAATTTCATGAAGGCTGTCAACTATTTTCCTGAATTTCATCTGTATATATAGCTGTTCCAAAACAGAAAAAATGGGAATTTTCAGCGCATTTATTCTGCACTGGGGGAAAAAAATTATAGCCACTAAAATGCATTAAAATTGACAACAAAAAATTAATAACTTACTTCACCCTTATCAATTTCTATATCCTGCCCCGAAAATTTGTACATAGCACGAACTTGAGGAATTTTTCGGTCTTCCATGACTTCTTTCACGACCTCCTTTTCATAAATTTCTTCGACCCATTCATCGACGGGCGCAATCACGACTTCCTCCACCCATTCCTCTGCATCCGGTTCCTGGACTGTTTCGGATAACTAAATGAAATGAAGATGTTGAATAATACATCCATCTAATTCAGAAAAACTAATTAAAAAAGAAAATATTGGTTAAGTTAATGAGCAATCCCATTCTGCACAGGAAGCGAACACTTACAAAATATGTGGCCATTCCAGACTTAATCATCAGTTCAGCTTGTTCATTTAATCTCTCGATGTCCGAGCTGTAAGCTTTGATCTCGCTTTCCAGTCGGGCATGTCGTTGTAGTAGAGCCTAGATTGAATTAAAAAACATTGTAGCAGGAAAGAAATAAATTCACATATGCAAATCTTGAATTTATTTCTTTCCTGAAAAATATTTATTCATTTCCTGGATGCTTAATCACATATGCAAGATATTAAACAATTCACTTTTCATAAATATTCAGTTTATCAACTTTAGATTTGGAAACTTATTAATTAACACATTTTTATTCTCAATCTCATGTAAAGGCCAATGTGGCAAACTGAAATTAAACACTTTGTGAGCCAGCAAAAAATGTATTAATATCAATGAAATATTTTTTGAAGTAAAATCTAGAATATTTTTTTTTTCCAATCTGCAGAATTATATCAACAAAGTGATGCTGGCCTGACTGGTAAGGCTTTGGATTTGGTAAATGGAGAGTCTGCCATGTTCACATACTAAACCATTCTCTGGGAGTGATGGATCAGGAGTTGCTATTCTCCTGAGGGGTTTGGATCAAAAGACTTAAACTTGGAAAGTTTGCATAATGTTTGGCTTGTGCCACTCCCGAAATAAATTTCTGCAAACGTACACTTCTGTTTGGTAAACATGATGATCCTCAACCAAGGGCCCATATGCAAAGTTTTAAGGGGGGGGGGGGCTCAGATATTTTCCTAATGGAAACAAATTTCAGTACAGATTAGAGTTATCAAAATTTGACATTTTTAATAACTTATTCATTAATGGCTGGTGAAGAAATGTTTTTATATTTTTGCAAAGAAAAAAGTACTAAAAGCAAGGAAGTTCTAATTCCTAAGGGGGGCTTGAGCCCCCTCCCCCCCTTTGCCTTTCTATATGGGCGCCCTTGTCCTCAACTGCTATATTATAGGATTAGAAAAATTTGAAATTCATTTTTTTTAAATCACTTGTAGTTTTAGAAAATATCAATTTTAATATGAATATTTTTGTGCATGTACAAATTGGGCAGGTGGGTCGGGGGGAGCATAATTAACTGGGGGAACGTGCTATTTCTAAAATTCTCGGTTTCCTATAAGGTTGCAGCTCCAAAGTGCAGGACTGTGCCTAAGAGCCAGACTAACATTAGTTCACAAATTGCTATTTTTCATTTATTAGTACATTGTATGTAGAATCCCATTCCATACCGAGCCATGTGAATGCCATTCCAAAAATTAAAAAAAATTTATTCTTTACCAGTATTAAAAGAACGTGCGTCCAATCTTTTGCATGCGTCAGACAAAAGTTTTTCCTCTCTCCTCTAAAGTTGTAATAATGTGACTTACGTTGTTCTGGCTCTGAGGTGGAGATAGATAGTACACCTAACTCCATACTTTGGCCTACTTGCTACTTGATGACATTAAGACGCATTTCTATGCATTTTGTACCACTCCAAAGATATTAAATGCATTAGACACAAAGAGAGTTTTATATATTTGTAACCTTAAGCTGGGAATTGAAAAAGAAAGTTGTACAAGAAAAAAGTCTGGTGGGAAAAAAAGCGAAGAAAAGTAATAAAATAATGCATGTGTGCTTTCACGAAAGCTATTTGAACTACGGAAAAATCAGTCTCAATATGTGGTGATTCTAATTATTTAACCTTGTTAGAAACAATTGAATGGGAAACTACTAGGTCAGTAAATGGACTTTCAAAGTAAGATTATGATTGCAGGCTTTAAAGGTGATTTTAGCAATATTTCTGGACTTTTCTTTCTTTTTTTTTTTATATTGCATCTCAATTACCTGAGCACTTGGTTCATCTTTCCCATAATCAGTGCTGGACATTAACTGTCTCTTTTCTTTCATCCAAGATTCAGCTTCATTCGCATCTGCTTGATACTGAAACAGAATTCAAACCAGTTAGCAAAACTTATCAAACTCAACTTTAATCAGTTTCATATTTAAGGACTAATGAAAGAAAAAATAGTAGCACTTTGCACATGGTATACAATTGAATTTGGTTAATAGGAAATGTCAAAAATCCATGAATCTGTTCGTATTAGTCATTATTTGTAATAACCATTAATAAATAATGCTGTGAATAAATAAACAGTAAAATATATTTAAAAAATAATTTCTACTATTTATTATTGCTAATTTTCACATTGTAATCTATTTATATGTTCAGTCAGGAAAATTGAACTTACTTGATAAAATTTAATATTTGTGTTAAAAAATTGAATATGCTAATAAGCAATTGCTAGACTATCTAATGGTGTCATTTTAGTTACAGCCTATGTTGACAGCTGAATAGATCTATTCTTTTCTCAGTAAAAATTTTTATACTTCCATAGTTGAAGCAAGCTACCACAGTCATTCAAAAAATAAGGTTTTACATGTTTCAAAATTGGTTCCCCCCCCCCCCCCCCCCCCCCCCAATAAATTTTGAAAAAAAGTTTTTTTTTTTTTTTAAGTTTTTCTTGCAGTATATTATGTACAATACCCCACTCCTTAATCAGATGTTTTAATACCAAATATTTTAGGCATTTTAAAAGAATGCCTCAAAAAGAGAAATATTTTTAAAGCTTCTAATACTACACCTCCATACACATTAAGGAGCATTAATTATTTTCTAAAAACTGTGCACATCAAAAGAAAGTACAAAACAGGGTAAAAGCTGGGTTCAAAAGTTCATTAGCATTAAAGCTAAAATTGAGGGAAAAATTTTAGCTAAATGCTAAAATGTTACACATTCTCATATATTTACATATGCCTCAGTGTGTTTAGTCTCCAGTTGAAAATAAAACTCTTATTTTATCTGTGACATGTTTGAAGAAATAAGTACAGCAGTTATTCTTTTTTAACGCAAAATAAAAAAAGAAAACAACATGATTGGTCTTTAGAACGTTGCAAACCCTCCTCCTAATATAGTAGTTATTGGGGGACATAATGCCGGATAAGATAAAGTCTCCTTGAACTTAATAATTGTTTAATCATCTTAGCTAAGATTTAAAAAGATTAAGTTGATTACGGTCATGCATGCTTCCTCTCTCTAGGATCATACATTTTTTCTTTCTTTTTTTTAATGAATTTTTTATTTCGCTTTTTTGTTGAGCAAAAAAGCGAAAATGCATTGCTTTGTTTTCGCATTCTGCAAAAAATGCGACCCTAGCAGAAACCCTGGTACAAAAATCTAAAAAAAAAACAAAAATCCAATATAATAATTTATTACAGTTTTAGGTTCATTTTAATAATACGGTAAAAATACAGCTTACTTGATAGGCAGAAGAGGCATCCTCCAGTTGCTTTGCTTTTGCTGTCCAAAGCTCGTGAAGTTTGTCCCAATTTTTCTTCAAGCTTTCGATTCTCAGCGAAATATCAGCACTTTCTGGATGCTTTTCAGTCTTCAGTTTGTTTCCTGATTCCATAACCTTTTTTATTTGTGGCCACCGAGCATTGATTTCTACATCCAAAGCCTGAAAGGAGTGAATTTGAATTTCAATTTTCAAAATGAGTTTTTTTTTCATCAAAAAGTAGAAATACGTCAATATTTACTCAACATTAATGCTTTAGCATGACTAATAGAAGAAAATCAGAAGGGATATACATAATTCAATATTTATGTATTTACAATAAAGTGATCTCATGGTCTGAAATCAAATGAGGAAAAAAAAAAAGAACCAAAGACTAAAGTCAGAACAAACAACGTAAGTAGAAGCACACATTTGTAAATTACAGCAGACACGTGTTTCGGCGTTACAGGGAACGCCTTTTTCAATGCAAAAAATAATGAGCTTATGGATGAAAAGACATCCGACAAAAGCTTTTGTCGGATGTCTTTTCATCCATAAGCTCATTATTTTTTGCATTGAAAAAGGCGTTCCCTGTAACGCCGAAACACGTGTCTGCTGTAATTTACAAATGTGTGCTTCTACTTACGTTGTTTGTTCTGACTTTACTATTCAGCACAAAGGTATTTATTTATCTTATAACCAAAGACTAGTTCTAACTATTTATGCCCCTCTTCGTTTCTAATGTGGGGGCAAAATAGATCCTCGCCATTTGTGGACCTAGGTCAATTCATTCCCCCCCCCTCCCATTCGCAAATATCTTGCGACTTCCCACCACTCTTAGTGGATAGCCATCACCACTCCAGAATTTTTACACCCAGTCCCAAACCAGACGCATATGTGGTAATAACAGTGCACAAATATCACTATGACTTCAGTTTAACTGAAAGAGCAAGTTGGTTGAATTACAATTACATTTATAGCATGTAGCACATTGGTAAATTTCAAAAGCATACAAGCTAAGTGTACCAGCATAAAAAATTATCCTTAGATCCAACTAAAAACCTTTTTTTTTTAAATGAGCATTGATGTTGTTACATGGAAATATATTTTACCATACACATTTTTACTAATTACAACTATACTCAGTACAACAACAGGAAAATACAGAAAAAACATTTTCAATTTTATCACAGCACAAATTCAGAGTAATCATTTCATGTGATTTGTATGTTTTAAATTGCTCCTTGTATAACTTTCACTGAAAAAACACTCAAAACAGTTGAATAAATAAGTTTAATCAACATTAAAATATAAAAATATGCATATGATATATGAATGGCCAAAATTATTAAGAAGCTCTATTTGTTCTCAAATTGATCTCAATTTGTTCGCTTGAAGAACGACCCTATATGGTGGAAAGAAAAATATTTTAAAAATCCTCCCCCTTCTTCCTCTTATTGCTCTCTTCTCTTCAATATTTTAAAAAACACAATATTTTATGGGAAATCACTACCAGCTAAATCAGACATAAGCGGAGCAACTCCAACCACTAAAACAGTTAACTGAAACATGTAATCAGAACGTAATAATTGTACAAAATTCCTTTCACAGAAAACAATTTTTCAAAATTTTGGATTTTGTGAGTGTCAAGATCAGGGCCCGATTTACACACCTGGGTGCACCAGGCACTGGCAAATATGGTGCCCCCCCCCCCCACAGAAAAATATTAAGGTGAGTGTTGGATATTATTTTGATAGAAAGAAAACTTAAAAATATCGATTTCATACGAAAAAAGTTAATAATTAAGATATTTTGTAAAAAAAACATTTATTATAAATCTAAAATAAATTTATGGTTTTCATGCTAGAAAATTTTTTACAGTTGCAGATAGAAAAACTATGATACAAATGGTATACGTAAATCATGATGTGCGTTCTGCGCATCAATGATTCTTTATCTATTTTCTCCTTTGTTTTCTTGTAGTAAATTCATTTATAATGTTCTCATAATCAAGTTTTAGGTCAAACTTCCTTCTATTGATAATAGAGCTAATAAAGATAATTTACCATCAGAAATAAGAGTACGCAAAGGACACTTAATTCTCTTCAATAGCGAAAATGATCGTTCTTCTCAACAATTGGCTAATATGCTTTCATTTAATAAAAAAATCGTCAAATGACGAAAATTTTTTGTTTCCTTTAGTTAGAGGCCCCGAGCACTGGTCCCTAAAAAAAAAATGATGACAGAAATTTGGTGCCCCCTTTCCTTTGGTGGCCCGGGCCCCGAATGCCCTGTCGTAAATCAGTCCCTGGTCAAGATACAAAATGAAAATATACACATGGACACATTATAATTCAGATGAAGAAATATTTTGCACACAATGCAGAGTATATTCAACTAAAAGTATTTACTTTGTGCTTTTGTTGTAAAGACAGAGCTCCCTGTAAGTCCTTCCCTGGCACAACAGCTTTGCAAATGTACTGTTTCTCAACAACCCAGGCATCTTCCTCCTCTTGGTCCTGCACAAACTGGTAATAGGTGCGAGATTCTTCCAGTTTAGTACGGCGACCGGCAGACAGATTCACGAGGCTGAAAAAGTTTTGTCACTTAACTACATCATTCAAAAATAAACAGGGAAACCAACATTTGCAGAAATAACTACAGTCGGACCCTGATTTAACGAACCTCTATTAAACGAATTTCACGATTTAACGAATTTTTCTTTTTTCCTGACTAAATGAAGGCAAAAATCCTGATTCACCAAATAATAAACCCTGAATTGAATTATTTTAACAGCATATATTTTTTTTTTTTTTTTGTTAATTTGAGTAAGGAAATATCGGATTGTTTTCCGAATGTTATATCTATACTGTCCGAAATAGAAAACGACTTTTCTTGGAATCAATCAGCAATTTTTGACGGGCGAAGGGGCAACCATCGAATGTTGATTTTGATGCAGAAAGCGATAATGAAACTACCATTAAAACTGTTACTTTTTCAAGTGATGGAAACTGTAAAAACATATTTCATGAGAGCATGCTGCAAATGATACAGAATTTTCTTCCCTCCATAAAGACGAAAGAGAACTATTTCAAGTCAAGTATTAAGGAAATTTTCAAACATCTATTACTCAATAGTTTTAAATTTCATATTAACTAGTGTGTAATAAGTCGTGAAATGCTGGATAAAAAGTTTCTAATTCAGTTTCACTTTCTAATTATGAATATATTTGCTCAGTTGCTTATTAGGGGTTTTAGATAAAGTAAGTGCAGTTTTAAAAATTTTTTATCTCACCCTAATAAAACGAATAACTCCGATTTAATGTATAAAACTTTTGAGCCCGATGAATTTGTTAAATCAGGGTCCAACTGTATTTTCTTAGAAAACACAGTAACATTTTGACAGAGCATGCCTATTAATTTCAAAACCCAGTGGCTCAGAGATAGAGCTTTGTGCTTCCACGCAGCAAATCCCGAGTTTGATTCTCAGGTTTAGGTCATGGTCAAATTCAGCCTTTCATTCCTTCAGTGGGCCAATAAAATGAGTACGCAGTTTGCTCGGGAACTAAACCAATGGGGTTCAGCGTTCGGTTGACCACCAAACTGGAACATTTCTTTTGCACTCCAGAGCCTTCGGCCTAGGAAACTGAGATGGCAAAGTAGGCCTTGAACCCCATGGGCTGTTGCACCATTGAGTCTTTTAATTTTGGTTAAAACGTAATGCCAAAACTAGTCTGATTCCTTCATAAATATCAGTGCAAAAAAAGAGTTAATTTTTCACATGGTTATCATTCCAAAAAAAAAAGTAAACCACCAAATGTTTCTACTAAAAACCACTTTTTTACAAAAAAAAAATGAATTTTCACTTAGTATTTTCAATGGAGAAGCACTCTTAATCTAATAATCTGAATTTTCATTTGTTTTCCTCGTACATTTTCTATCAATTTAGTTTTGCTGAAAATCTTAATTTTATAGAAACGCATTCTTTCTTTTTTTCGAAAATGTTTTTCCGCTAACTTCATTAATTTCGCAGAATGTTTGGAATGGGGTTGTTTCCTTCAGTCAAAAAGTTTAGTCACTGAAATTGATAGAATAAGCAAAAATAATAACATGGGCCCAGAATTTTCCCAACAGTTATTTTTTAATTAATTTTTTTAAATGTCTGATTTTTCAAACAAGGGGTGGTCTTGATGACATCCCAAATGATGCATTTTGGCGCATCTTTCTACAGCATTTCCACGTAATGATAATCAAGAAACGAATTAAATATTGCGCTCTACACTTGCTATCAACCCTATTGTTGCCAATACACGTGAGTAAAGACGCAAATTTAATATTTTGCTCTGTGAATGGCAACAGTGAATGGCATTTCCTCATTTGTTACATCATCAAATATAAACAATGAAAGCACACCGATTTTGGTATTTTCTTTTAAATATTAAACTTAAGCAAATAATTTAAAAAGTGGACATCCTACGTTTTTAAACATGCTTTCAGAAAAAAAAAAATTTGGAAACTACCCCATTTTAGTTAAAATAACAGCTTTCACAATATGGTTGTCACTGATTGACCTATTCATTATTTAAACACCTATGCCATTCATTCAAAATGTATAAATCTAATAGTCACTGTATATTGTGCAATGATTCTTCTGTGTTGAAAAATTTCTTAAACACCTTTTTTTACACAAAATCTTATAACAATAAGCAACATATTGACTGCCAACTTCGCTATGATTTGTACAGAATGAAATTGGCCAAGAGAGAGAGAGTTCAATACAAGTTACTTCAAAGTTGTTGATCTTCTTGTTTGAATTCAGTTTCAAATTGTCCTACATGAAACTTGAAAGTTAACAGAAAATTAAAGCTTTTCAACAGATACAGATGAATTTATATTTTGAATTTGATAATTATTTTATCATATTTTACTCTTTTACATTACTTTTTTTATAATTAAATTTTGATGGATGTTGATTTTTAGACAGTAAGAGTTTCAAGCAATAGAATGCATTTAAATTAAGACATTACAGGCGCAAAAAACTGGAAACAGGGATGGCAGGCAACACGCAGGGATGGATTTGGAAGTGTGGAGGCCCCGGAGCATCGAAGTAGTGGAAGCCCCAAATCAGGGTTCGAAAAGATCATTATATTTTTGAAAATATCGGATACTTTGATATATAAGCACTTTAATAGTAAATACATCCTGAAGTTGCTGCTATTTATTTGTTTATATTGTTATTATAATTTATAGAATTAAAATTACTGTTTCTTGTTTATATCTAAACATACATTTCATTATAAAAGTTATGTACTTTTAAGGTTATTTTCATATGATATTTACAATCATTTGCGAAATCTGATAACTTAATGTTATAGTCTTTGTAGAAATTTATAAAAAAATGTCTGGGAGAAAAAACATAAAATTTGCTGACCCGTGTAAGTTAGGATATTTTGTGAAAATTTTATTATGGGGGGCCTCTTTGGTGCGGAGGCCCCTGGGCCGTAGCCCTGCCTGCTATCCCCTAAATCCGGTCCTGGCAACACTTCAAAAGGCTCTATAAAAACTTTATAACTTACTTATCATATTCAGAATTCAACTTATTCAATCTTTTCTGCAAAATCGGAGCTTCTTTGTGGCCATCATCGATGTAGCTCTGCGCTTGCTTGTTGAGCTTGCGTATGGTATCTCCTTGAGAAGCAATGTGTGCTTCCACAAGACTATGTTTTTGAAGTAAATCTTCCACAGATAGAAGATGCCTGCCCAAATCTTCGGTATAAAAACTACCCTGAAAAATAAAAGATCAAAACATTTAACAACATTAAATGGCTCAAAATCATTGCACGAACATTCATTTCAAAGAAGCTTAATTTCCCTTCTTAAGTTTTCAAATTTAGAAATATTATGTACTATTTAGCAAAATAAAAAAAGATGTGTTAAAAATTGTATTAAATACTAAGGCTATTAGGATTCAAAAATTGGGTATTTTAGAAAACAAAAACAATATAAAAAATTGATCTAAATTGAAACTTAGGCACAAACCAACTAAAATTTTCAAAAAGCAAATGTTACTTTCTGATTCTATAATTAAATATCTTGGCTGCAAACTGAAACTTTTACTTTTTTCACCCTAAACTAAATAATGAGTATTAATTTCTGAACATGAAATTACTGAGAGATAATCAACTAATTCTTTCTTATTTTACCAAATTTCAATTCGTTAGTTTAACAATTTTACCGTGTAGCTGGTGTAATTGTTATACCAGGAAAAATTCTTTTTTTTTTTTTTTTTTTGCTCTTACTCTAACTGTGCAAATAGGGCAGTTAAAAGCAATTCTGCCCAGGACCGGAAAAGGGCAAAACTGAAAATCTTACCTCCATTTCTTTTATTTCAGCTGTGATGGTGTCTATTTCTCTGAGCATGGTCATTAAATTACTTAGATTAGTCAATGTTGAACGATGCTTCTTTAGAAGTTCTAAGAGATAATGCCACCTTTGCATAATTTCTTGTTCTCTATATGCAAAAAAAAAAAAAAAAAAAAATCAGATGATATAATTTACATTATATTTTTTAAAAGTTTACGAATAGTTGTAAGGAATATTATGAGCAAAACCCCCTGTTTTAAAATGTTATAATTACATGATTCCAACACAAGACAGATATTTTAAAATTCCAGATAATACATATGGGGGGGGGGGGGGATCTTAAAACAAAAATCAATTGCTACAATTTTCACTTTTTCCCGAAAAGATGAAAGATTATTACTTTAAAGCATACCTTATACAATTAATTTGAAATGTAAGAATTAAGTTGCGCACTTAAGCAAAACATATTGTTAAACAACTATATCATAAATATGTTACACTGCACTAAAAATATTTATTTACCCCTTAATCAAGTTGTGTGTATGTTTCTGGGTGGAAAAATTAATTCTTTTTCTTTCCTCCTCTTTAATTTTTAAAAATATAGCACAATTCACATTCATTAGCAACATCAAATATGGATTAAAAAGTTTCAAAAAACTACTATATATTTTGAAACGGTTTTCCATAAAATTGGACTCAGTTTCAAAGTTTCCAATGCTCCATAAAGTGTGAGAAAAGGCATATATTTTTAAAATCATTGACTAATATATAAATGTTTTAACCAAATACAAATCAAGAAAATATTTTAACAGCAGAACTCAATTAGAGAAATTACACCAAAAAAAAAAACTCACCTTAATTTAATTCGTTCTTTACTGTGATAATTTTCCATTACAAGCTCATCTGCCATAGTAGTTAAATTTTTAAACCTCTCTTCCTAAAAATGAAAATAAATGAAAACCCAATTTTAAACAAAACAAAACAATAAACTTAACTGAAGAAAATTTAGAAACTACACATACCCTAGCAAGGATATCTGCACTGATTGCTTCATGTTTCTTAACAGTAGCTTCTACTTGAGACAAATTACTGCCATACCTTGGGTCGGAAAGCACCTGGATCATTTCTTTTAGATAGCCCTCTCGAACAACACTCTGTGCAAAAACAAATAGACCAAATTAATATTAATATAAGAAACTAATGGTAAGGGAACAGGGCAGAATATCTGGGCAGAATTTAGAGAATGTTAAGAATTGTCAACTCATTCAACTCAAGAGCTACATTTATAAACCAAAGTCCTTCACACATGATTATTTCCATGTGCAAAACAATTCTAAAGACAAAGTACAAATCTGGCTGGGGTAGTTGGACTGGAGAAACCATGTTTGCTCATAGATACACAGAAACTATTTGGTGATACAGTATGACCCCAATTTCAAAATCATAAAATCCGGAAGACCTGAAATGCGGAACTTTTTCACTTCAATAATATTAAAAAAATCCCCAAAAAAATTGTTTTTTCTTTTTTCCCCCAGTTTAAAAAGTTCACAATTGTTAACAATTGGCAATTCCAGTTCAGCCCCCCTTTTTTTAAACATTTTCTCGATGCTACATGTTTTGCATAAATATGCCTCTTGCTGCAAATGTGCAGCAATCTTTTAACATCTACTTTTGGTTAACGATAATTCTTTTTTTTCTTTTCATAAGTATGCAATACAAAGCTTACTTACTAAACAAAAGTACTAAATTATTTTTGGTGAAAATATGATTTATTTATTGTATCGATTGGTACCTTGCATAATAATAAAAAGCAATATCCATGGACTTGACGCCATTGTAAATTATCTCCAACTTTTCTTTTAGCATTATGAAGTACACTTTCAATCAGATTGATCAAAAATAAAAGAAATTTAGAGCGAAACCAGGATTTAGAACTTGACGGATGGCGCACAACAGGAGAGGTTCATGATTTTTTGAGTCTGGATTAGGGTTCCCATACTGTACCACACGTTGTTGTTTTTTTTTTAAGTTACTTTGAAAGAAATTAAGCCAGTAAACAAGATTTAAAGTTAGATTAAAATCAAAATAATCAGTCAAATGAAAAATTTCTCCACTAAAAAGCAAAATAATCTACCAAAAGAATGAAACAAGACTTTAAATAACATTAACTTTTAAGTTATCAAACTCTCATGATAATCTGGGAATAAGGAAAAAATATTACTTAAGTAGGGTCATGGGCACTCGGAACAGCTTACCGGAAGAGGCTGTAATGAGCAAGGGGATATATTGCTTTAGAAGGACCACTGATCTTCGTTGAGGAGTTATAAACTGACCAGGACCAGCTTAGCTAGGCCCAGAGCCCGTGGCTGATTGCCACTTTTGTATTTGTATTAAAAGTGCAATTAAGACACAAAATATTATGCCAACTAATTTAAACATTAGAAGCTCTATTAAAAAGTAAAATATTCCACCAAGTGGACCATTAACAGTTGAATGAAAACGTAAAATTAACGCATGAGGAGCAAAAATGCAGCCCACATAAACAATATTTTTCTGTTTTCAGTAAAGTGGAAATAGAACAAGTCACCAAGTGCAAATGTACCCTTAGCCTACAATTTTACCCAAATTGCTATTACATCATTTCAGTGGTACAGCCATAGGGGTGAGTTTGGCCAAAACTGGACTACGTTTTAACACATATTGACAATCCTAATATGGTAGTTTAGGTGCATGAAGACGGTTTTAATCAAAAACCCCAACCGGAAGGTGGGTTGTTTACGGCTGTGCTACTGCATCATTTTTTCATCAAATGTGTGCTCACATTACAGCCCACTTATGAATTTAATTACCTTTCGTTCGAATCGGTAGGCGAGATTTTCCAGCTTTTCCTGCCTCAGCAGCTCCTCCCTCAGCACCACTTCCCTCCTGTGCTCTGCTTTCTCGAGTTCATCCCAGGCTTTCTCGATGTCATGCACCAACTGGCCTTCGGGAGGGACATAGAGGGGTTGCCCCAGGGCCTTCATTTTCGTTTGAATGGAGAACAGTAGAGCTTCTATTTCACTCCTTTCTTTGTATCTAAACAATCATACAATATCATTAATCTCATACAGTAAAATATCAAAATCAATGCAAGGAAATCTGTTTCAATAAAACAGAAGACAGTGAGAAGACGAGATGTAAGTGCCAAAATTAAAAATTTGGATATAATCAGTACAAATGGTAGGAGATCCTCTCTTCTGTTTTATGGCAAGAGATGGTACTAGTAGTTCTGGTGGATGCTTCTATACAGCATTATTTAGAAAAAAATTTCAACGAAAGTCTACCTACAATCTGAACTTTAAATGTGTTTAACTCGAAACTTTGAAAAGTCCACTTACATCCCTTTGCTTCTCACTGCCTCATATAATAAATGTTCAGACACATTTATCTGCAATAACAATGCTTGAATTCCAAAAGGGGTTGTCTACAAATAATGTCACTTTTTGAGGGGGGGGGGGAATTGTGAGTGTGTAGCAAGGGAGAGGTAAGGGTTAAAAAGAAGTAGAAATCATGTCTTGACATGTGACATTGCGGGGGGATGAGATGAAGTGTTAATAATTTATGGACAGCCCCTTACAACAAAATTGCTGTAACAATGAATAAATTTTCAGTCCCTTGAAGTTTGTTGTAACCAAATTTTACCGAAACAATTTCTCCATTTCTGTGTTTACTATGTAGTTCAGCATTACCCTGTCTATAAACAAAAAGATGCTTTGGTTTTATGATTATAGGACAGGCTATGTCTGTTTTTCAAGTTCAGCAGGAGCACACCCAAATTTAAAAACAAAATTTTGTACTGTCAGAATTCGTTTTTTAAACAGTCAAGAATAATATAATGCATGTAGAATGGGCAACATAACTTAAACTTGTTTTGGTACGATGAGTACATGATCAACTGACTTGAGCCAGTTTGACTTCGGGAGTTCAACTGTTCCCCATCCTATTTGTGTAAAAAATATGAAAGAAATGAAATTTGAAAAAACAATTAATATTTGTCAATCTAATATTTTTGGTACATGATTAATATTTTATTGACTATTTCACTAAAGCAGAACAACAGTTCCCAAACAGTAATTTGCTTGAATTTAATGTCGAAAAAAAAAAAAAAAAAAATCTGGTTCCCCTATGGGTTGAAAATAAATTTCATGCTATCAATTCTTCAAACCAGAAAACCATACAATAGTGCAATAATGAAAATAAATACAAATAAGTTGCAAAGCAAAGAGCATTGTGATCATGTGTTTTTTAGACACAAAAAATATTTCTGCCCTCATCTCCCCATTATTGAAATATGAGTCCTCAAAAACTGCTGAAATTTTATGAAGAGTTACCAAATTCGATAAGTTTGAGTAAGAAATAGAAGATATTTTTCACACTTGCAGATGGATGTCCTATATGTACATATTGAAGTTGCTTGGCACCTTCCACTCCCTGCCAAGTCTATAAATTTGGCGACTTTTCTTAAAATTTCGGCAGGGGAGATGGCGGAAAATAATGCTTTTAAAAAATGCTTCACTATCCTTTTCGATAGCTATCTTTTTTTTTCACTGTGCCACAATTCATGTCACTCCCACTAAGGCTTAGAAGCAAATTGAAACAAAAACACATAATTAACCTAGTGAATAATAAAATTAATCAGTACTCACTTTGGTGGTTTTTCGACAGTTCTGTATTCTTTGAACCTTAAAAGCTCTTTCTGAATGCCTTCCAAGGAATTGGGAAAGTTTCTGTCATCTAGCTGTTTAGTTTTGACTTCTATCCACTCCAAAAGCTTGGTCGTGAAACGTTCGTAGTTGCTTTTGAGCCTGTCGGCTTCCATCAGCTGGCCAACGATCTGGAGGCAAAAAATATTATTATTCATTTAAAAACCAGTATCGATGAGATTTTTCTGAAATGCTAACAATTTTTATCCTACGAAATAAACATACATGCGATTTCTCAAAAACAAAGAAGTTTCTAGCAGAATTCGGCAAATTTAAAGATTGAAAATTAGGGAAACCCGTTAACTGGAGAAAAAGGCTTTTAGTTCATTAATTTTACAACTCTAGGGAAACAAAAGTGTTTTCAAAGAATACAAGTTTATCACTAAATTACGTATTAAGAACTGCTTCCCCTTTGTTTATTTTTATAACTGATTTTTTGGACCATTCACTAAATTTTTAAGGGACACACAGAGCATCTATTTCCTAAATAAATTACTAACTAAGATTAATAATAATAAAAAGAAATAAAATTTATTTACTTCATACCAAAACTTTGAAACAATAAATAAAATCAGATTCTTGAGCAGGGTGCAGAAAGATAGAAAACAATGTATGTATTCTTTCACTTGAGCATGGAAAAGTTGGCTTACATTACTTTACAGCATGTTTGAAATTGAGCAGCAATCTTTTAAATAGTAGACAATATATAGCATC
The DNA here is from genome assembly GCF_026930045.1 of Uloborus diversus. NCBI lineage: Eukaryota > Metazoa > Arthropoda > Arachnida > Araneae > Uloboridae > Uloborus > Uloborus diversus. The sequence goes on along the minus strand of NC_072737.1, from coordinate 17,012,209 downwards.
CTGAGCAAACAGAGTTCGTACTCAGTTTCAGAAATAAAATGAAGGAGTTTTGAAGGAGTAAAATGAGATTTTGAAGGAGTACTAATGGAGTGTCATTAAATGATGTCACACTTTTTTTCAATATATTTGACCATCAGCACCCTTTATCACAAAGTGTCACACTTCACCCCAAACTTCTCCTCTTGTCACGTCATATTTTTCACAAACATATTGTTACAATAACTGTGTGATGTCACTTTTTGTCACCCTCTCTCTTCCCCCTGTCACAATTTCATGAACCCTTCTCCTCCTCAAAGCATGACATCACTTGTGGATGACCCTTTTAACAATATCATAACTGCAATTAACTAAACAATTTTTTTTTAACGCAATCACTTAATGTAGTACATTTACTTATGCAGTTTTAAATATTTAAATAATAATTAGACAATTTGACTTTTGCTGCTGAGAGTGTGGTGGAGGAAAAAGCAATAATCATAAAACTTGAAAAAATTGCCAAACACGATTTAAGCATGTTTTACTTCACTTATGAAATGTCTCAGTCTTCTAATAAAATTTTCACCTTCAACTTTTATGAATTAACTATGATCAATTTTAAATCGAAAAAAATAAATGCACGAAATTACTACATTAAAATTGCCTTTGTGACGAAATTAGTTGTCAATCAAAGTATTTTATGTTTCTGTTATAGAGGAAGATTATGTAGTCTTGAACTAAATAAGGAGTCAAAACCAAAATGAAGGAGTTTGAAGGGCCCTTCAAAATTTTTTAATAATTGAAGGAGTATTGGAGGAGTTTTGAAGGAGCGTACGAACCCTGGCAAAACAAACATGGCTTTTTTGTTAAATCCTGTATTATTATCTTATATGTATATATATATATATATATATATATATATATATATATATATATATATATATATATAAAACTTAAAAAATGGAACAACCATAGATGCGGAACTTTACTATACGCAAAACTGAAATTCAGCTGATTAGTGGAAAAATCCATTTATGAATAATATTAAAATTTCATCTTGATTATAGAACACAAACAAGAAATTACGTTTGCTATTCTTTTTCCTCCCTTCATTTCACTCTTCATCCTGGCAAATGTATGATAGTATGAGGCAACATATGTGATCACAGATTTTTCATCAGGTTTTGAGGTATCCACATCTGAAAGAAAAAATTAATTTCAATAAGAGTTCAAAAAAAATTTAAAAATCAATAAGTAACACTGGAGAACAACAATTTGACAGTCTTGAATCTGACTTGTGTTTGACTAGGTTATAGCCTCTGACCCAAGAAATGGTCACGCTCAATTTAAGTTTATTCATCAAGTTTTTAAGGTACATGGTGCTCAAGACTCCACTAATAGGGAAAAATATAGAACATTTTTATAAAAATATAGGTCAAGAGAATTTTTTTCTAATTGGTTTGAAATTGATAGAGATAAAAACAGAAACCAATACGAAAGCTATCACAATTAAATTCTGATACTATTTCAAAAAGCCTCAAAATCTTGCAAGTACAACAATTGTATTGTTCTTCTTATTGTTTTTTGTAACCTTCAAAATGTTGAATAAATCTCTCCTTAGAGACTTGTCAAACCATTTAAGTCCAAAATGTGACAGGTAATGGGAGTTTCTGGGGTGTAAACTGCTCAAAGCAATTAGGGGAGCAATCACACAAAAGTGAAGAAACCGATGTGAGGTAGCCTTGCAAAGGCATAAAATGGAGTATAGACATGTAATAAAATGCAATACAGCAAAAAAGAAGCAGAAAACATTTGTGTGGGAACTTAACTCCTCTTAGAACAGTGAAACAAACATGAAATTATGCCTCTCCAACATTGTCTGCTACAGTTTTACCTTGTGTTTGCCCTGATTTCAGTTCCCCGATAAAATGTCAAGTTACGGAATCCGGTGAATTAGTCTTGTGGCATTTTCCAATCCAAAAAAAAAAAAAAAAAGAATGGTTGAATTTTACCGCTCAGACAGTGAAAAAATGGGCTTCTGTTAAATCATGATTTCAGCACTTGTATCTGTTTTCTGCTTTTTGACTACAGAAACGCTGGTTTGCTTCCGAAATTTACATTTTATTCTCATGTTTTCTGAAAACATGGAGGCTTTATTGGAAATTAGTTTCCGGAATAACATTTTTCTAAATTTTGTTAAAACCATGTGCTTCCCTAATTTTTTTGAGCAGTGTATATATGTATGTATGCCACTTTTTGAGAAAAACCACACAATTTTAGGAACTCAAAACCATTTCTTAAACAAACATTAGCTTTTGATACACATGAAGCAAAAAAAAAAAAAATTGTTAAGTACCTTCTGCATCCAGCAGACGTGGGATCCCCAGCTCCTTCTGGGCAATATCGAAGGCGTTATTGAGATTCTGTATGTGGCTGTTGCTCTGGAGAGCGGAGAAGTTGATGAGGTCGGGACGGTGATTGTGGATGAGTGCATTGAATCCCAAACCACTCCGCCAGCTCACATGGAAGTCCTGGATGTTCACACCAGCATAGCTGGAGAGAAAAAAGAGCAACATAACATGTAGGATGTATGTAGTAATAAATTTTCAACACTGAACCTAATATTTCAAGGAATCAGTGGCGCAGTCGGACCAAAATTCTGGGAGGGTGTTTTAAAAATCAAAAATTGTGGCGGTTTTTTTTTTTTTCAGTCATTTTAAATGTGAAAATATTATTTCATATTTATCACATATTTTTCACACTTTTTATATATTACGGTTTTAATGGCTCAGTAATTATTCTTTTGTACCACTTGTTTAAAATATAATAATTTGTATTGATATCTCAATGACTTTAAAATTAAAAAAAGGGAGCAGAGGATTAAGAAAAAAAGCAATTTATTTATAATTACTTTTATTTTAACCTTATATCCATTTCTCGTGATTTTTTTCATTTAAATCTCTTCTCTTCAGTTTCATAAATGTATCAATGGCAGAACAAAAGGGCTAGGTTGTGGGGAAAAAATATTTTGTTCTGGAAAATGGTTTTTATCCTCCCATATCACTGCAAGGAGCTATTGTTTTAAAAGAGAACAGTATGTTTGAATGTAACAGGTTATAAAAAAACAAACAAAAATGGGTGCCTCAAAAAGTAGTATCCTTTTTCAGTAAGGTTAATCTGTTGACATACTAGCAATGTCAATTAAATATAAATAAAGAGGTTGTCTACAAGCAAATAAAAATTGCTTTTCAAAATTTATTGCCTAAACCTGCGTTGGTTTTTCAAGCATTGTCAGATTTCTATCAAAGCAAAGTAGGATGCGAGTCAAGTGTGGGAAATGTGTGTGTGTGTCTTTTTTTTACTATTTTTGAAAGCAAAATACCAAAAAATGTTTACTTTGTACTGCTAAATGTGTGTGTGTGTGTTTTTTCAATGTATATATTTTCATCCATCTGGTAAAAATGAATGATTTTCTAAGTGTAAAATATAAATAACTTCAAATATCCTTTAAAAAGGTGTCCTAAAGATGCCAAGCGATCTTAAGTAAGTTTTCAAAGTATGCTTGTCCTTTTTAGGGAAGAGAGCGGCAGAGATTTTTTTGCTCACATGCTAAAGTGAATTAAAAATCTGTTAAGTTCGTACAGTTATGCGATTCATCAAAAAGTGGATTATTTAAGGATATGTTTTTTTCATCCATAAACTCAATCCATTTGAACAAAGAAATTTTATAACTCTAAAAAAAAATATCAGCAATTTATTGTTACTTTTTGGTTCAGTTAACTTTGGTTTGAGACCAAAAAAAAGTGCACTATTCATTTCTTCTACACTTCGTAACTATATTGAAATACATACCCAGCAGTTTTTCTTTGGCACCATAACAATAAAGCATCCTTAGCTGACTTTTTCTCACTGCTTTCATCATCTTCATTCTATAGAGAAAGAAAATAATTGGAATTGATTAAATCCATAATAAATTTGGAGCAACTTTTCACTCAGATTAAAAGAGTAAAACAAATTTTTTCAAGTACTCACAACATCAATTTCAATTTCTTGAATCTGGAACCTTAAAATGATAGTCCATATTAAACCTAATATTAGCCTGGGGTTACCATCAACAATATCTTCTGCACCAATACTCTCCAGCCGTACCTGAGGAAGAGGGATAAAAAAAAGATAAGTTTGGGTAAATAATTTAAGTCACCTCAAAAATGGCATCCCCCCACCTCCTCTCCATTTTTAATTTACCAAAAAAATGGAAAACTGACTTTTTGGATAAGTAAAAAAAAAAAAAAAAACATTTTGGGCTGAATTTTAATTTTCCTAACATTTTTTTATTTTCCCTGAGCTTGTAGGATTATGGTAAAACTTGTTAGTATAAGTATCTTATCGAAAACAAGGTCCCCCCCCCCCCCCCTTGTGAAATAGCTATATTAGTATAAATGTTCGTTCTACAAGAACATTTCAAAAATCTGTATATTAACTGAAGAAAAAAAGTATAGAGAATGTATAAACATTATAAAGCATGTTTTTGTTAAAAGGTAATAACCATCACCCATAGACTAATAATAAGAGTAGACCGAGCTTTCTCATTCTTGCTGATAAAGAAAATTGATTCATAGATGTATCATGTGACTAGTGGAAGGGCTTGGCGAAGACTTTGGCAGCATGGTTGCTAGATGGCAGGAATTATCTACAGTTTGGCACTCGACATGTATTTTAAGACAATGTGTTTTCATTAAAAAGAAACTTCCAGGTGCAGAGATTGAACTGCTTTTCTTTTAGTTATGCATTATTTTGACATTAGTAATAGTTTTTGATCAGTTTTCGGTAACTTTTATTTCATTTGGAGCTGTCAGCGTTGGCGTGAACGAAATGGCGTAAACGTTTTGCGTTAACGCAAAAATGTACTATTCGGTATCTTAAATTGAAACTGTAGGTAAAAATCTTACCGTTTGCCGATTCTTCTTGGTCGCTTGCATCTTTTATTGCTTAGAGGGTTATTGAAATTGACTAAAGAAAATGCACAATGCTATCTAAACAAAAAACTCACTATATTAACAAAATATTTACAACTTAGAATAACAAATTTACAAATCGGACTCCATAAAAGATCATTCTTCCGTGTTCCATCAATTCTATTTATTTCATTTCGCGCTGGCGTTGACCGTCTGCTACGATCAACGCCCGCTGTTGCTAGGATATCCACCAGTCACATGGTTTGGTTTATGAGCAGCAAAAGGGTTGCCATAGCTCGGTCTACTCTTATTATTAGTCTATGCCATCACCATTATATGACGGACATTTTCAGTGTTGCCAGATGGTCAAATCAAGATTTCCACAATTCCCTTCCAACTTTTCCCCAAAAAGCGATGTTTTCTATCAAAATTCCCCAAATTCAAAAATTATTTTTCCACCAATATTTTCATAAAATGAATCGACTTTCTCTGATATTTTTGTCTCTTGAAAAAAATTTTCCCCCCAAAAACCAAATTTTCCTATAAAACTCCCCAACTTTTTTCTTCCCATTTTCGTTTTTTTTTTTGAGCAATCATGATTGCTTATTGCTTTCATTTGACTGTTTTTGATGTTAGCTTATTTTTCCCACCGCCACCCTCCGCACCATCACCGTGGACAGGCGGGCTCCTCACGCTGCTGCTCCTCTAGCGAAAGCCGTCTCCAGGTTGCATCCATGTCCTACACACACACGCATACATACACACACACACACACACACACACATACATACAGACACTTACACATATACACACACAAAAACCTACACACACACACACAAAACTACCCACACTTTCATGCCTGCACACAGACACAAACACACATATCCCCCCCCACACACACACACTTGTGATTGCGAAAAATATAATTTGAATTCAAGATGTCGAAATTCAATTTTTTTTTTTTTTTTACTTTTTTGTTTTTTTTATTTTTAATAATAATAAAGCTGAAAGTCTCTCTCTCTCTCTGGATATCTCTCTGTTTGTCAGGATCTCTGTGACGCGCATAGTTTTTAGCATAGGGTTATACACTTTTAAGCGATTTTTCGAAAATTCGATTTTGTTCTGTTTCTATTCCATATTTAAGAAAATTACCAAGTTATCATAACGTGGAACCGTAACGTGAGCAAGCCAATTGGCAAGAAATTCATCATGCGTTATTTGTAAATGTACAGGAGAACCAAAGGACCTTTTAATTTTCTACTACAGGCAAAGCCGTGTGGGTGCACAAGCATAAGTACAAGCGCCTGACCGAGAGATAAGAAATAGCCAAATATTTTTTTCTACTCGCATTTACTACTCTGCTTCTGTATGTACATTTAAACTATGATAATTTTCATATATATTTATCCAAGAACATTCTTCATCACACTTATTTTTACCTGTTTCACGTATCAACTAGTTGCTTACGCAGGACATTAATGCGAATTCCGTAACATAATATTCCACATAATGCGAAATGCGAATTCCATAAAGTTGAGCAAAGCTAAACCAACGCTGTTTGGTACAAACAATGTAACTACCAGGTGTCAAGACACGAATTTAAATATGAGAAAAAAAATTTCCCTAAGGTTTCCCCCCCCCCCATGTTTTCCCCAAGAAAAAAAAATTTTCCCCAAAGAATTCTCCTCAAAATCCATTTCCCCACATTTCCCCAGAGAGCACCAGATTTCCCCAAAACGGGGAAATTTCCCCCAAACTGGTAACACTGGACATTTTATTGAAAAACATCTTACCTTTGTGTGTAAGAATGCGAGACTTTTATTTACATTTTCTATCTTGTGTACCCTCATTTTTCCATGATTGGGCTTGCCCAGTTTTTCCCCAGAAATTATTTCTAGCAGTTTTAGTAGCTTTTTCCCGTCCGCAAGGTCTGTGAAGAGGTCCTCCACTTCCATGCGGGCCTGAAATTATGAGGTCATAAGGTTAAAAACAGTACTTGATACAAAAAGCAATATGCACACTTAAATTGGCGTACAAACTACAAGGATTGTGGTCAAAATGAAATTTGATAAGCTATAATAAGTACATTGTTTATAGTAATGTAATCTAGCTAATTTACAGTTTGATGGAAGTTTCAATCCCCTTTATTTTTAGGTGAAGTATTCTTCATAAAATAACTGGCCAGTAAAAAAAAAAATCAGTTAAAAATGAAATATTTTTACTTGCAGCTGATACCAAAAAATCTAAGCAAAAAAAAAAAAAAAAAAAGCAGTTTTAGAGACATTTTTAAAAATGTAATTTTACTTCTCCAAACATCAATAAAATTTAGACATTTGGAGTTAACCTTTAGCCAACGGCGGTACATATGCTGTACCGACAAAAAGTGCTCTCTTCCTACGGCTGTGGTACAACGTCTGTACCAGTCCTTCCCTTCCCCCTCCAGTTACTTCCCGCAGTTGATAATCCTTTCACACACGCCTATGCAGGGAGAAAATGAATGAAACGCACTACACCCCTTTTGGGGGTCTGTCAATCAGAGGCGTTTGGCATAGTTTTGTTCCCAGTGAAGGAATGTGTGGCGAAGTTTCGAAAAAGAGGGGAGAAAGAAAAGAAGAAGTAAAATACTTGAAGGAAAGAAAAATTTTTGATAGCCTTTTTCTGTTTAATAACCCAATAGTAAGGCTTCCTATAATTAATAACAGCATATTTTACTGAGTACAAAGCACCTATTTAGTTTAAGCAGTGTAGATATTTAGGGAGCAGAGCGCAAGAAACATCATTCTCCAAAATATTTCTTTTGTTATGGTTTTATAAAAATAATTAAACACTTGAAAAGCATATCTTATTTTGCTAACTTTTCGAAAATGAATATCATGCTGAATAAGAAACAACTTATCAATTTGCGATTTGCCACGTTTCATTTATTTCTTTATTTACATTTTAACTGAAAATTATTTGTAATACCGTTTCAACAAAACATGGAAAACATTCTAAAATCAATAAATTTGAAAGAGAGGTCCAATTAAGAATCTGTGTCGTGAATCTTTTGGTTTGAAAATTGAAAGTTAGACTAAATGCTCATTTTTTTTTTTTTTAATAAAAAGAGTCACTAGCACAGCCAGAATTATCTTCTGGAGGGGGTTTTCTGTTCAAAACGAGCCTTTTCATATGTAAAAGTTATTGCACTAGGGATGGCAAGAATGTTAAAATCAAGGGCTCTGAGGGGTGTTTTTACCCCCCCCCCCTTCGCTACGCCTCAAAATCTATCTAATTGTTCACTTATTGCGTGAAAAGCATAAAAACTTAATTTTGATATTTTAGAAAATATAAATGTATTTCCTTGATATTTTGTCTATAGCAAATATTATTTCAGTAGAAAGTCAAAAGGACTAAGGATATGCTGAATGAAACAAAATAAGTATGGTACACCGGGGCACGTTTAAAAGGATTTTTTTTTTTTTCGCTGAATTTTTTAATTTTATGGTTCAACTTAGGAATTCTTAAACGTTATGGCCTTATAAAGCAGTTAATAAAGTATAAATTTGTGCATTCAGTTTTCCCCCTGTTTGTATTTAAGGGGTTTAAAATGTTAATTTTTAAGTCAAAGTCGGTTGCTCCTCTTTCTTCCTTGCGCAAAAAAAAGAGGTTAAGTGAAAAGATTTATAAGAGCACCTGATATATCTTACTCAGTTTTCAATGAGAGTCTAATGTCTGTTTATTTTTTTTTCTGTTAATTAATTCTTACATTTGGAACTGTTTATGCCAGTAAAAAATGGAAGAAAGAGGTTGGTTTTCTGTTTACTCATGCAAATTTTTTTTTTACTTATCTTCTCTTACTCACAAATAACAACGTACTGGGTAGTGAAAATGTATTATAAAGATAGTACATAAATAGGAAATGTTGAAAAGAGGAAAGACTTGGAATCTAAAACAAATTTGCCCAGATATTTATCTTGTGCATTGTGAAGGGAGCGGAACTTAATCCTTCAACAATTACTAGAGGTATTTCAACCACAATTAGAAGAAAGAGTGAATGGGGATATCAGGGGATTTGTAGGCTGTCTCTCCATATTATCTCACTCGACAGTGATTGACTTTGAAACGCCAGCTTCATATACAAAAAAGGGTGCCTTGCATGCTCTAAAAGATAGATAAGCGCTAACGTTCTTTATGTAAATGAATACGGTGTTCAAGCATATTCCGCTTGCACCTGCTCAGAAAATCAAAGCAAGGAATTGTTCGCTATTATTGTGGATTCTTTCTTGGACACACGTATTAGTGTCATCATTTTTCTGAATAGCCAAGCTGAAAAGCAAAGTTGCCTCCCTTGAATCTAAGGTATTCTACATTGTATTTACAATGGCTTTGGTCTCAGTTGAACGCTATTTACCTCCGCATTTTAGCGCACAGATAAGGACATCTGGCATTTATTGAATCCAGTGGTCTACCTCACAAATAGAGTTTGATATTTATTATTTTGTTGTCGTTAGCCTTAGGTTAGATGAGAAGCGTTATTTCAGTGATTTCAATTTTAAAACTGAACCAAATATACTTACAGAAAATCTAAACCTAGAGAACCCCATAAGGAACAAGGAGGGAAAAAAATTATTTTCAAACCATTGAATAAGTGATGACTAGCCAAGTATAGTGTCCCACTATAGTAACCCTGTATTGCGGAGAGCTCAGCGGTCGAAGTGGACATCGCCCCCTTTATGCTGTCCTATTCGGGGGGGGGGGGGGAAGGAACTAAGAAAGCTTTGAGCCGTAGGGAGAGGGAAAAGATAATTGTATAGTTGCCGTAGCCTAAAGGTTAAGTCATGGATAAAAAAAATAATTGCTTAATTTTTTGCAAAAACCAAAATGTTTGTACATTAAAGCTGAAGTAAAATGAATGACAAAAGTGTGGGGGGGGGGAGAGTAGGTTTTCCTGCCTAAGGCAGATTAGTACAGGATAAAGGATCCTAAATTCAAACTGAACTGTCTAGTTCAGATGTTTTTTCAATCTGAAGCTTTGATTTTATTTTAATTTTTAAAAATTCTTTTTAACATAACATTGCATTATTTTATCAAAAATTACAAAATTTGCCATAATCTATAATAAAATCTGTAATTCTACACATTTCCATGATATAACACAAAAGTAAAAGTTTCCAAAAGAATTATTTTTTATTTCAATGAAAGGCACTGGTGAGTGGAAGATGGGAATCTTTTAATTTTACAGGAGGGTATCAAAAGGAAAAAGACCCCAATGGAACCAATAGATTTTTACTATGCAAACCTTTTTAAGAGATGAAGTAAAATGAAATTCAATATAGAAACATTTGTACAGAACAAATGGTAATACATAAAAATAATGCGAGAACAAAATACATATTTCTAGATTTGCTTTTATATTAATGAAATATTATAAGTCAAAGAGGGAATTCGTATTGCGATTGCAAATATCGTGAAGGGTACCAAACTATTACACGGACATTAAAAGATTTTACTACTTTTTAAAAAAACTAATTAATATTTATTATTGGGGTAGTAAAATAAAAACCAAAATATGAAGAACACTATTACAGTACTTAGGTAAGAACAATAATGCAAAGAAGCTCATGCATTAAACAGGACTATTCTTGCTAGATTGAAAGCAAATAGTTTTGTAAAGCAATCGTTTTTGAGATGGCAAATTTTATAAAGGGTGAGCCATGGGACCCAAAAGAGTTCTTATGGGGATCCCGAATTAATGAATGAAAATAAAATAAACTAAACATAAATCAATAAATCAGAAGAAATAAAAAGGAAGATTGCAAAACATCAAACGTTAACAGGAGTTTTGAAAAAAAAAACACACACAAAAACAAAACTCGAGTTTCACCTTTTGTAGGAAGGAGTTCATCCATTTGGTAAAAGTCTTCTTTTGAATGTGAAGGCGCTCTTCCTGTAGAGCTTTAATACGCCCTGTCTCGAATTTGATGGCATCCTCCCTTTGTGACATGTCTTCTGCCTAAGCTCTGCACCTTCACATCACTCTGAAATGAGAAGGAAAGTGCATTAGCATCAACTTAGGGCATCGCCCACCAGGGGCAGATCAAAATAGTTCGTCAACTAAATAAAATATAAACGGCTGCATTGTAATGTAAAACAATCTATCAAATAAAAATTAACCATACATTAAACTATAAAATTACAAGCATGAGCAGAATGACAGCAGAGCTAAGTATTGCGGCAACATGAATAATATTTTACTCTTTTTGTCAATTAAGAAAGTAAACAAGTCATCAAGACCAAGACTAATAGGCTGTTGACTAGTTTGCAGTATGGTTTCAGTTAAGGTAAATCCAGTACTACTAATTTATTGCATTTCTACGACAAGGTTACCTTATTTTTGTATTGGAAAGGGTTCAAAGAAGGGTAACTAAATTAGTAAGGGGACTCTCAGATTTAGATTATGATACCAGACTTAATAGGCTTAACATGTATAGCCTGGAGCAAAGGAGAATCAGAGGGGGGACATGATTCAGTTATTTAAATTTATCAAAATGAAAGATGTAAATGGATTAAATTTTTGCGGGGAAAGCAGGACAAAAGGTCATTGTTTTAAGCTATTTAAATGTCAGGCTAACTTGGAAATTAGGAAAAACTACTACTTTAGCAGGGTCATGGGCACTTGGAATAGCTTACCGGAAGAGGCGGTAATGAGCAAGGGGGTGGATAGCTTTAAGAGGGCCATTGATCTTCATTGGGGACTAATTAATTGACTAGGACCAGCCTAGCTGGGCCCAGAGCCTGTTGCTGGTTGTCACATTTGTATTTGTATTAAAACAATTGTAGTGCTTGGATTAAAAACTAAAAGCACACCAAAAAGAATAAACTTCATTTTAACACTAAAACGGCATTTTACAAAAGCTTTCGATAGCACAAATTATTTTTTTTTCCCTTTTTTAAACATTGTCACACCCTTTAGCAACAGCTCTAATATTAACAATCAAAATTGTCCCCACTCTTCAAACATAAGCAATAAAAAAATCATTTGTCAAAGAATAATTTAAACAGATTGTAAAATTGATCTATTTTATTTTTATAAGCAAACTGAAACATAAGACAACTCTTTTCACCTGGATGTATCATTTTATTTCAATTGATGGTGTTCGAAGAATAATTATTTTTCACTTTTTTAAACAATTTCCTGCTGTGCTTTGAAGTTGGTATCCCCCCTCTTCAAATGTTTTTATAAATTTTGTTAATTTCTTTGAAAATTGCCCCAGGGCATATCTTGCTTTTGTTTCATACTTTATCATACTTTAGTTCCAGGGAAGGTTTTACCAAAAAATTCTCATGATCAATCTATATGATAAGATAAAACTTGATTTCATTTATATATTAAGACTCGACCGATGCATCGGCTAGGCCGATGCATCGGTGCCGATGGTTCACCAATTTAGCAATCGGCATCGGCGGCCGATGCTAACTTGCAGGAAACATCGGCCCATCGGCCTTAAAAAACATCGGAAAGCCGATGGAACTGGCCGATGTTTTTGAAAAATAAGGACCTTGGTTGTTTTACTTTTTAATACAAAGTAAAGGGAGTTTTTGTTTTCATATAAAATTGTTTATTTAAATTTCAGTATGAATTTCTATTTTAGTCACCCCTGAAAGAGTTTTTAATACTGCATTCAGGTACCAAACGTGTTAATTATTGCGTGGTTTCTTGCGGCTGGATGTACGTATGTATCTCTCATAAGTCATAACTCAAAAATGGTAAGCTGTAGAAGGCTAAATTTTCGCATATGGGGTGTGCGTACGTTCCAGTTGTGCACTTCCCTTTTTGTTTTCGATCGAGTGTTCTAAAAAGCCTATTTACTCATTTTTTGTGGCTATTAACTACTTATTTCAATGGAAAACTGATATAGCGTCTCAGACTGACGATCATTTGGTGATATATTGCCGAATTTGAGACGATGGAAACAAATATGAGATGGCGAAACTGGTTTTGTTTCATTTTGTTAGATTCCCGTTAAACCGGCGGTAATTTTTAATTTTTCGATATTTGTAAAATTAATCACAGTAATGCAGTCTTTTCTGTATTGCTTCGGCGGAGCTAAAAGTTTGGTGCCCGTCGAAATACCCTTTTGGGGCCCTATTTCTCTATCACAGAAGTTCTAAAACATTTATCATAAACATTTTTGTAACTTCTACGGTGCCCCAATGGTTATGGGCCTCTCGCGCAATTGCAACATTTGCTAAATTTTAAATCCGCCACTGCACGTCAAAACAAACTCGGGTGCAAGTTTTAAAAGGGTTTTTCTGCTCAATGTTTATAATTGTTTTGAACTCTTATTTTTACGACTATTTTTTGTATTTCCGAGAACACTTGCGTGCCCCTCCTCCCACTCCCTCAATTTCTGAAATTAAACTCTAGTTGTACTTCTTAGTTGTTTAAAACTAACACCATTCCTAAAATTAGAGATTTTTTTTTTCAAGCTTTATCTATCGTTTAGGAAGAATTTAGAGCATTAATGTAAGAAATTGATTAAAGACGTTTTGAATGGTGACATAATTCGGAAATCAAAGGGACTTTTGAATTTTTTCTTCAGAAGTGCTGAAGTAGATTCAGAAACTCTTCCGAGGCGTTGGTGGTAGCGGTTCTGTACTAAAAAAATGATCTTTCAAATCCCTGATAATCTTATCAATTTATTTCTGATAGATTTTTTTTGAGCAATCGCGATTGCTTATTGTTCTCATTTGACTGTCCTTGACGTTACGCTGATTTTATTTCCCCTCCCCCGCCTCCCTCTGCCGCACTCCCGCCCATCGTCCTCCGCAGGCGCGGCTCCTCCGGTCCTGAGCAATGTCCCCCGAAATCCACTTCTCCTGGTCGGTGGCGTCCATGTCCTACACACGCTCATACACACACATACACACACACACACACACGCCTATATCCATACACAAGTCTATGCACACACAAGCTTACACATGCACAAGCACCTACACACACAGAGACATACACGCCTACGTGTGTGAACAGGTCTACGCACACACACAACTATACACACGTAAACGCCCAGGAGAAGGGCAGGTTTGGGGGGGGGGGGGAAAGGAGCAGTTTCTAGAAACAATAACTCCAATGAGTAGGGTCCTGTCGCAACTCGTGATTGCGAAAAACATAATTTGAATTAAAAATATTAGAACTCAAATTAATTTTTTTTTAACTTTTTTTTTGCCATCGGCCAACGGCATCGGCCATCGGCAATCGGCCATTTGGAAGAAAACTATCGGCCATCGGCCATCTTTGAACAATCGGCCAACAATGGGCATCGGCTCATCGGCCAAAAAATGCCATCGGTCGAGCCATATTATATATTCTACTGATTTTTGTTACAATAGGTTATTTAAATAAGGAAAGGCTACTTTAAGGATATTAACATGAGAAAATGCAAAAGGTGTTGTGTACCTTTTGCATTTGCTCATGGGCATGCCCTTTTGCATCTGGGTATCTTAATAAATGAGGACTTCAAGTTTAGTCAACAGTGCAGCATTGCAATTAACAAAGCTCACAGAATGCTTGGGTTTATTAATTGATCTATTTCAAACAAATCTAAGAAGGTTCTTCTGCCTTTAAAAAGGAGTTTACTAAGACCCCATTTGGAGTATGCTGTGCAGTTTTGGTTGCCTTATCCGAGGAAAGATATTTGTGTATTGAAAAGGGTTCAAAGAAGTGTAACTAGACTAGTAAGGAGACTTTCAAATTTATATTATGATACCAGATTTAATAGGCTTAATATGTATAGCCTGGAGCAAAGGAGGATCAGAGGGGACATGATTCAGTTGTTTAAATTTATCAAAATGAATGATGCTAATGGATTAAATTTTTGCACCAAAAGCAGGACAAGGGGCCATATAGTTTTAAGCTATTCAAAACTCAGGCTAACATGGATATAAGGAAAAACTACTACTTTAGTAGAGTTGTGGGCACTTGGAACAGCTTACCGGAAGAGGTGGTAATGAGCAAGGGGGTGGATAGCTTTAAGAGGGCCATTGATCTTTATTGAGGACTAATAAATTGTCTAGGACCAGCCCAGCTGGGCCAAGAGCCTGTTGCTAGTTGTCACATTTGTATTTGTATCTATTAAATGAAAAAAAAATCTGATGTGTACGCTACATAAGTTTACCCCAATCAAATGTTCGATATCATTTCAATAATTAAAATAAATAAATGCGTGTACTCATTTTCCAATGATCAGAGTAATATTTCTAACATTTATATTTTTTGATACTTTCAAAATGTGTTAGAGTTTGGCACTAACAAATTTAAAGAGTTTTGATTTTTATTTTTTTTTTTAGCCCCAGGTATTCAAAACCTGAACGAAAACACTACTGTTCTGTAAGAAATTACTTTTGCAACAACTGTAACAAAAATAAGCACTAGAGTTTAAAGCATCGTACAAGTAGTCAACAATAAAAGTTTTATTTTTTAATGAAAATAAAAATATATAATAAAATAAAAAATAAACGTTCAGCAAAAAAAAGTGTTTTGAAAGTATATTTTGAATCAATTTTGAAAATTTAAACCATCAACCCCTAAATACGGCCATTTAGTGCCCAGTAATTAAGCGTCTTCTGCAACGTGTAGGCGGTGTGAGAAAAATCTGCCGCTCTCCTTTACGCAGGGTGCTAATGTGTGATCTCCTGAATGAATCAAACAGCCAAAAACTCATCCATCATTCTCATCCGTTTGCAACAACATCCGTTTCTCGCCTTCCAAAGCGCGTCAATCAAAACAGAGCGCACACAAAAGATGTTTTCTCCTTTGCGCAACCGGCGACCCTGTTTCTCCGCATCGCACAACAAATCGGGAAGAAGCGAAATCGCAAAGCGGATGACACTGCTCAGATGCACATGGGTTGTTGGGATGTTCCGACATTCTAAAAGCATCGGACTGCTAATGAGAGAAAGCTTCGATTGAGGGAAAAGAAAAGATTCAAGTTACAGGAAAACGTTTTCTCTCACTTTCACTAACAGGGCCTGATTATTGCCAACTGGGCCTTCGATATTCAGGCCGAAATATTAGGCCATTTTATTCCCCCAAATGGCTGAAATTACTTTAGCCTATTGCTAAAATTGATTCAGCCGACGGCTATAATTATAAAGTTTGAATACGGGAGGCCTCAAAAAAGGATTTGGCATAGGGCCCCTCGATATTTTAATCGGTCCCTGTTCCCTAACCTCAGATCGCTGTTTCAGCAACTGTTTGTTCTATGTCCAATTTTCGGTGAAACAGACTTGCATTGTATTTTTGAATTATTTCACGCGTAGTATTTCCCTTTACACAGAGATTTTAGTTTTAGAAACAGTGAAAACCATGTTTCTGAAAACAAAAATTCATCCGCTGGCGGAAGATGTCGTAATTTCCAAAAGGGGAAACATTTATACAGCATTAGTTTTCCAAACACAAAGCTCTCGGCTCGGATCCAGGGGAAAGGGGGGGGGGAGGGGTCAATCCTTTCGTATTCGTCATTTCGAGAGGGGGGACAAAGGGCATATACTCAATGTAAATTTCACCGAAAACAAAACCCACGATCAGCTAAAAGAGCCGGGGGGGGGGGCAATCGATCCCTTCCCCTAATCCCCATAAATGACGGGTCTGCCCCTTCCCCTTCCTCCCTTAAGCGACCAAATATAGACGAAAGGTGCATTATTGGGAGCCATGTTTCGAAAAAATTGCCATCGGTCCAACTTTTTGATCCTAAAAATTGCACTTTGACCTCCCGCCCCCCTTGAACAATCAAAAGGCAAGTTCAAATCCCGCTGCTTATATCTAGCTCTTATTCAGCTTAATTAGCCATAGCGGTTTTTTTTTTAAACCGTATTTGAAGTAGAATCAGGTTTTATGGAAAAACACTATGCAACAAGGATGCCGGGAATAATTTTTTTTTTTTTTAAATTATTATTATTATTTTATTTTTTATTTTTTTAACCACAAAGTCATTCTCAAGTGCTACTGAAGCTGCGGCTATATACCCTGCTAAAAAAATCCGATAGCGAACAAACACATACAAAAATTATATAAATACATTTCGGTGCAACCCCAGATCTTAAACTGTTGTTGATCACAGCCGAAGATGGACATACAGCCCTTGAGTCAGTTCAAAAACGACGAAAGAGAAGAGAAAAAAAACTTCATTCAGAACATTTCACGTCGTAAAAAACAAACTGACGAACGAGCGAAAGCGCGGAACTCAAAATGGTTCCCGTTTTTGGTAGTGAACCACGATAAGAAGTAGACACAAATCACGTGCATCTTAAATGGAGGCACAACCTCTTAAATCCAGCCGATCCGAGTTGCTGATATCGTCAAGTGGAGCTGAAAGAAATGCTTTATATCTGAGCTCATAACCCGAGACGATACGAAAACGGTTAACATGGCGCAGCAAAGAGATTTATGACACTTCTTGGCCATAAAATCGCAGCACTCAAACGGAATTGGTTTCAATGAGTTAATAGCAACAATCCGTTTTCCATCTTTCAACAACTGTTTGTGCCGTTGATACTTTTGATGCCCATTGCGGCATGTTTGGCAGTAAAAAAAGAATTTCAAAAATAACTTTCTACAAAGTTTAATCAGCAAGAAAAAGGGACACTTAAATATTATTATTTTTTGTCTGTGTGTTTGTCTGTGTAACCCTATCTCTTCCAGATTGTAAATGTCTACCAGGTCCATACTCGCAGGGTACGGGAAGCCATTCTTCTCTGCCTCATTTGTCGAAAGTTAAAATGATCGGAGATATGAATTGATAAAAATAACAATAAAACCATCAATTGAGGCAGTGAGAATCAAAGGGATGCAAGTGCCAAAACTAAAAATTTGGAGATAACCAGTACAAATGGTAGGTAAACCTCTCCTCCGTCTTAGGGCAAGATATTGTACTAGTAACAGTGACAGGTGCTGCTGTACAGAATGATTTAGAAAAACTTTTCAATAAAAGTCTGGCAACTTTGCCCATCCATATTTTACAGGTCCATGTGTTAACCCCAACAAGAAAGAATGTATCAACTTCCTGCGAAAACGCGTGTAAAAAGCAATGTAATGGGCAAAACCAGCAATAGTATTGTTATGTAATAGGAAATCATTTCTTTCTGATATACATTCTATATGACAGCAATTTAATCAGCGAACACAACTGTAAAGCAATGCTTTATCTGCATTTAACAGTAACAATCCGTTACTATTAAATGCAGATAAAGCACCAACTACTACTGTCTAACCACGGATTGTATGGAAAGACAAACATCCGTTTTACAGCCGTAAATGGATGAATCTATGATTTTTTACCGATGTCATCTTTTGCAGAAGCAGAGTCTCATTCAAATGATCGGAACACTCGCATCAAATTTTTACTTTTCCCCCTTATTCACATAGATTCGTCTTACCTGGACGTTTGAAAATTCCATGCAATCCGTGGTTGAACAGTATGCACCAACATCTCAAATTTCAGGAAAAAGCAAACGAATGAGCAAAATTGTAAAGTACTCATGAATGAAGGTATTACGTATTAACCAATAAAACCATCGAATTTACTGAAAATTTTTGAGGCTGAGGGGAAAATCTTGATAGCTAAAAGAGGATTCCTTTAACATCAAAAAAAATATCCCAATCATAGAAAATAACAATTAACGACGTTAAAATTTAAAGCAAATGTTTTTTCGGTTTGTGTGGGGAAAAAAAAAACTTTTTTTTTTTAATTAACGTAAAAGTTTTGGACCGAAATTCAACTCCAATTAGAAAATCTCTATGAAAATTCGCAATACACAAATTCTTTTTCAAGGGCTTTGGAAAAAATGAAGCAGCGCAATTTAAGAAGTTTCGCGACTTGACATACCCCGCTAAACGTTTTACCTGGCACGGCAAAAAACGAGATTTATTTTTCAGCGTCCACCCCCCCCCCCCAGTTATTATTTTTTCTCAGAAAGTAAAATTACTATTATTTTCCAAAGATAAACAAGTTGTAATAAAATATTTTGAAAGCTACATTTTTTTCCATTACGAAGAAAACAAACTTCGCTGAAATCAAATTATTCAAAAATTATTACAGATCTTGACAAAAAATGCACATTTTTTTCATTATGAATTGATATTCAAAGTAGAATCTGGAAATCTAAACTATAGTGCCTAGAAAGAGTAGTGTGCCGATCGACGGGGAAAAAGTGAGGTCAGATCTGAGGAAAATCCAGATGGCGCTGCGCTCGATTAGTACGTTTTGCTCCTCAATCAGACTCGTTTTAAATCAGCGATTTTATGCTGATTTCGCAGTTTAAAAGCCCCGTTTTTCGGATTGAACTTATTTTTGCGCAAAAGACGAATTCTGTAATAAGTGCTAATTGTTACATGGGTGTTCATTTATTTTTTGAAGCATATAAAATTACCTTATGCTAATTTATCTTCAATGAAAATAGTAAACTATAAGGAGCCATTCATTAAATATGTAAGGGTCCCGAGGGGAAGGGGGGTTGGAAAAGCCTCTACATGCCCTTATTTGGGGGGGGGGGGGTCCTTCTTACGTAATATTTTCCGAGTCGGTATTTCACATTAGAAATTGCGCGGTCAAGTGATTTGGAAGAGATTATGTTCCATTTGCGTCTGGAAGGTAAGAAACGTGCTAGGATAAGATTTTTTTTTATTTGTTTTACAAAGAATTTATAGTGTAAAATATAATAAAAGAGTCGCATTGTGTATAGCATGTTTTATTTGTAATTAATATTACATCAAAAAAAAATGTCGAAAAAACATTCAGTTTAGAGAAGTTTTCAGAAACTATTTCTTTACGCAAAAGGTTTAATTTAATAATGTGAATTTAATAACGATTCCAGTGATGTAACGATTTCAAGATTTGATATTTTATCATTTTGAAAAACGAAATGGAATCTTATGTAAGAATAGGGGGGGGGGGGGGGGGCTGAAAAATCTTACGTACCCTTACACGGGGGCAGGGGGGGGGTCAAAAATTGCCAAAATCATCCTAACGTAATTAATGAATGGCCCCTAGTATTCAATAACTACACGTCTCTTATTTCTCTACTAATAATAAAGCTGAAAGTCTCTCTGTCTGGATCTCTGTGACGCGCACAGCGCCTAGACCGTTCGGCCGATTTTCATGAAATTTGGTACAAAATTAGTTTGTAGCATATGGTGTGCACATCGAAGCGATTTTTTGAAAATTCGATTTTGTTCTTTTTTTATTTCAATTTTAAGAACAGTTTCCGAAGCAAAATTATCATAAGATGGACGAGTAAATTACGAAATTATCATGACGTGGAATCGTAACTTGGGAAGAACGAATGAACATAGCCATTTGGCGAGAAATTCATCATCCATTATTTGTAAATATGCAGGCTAATCAAATGACCTCTTAATTTTCTCCTCCGGGCAAAGTCGTGCGGGTATCGCTAGTTTCAAAATAAAACTGCTTCTAAATTCTTGAAGCTAATTAAAAACTATCAGGGCTTCTCAGTCTGAGTCGAAGAGTCGGAGTCGCTTGAAAACCTACCGACTCCGACCTGTTTTTTTTTTTTTTTTTTTTTTTTCAATTTTCAAGGACTTTCCTTACACTAAAAAAAATAATAGGGCCACTTGCTCCGATGACATATATAACTACATACTAATTTGCAAATAACTGCAATTGGCAAACAGCTGGCTTGATTATTTGTTGAACTTTCGGTAATACTTATCAACGTCAAACTGCTAGTTTGCTTATTTTTACAACGTTCTTTAGAACCTGTCATTAAAACGGTTTTGTTGCCGATAATTATCGAAATAGAAGTAGTTTTTGAGTCTGACGTTATCACTGTCAATAAGGAGTATTTATGTATTTTTATCTTTTATCTCATATGTAAAATAGCGAAAGAAATGTATCCTTAAAAACTAAAAACAAATGGGGAACCTCCTCGACCTTCTCCTTTGTCTAACATTGCTTATGATAGCTTTAAAATGTTCTTTTAAAAGTAAGCGCAGCTTTTGAATCTCCCTACCCTTAATCAGGAAAGAACATGACAGTGTTACAATTAAAAAATCTAAATTAAGTAGCGATCAAAAGAACATGGTGATACATGTTTTTCGACGCAAAAAATATTTTCCCGTTGTCGATATATGAAATTTTAAAGCCTATGGGAATTTTAAGAAAAGCGAGTCTCGTTGTTCCAAATTTAGCGAGTTTCGTGGGGGACAGATATCTTTCTCGCGCTCTGTAGATATGGATGTCCTGCCACATGCAGACGAGGAAATCGTCTGTGAGAAATTGGTACCTTTAATCCCTCACCAAGTGTTTAAATTTGAAACTTTTCTTAAAATTTCGGGAGACTTAAATACCTTTTATCTCGATAACGAGGGACGATAACAATAATAATTATCAATTTTGTACAGGATTTTAAAAGACTGAAATTCAAGAAAAAAAACTTTTTTAAAAAATATAACTTACGTGCTCGTTGATTTCGTTTGTCCGAAAGTCTTATGGTCGGTCGCTAACAGCTACCAGGTGTAGCGTTGCTGGAGATTTCCAACCTATTCTCCAGACCTATAAACTGTAGAGGTTGTGCTACCATATACCGTGCCCAAGTCGGGCTGTTTTTCATTTAGGGGCCTCATTGACACTGGAGTCGCTACTTTCTGCTTTAAACTCATGCTGGCTACATGAATGGGGCTTGAGTTTCCCAAGTGGCATTAAAAACAACAAACTGCGCCCTAAGCCATCTCGATTGATAATACATTTGCCTTAAAATATAAGTATCAAGTTTTCAGAGTCAATTGTGTAAAATTTTGTTTTGAAAACATCCTTGTCTTTGTGTCTACTTCAATAAATGATCTTTTTATCGTCAATATTATTTTCCACATAATTTTCATTATATACAAAAACTACAATATTTGGAGTTTTTTAAATTTCATACAAACCCAATATTCGTTAGGTAAATTAATATGAACAATTTCATTTATAATAGATTTATACGTGGTTATTTCAGTTTCATCTACGGAAAGATCAAGTTTTATTTTTTTCAAACAGGGAAAATTTTTCTTAACTGATGGACCTTTGCTTTTGTATTTTTTAGTAAAGTATGTTGGCAGATTTAGGGAAATTGTCGGAATTGCCTCATCTTTCAAAAAAGGTTTTCCCCGAGGAATCAAAACTTCCTCACCATTTATAATACGTTTAAAATGCGTTTCAATAAAATGTTTTTCGAAGTGCAGAGCACAAAGTGAGCAATATTTATCAAAAACTTTATCTAACCTTGGAATTAACGAATTCCACTTTAGTTTTTCTTCATCTGCTGGAGCTTTAAAAAGCGTAACTTTTTCCTTGAATGTTTTGTATCCAATTTTGCACCCTGGTACGAAACAAGATGAAGCTTTATTTCTTCTAATGTTCAACTTTGATGCCTCCATTAAAAGCCTTAAACGCTGTTTCATGAAATATTCACGAAATAAAGGTACAAAAGAGAAACGCGGAACTAAATTGTAATAAATTCCCGCGTCTACTAATGTAAACACCGCGAAATTGAACGTACACCTCGACCGCACTGCCCTCTAGCGGTTTTCATACACTTTGTCTTCAAGAATCGTGGGGAAAAAAGCGCCGGTCGGCACACTACTCTTTCTAGGCACAATATCTAAACAAAAACTAAAGAATTCTGAGATTTCGCCTGATCAGGAAATGACATACAGAGAAAAGTTCTAAAAAATCGAAGCTTATCACCCATAGAACGTAAGATAAGAGACCACTCATGTTTGTCTTTCAATCGGCACTACTCGAGTGCTGCCACTTCAAATTATCTAAATGTCATCAAGATGAAAAATGAAAATAGAGTGAGCAAAGGGAATTGATTCTCTTTGCCGCAGTTGGTTATCAATGATTAGATATAAACCATGCTCAAATAAAGTTGGAATTCTAAAGGGATTTCATTGAAAACTAAAAAAAAATAAATCAGTGTAATTGCTTCAGATATTCAACAAAGCTTTTGTGCTACGATTTAGGATGAGGTTTTGAGTGAAATATAAACCAGTCCTATCAAACTAAAAACTGGAAGTACTGCAAACAGTACCGGAGATGAGATGACAAAGGTTTGAAGCACCTTTTTTTAAAAAACCAGGAAGCAGGTTGAAAGTATTGCTAACAGTGCCGGATGATGAGAGGACAAAGGCCAAGAAGCAACATCATTCTAATCAGAATGGAGACTGAAAGTACTGCCAAACAGTTCCGGATGATGAGTCGACAAAAGAAAGAAATAATTTCCGCTTTTTGTGAGATTGGAAACCGGAAGAACAGCAAACAGCATCAAAAGATGAGAGGACAAAAGCAGGAAGTTACTTCATTCTAATCTGAATGGAAACTGGAAGTGCTGTCAAACAGTATCGGTTGATGAGAGGACAAAAGCAAGAAGTAATTTCCTTCTTGTGAGACTGGAAACTGGAAGAGCAGCAAACAGCATAGGATGATGAGAGGACAAAAGCAGGAAGCAACTAAATTCTAATCTGAATGGAAACTGGAAGTACAGTCAAACAGTACCGGATGATGAGCCGACAAAAAAAAGAAATAATTTCCTTCTTGTGAGACTGGAAACCGGAAGAACAGCAAACAGCATCAAAAGATGAGAGGACAAAAGCAGGAAGCAATTTCATTCTAATCTGAATGGAAACTGGAAGTACTGCCAAACAGTACCGGTTGATAATAGGACAAAAGCAGGAAGTAATTTCCTTCTTGTGAGACTGGAAACTGGACAGATAGGATGATGAGAGGACAAAAGCAGGAAGAAACTAAATTCTAATCTAAACGGAAACTGTAAGTACTGCCAAACAGTACCTGATGATGAGAGGACAAAAGCAAGAAGGACTTTCCTTCCTGTGAGACTGCCAACTGAAAGCACAGCAAATAGCATCTGAAGATGAGAGGGCAAAAGCAAGAAGCAACTTTCTTCCTATCAGATTGAAAACTGGAAGTACTGTAAACAGAATCGGAAGATGAGGAGACAAAAGCAGGAAGCACCTTCTTTCCATCTTGTCTTACAACCTGTTCGGGGAGACCCAATTTTCAAGGTGAATGGAACAATGGAAACAAAACAAGAAGCAGACAGATCTGGAACCCACATTCCCAACTGCTCCTCCGTTATTTTTACGACTTCAAAACAAATGACGCAAGATTTCGCGACTTTACTAGGAATAACCAGTTTTAATTAAGAAAAGAAAACTGGGAATGCGATAACTGCACGGAGAAATAAGATTCCGAATCATAAATTGTGTCGCCAAAGAGCGGGTTAAGAGTGATGTTGGTTTAAATCTTTAAACAATGCGGCATGTCTCTCGCAGCATAAATAAGCAACTTAAGTACCCTGATTTTTTTCTTCTTCTTCTTCCACCAGCAAAGGATAAACATCGCAGGTAAGAAGCAATAAATTTCACATTTAGAACTATTAACTTTTAAATCTTTTCTGAATAATGTCACTGTCCTTGAAAGGTCATTTATCGTTCACCGCTTTTGCGAGACAGAATGGGGTAGTTTCCAAAAATTTAAAAGTATTTTTTTCTGAAAGAGCATGTTTAAAAACATAGGATCCGACCATTTTTTAAATAATTTGCTTAGGTTTAATATTAAAAAAAAAAATTAAATCGGTGCGCTTACATTGTTTAAACGCCTGCCGATAACATCACAAATGATGAAATGCCATTCAGTGCGGCCATTCACAGAGCAAAATATTTAATTCGCATCTTTACTTACGTGTATTGGCAACCATAGGGTTGATAGCAAGCGTAGAGCGCAATATTAAATTCGCTTCTTGATTATCATAACGTGGAAACGTTTTAGAAAGATGCGTCAAAATGCATCATTTGTGACTTCATCAAGACCACGCCTTGTTTGAAAAGACGGACATTTTAAAAAATTAATTAAAAAATAACTGTTGGGAAAATGAAAGTATTTTCTGGGCCTATATTATTATTTTTGCTTATTCAATCAATTTCAGTGACTAAAAGTAGTACTTTTGACTGAAGGAAACAACCTCATTTGAGATATTTTTTTAAAATAAAAGTAACTTTACAAAATATTCGCCGGACTGGAATTTTTTAATATCTTTCTATCTCTCTCTCTCTTTATAAAAAGTTGTCAATTTGTTTCCATTTTCTCAATAACTAATTTAATTGTTTTATATGTTGATTTTTGTAAACTTATAGAATTTAATTTTTATGCCTAGTACTAATAGTAATTAACTCAAATGCATGATACATCGCAAAATCAATGACTGCTGAATGCACGAATTTTGAAAGTTGAAATACTACGTTAAAACTACAGTACTCGTACCTATATACTTTTTCATGGTTTCTACAATCAATGTGTGTTATCTTTAAATTAATTTTATCAAACGATAAGATTTGAAACTGAAAAACAGGGGAGAAGAAAATTCCGTGTTCCGATAAAAAAAGAATAATCAAAATCGGACTATTCTGTAAAACATTATGCGTGGTCATACATTTAAAAAAAAAAAAATTAAAAAATTTCTGAGTGAACAACACATCACCCCTTTTTCCCAACCTTAGGGTAGGATTTTTTTTTTCCAAATTAATATGGGACCAACTTCGGGGTATAAACCTTTCCAATAAAAAAGGAATGATCAAAACCGGACTATTCTGTAAAAAGTTATGCGTGGTCATCAAAAAAAAAAAAGAAAGAAAACAAATTATATATATACTCGGGTCGACTTGAGAACCTCCTCCGTTTTATCGTCGGTTAAAAAATATGCTATAATTTCCAATGAGTTTTAGATTAAAAATCAAGGTTGTGCGACTTTTTTTTGGATCTGATATTCAACGAAATCGAAAAGGGTCATTAGGCTAGTCTGACCAATGACAAAGACAAGAAAAATCGGCAGGAAACTTCAACGTCGGGTTAGTTCAAATACAGATCGATAAGCTCTATTCTAACTGAAAACATATTGGTAATTTCTAAGTTTTTGAGGTTTACTTATACTTTTCAGACAAAATGTACCTGAAATAGCCGTTGCATATTCCACTCCATCAAATCCTCATTCACTGCAATTTAAAATTCCTGAGGAATAACGTCCAAGTATGCCGAACAGCTGAAATTACGTGATCTCATATACAACCTGCTAAGGCCACCTACGATGTTAGAGGTAATCCATGCATAATTCATGAGCGTCCAAATCTAGTCGAACATTTAATGCAAGCCTAATTTTAGATCTCTCCTCGAAGGTCAATATAGGTTAACCACCCCCGACTATGCAGAATGGTCCATTACGACCTCTCCCGATTTTTCCTCAATCCAAAACGATGAGGCTTTCCGAGGTCATCTGGGAGGCTTAGGTCTAAACGAGAAGAGGTTTTAATGGTCTTTATAAAAAAAAGTTGTTTGCCCCCACCCCACTATCGCCAGGTTTGCAAAGATGTAAAACAAATGAAACTTTCCAAGATTTTCTAGTCTCAAAGGGAAAAAAGTTACAGGGACTTCCAAAATATTGTCATTTTTTCAGTGCAAGCGGAGAGAAGTTTGAAGAATTCTATATATCCATTAAATGCTTATATACGTGACGGCAAAGTGGTCAATTTATCTTTTATCGGTTTGTTCCTCTTAAAGAACAAAATCGCTGAACTTCTCTTTAGCATTTCGTACGGCTCTAAAACAAGACATTTTGCCATGGACGAGTTCTCTTAAGTTTAGGTTGAAAGAGGCGAGAAACTCAGATTGTAACGTCATTTTCTAGCAAAGCAAAACAACGACTGTTCTCACCCATGTGTTTACAAATGAAGTCGCACAATAAACAATTTACCTCTTCGTTCTACCAGCGGTACCCCCCCCCCCCCCCCTTCAAGACCCATGACGCACCACTCCCAAATACCCCGAAGACCCATGAAAATTTCCAATGGCTCAGTCAGCGTCATGATTCACCTAGTTGGGCATCCCTGGTTTTACTATTTAAAAATAGTTACGGCGGGAGATTTAGCGGAAGATTCGAAACACTGTCATGAAAATGAGGAACTTCAGCTTTTTTGTATTATTTCACTTCTGTCTTAAAAGTACAATATGTCACCATGACAATCGGAAATCTGTTTAATGGGGACAGTAGCAGGTGAAATATCACCATTCGCATACTTAACACATCCGGTGAAAACCGAATATTTCTGGTGAATCGCCGGTCAAAGTCGACATTCTCCAACAAGGTAACAGACACAAGGATCCAGCTTTTTGTTTTTGGAGAGAGTTATTTCTAGAAAGGGGTCATAAGTTTCAGTTTAGGGCATAGAAACGCAGAACTGGGGCGCTATTTTTCCATAATACAAGTCCCCAAACGCAGTGTTCGGCTAACTTTAATCACTAAAAAGGTTGAGATGAGGCGTCATAACCTCCATGACTCCACTCTGAATCTGCGACAGAACAGATTATATATCCCTCGTCACTGTCTCTCAGGATTGGCAAAAACCCGTTTTTTTTAAAAGCCCATGGACCCAGGGTTTTTTGGGGTTTTTTTTAAAAAAACCCAATTAAAGCTGGGGGTTTTTTTAAAAAGAAATGTTGTTTTTTTTTTTTTTTTTTGTCTTTTTTTAGGGAAAATGTGGGGTACTTGTAGCATATTGTAGCGTAAGTATACGGACAAAGCGCAAAAATTGTCTTGCAGTAAAAAAAGCTGGAAAACTAGTTAAAATTCAGCGTTTTCTGAAGAAAAGTATAAAAGATGACGAAACGCAAGAATGGTGAAGTTTCAGATTTTTTAGTTTCCATGATTACCAACAGTTAAGGCGAAGTTACATCTCTTGTGATAAAATCTATTGTTCGTTTTTAATTACTACATTTTTTCTTGCATTTTACTTTATTGTATTTCATTTTGTTATGCAAAATTACTGTAGAAACTCAAGTAGTTTAAAATCCCTTTTTACTGAATTCCAGCTTAATCAAAACATTTCTTTGAACAAACTGTGTACAGAGTAAGAAATATTAAACTTTTTCGTAAGATAATGAAAATACTGTACATCCTATTCTGTTTTCTGTCTGACCGTTTGAGAAACCTGTTAATTTCTAAAAAATATACCTTATTTATTTGAGATTTGTGACTGTGTTGGATTGCAGAAAATAATTCACATGAAAGCCTTTTAGCTAGAGTAGTTTCCTCTGTACAATCTACAAATATTGAGAAAATGAGATGTGACAGGACTTAGTCAAGATAATTTGAGTTATTTATTGACCAGTTAAAGAAAAAAGTTGAATATGTTTATTTAAAATCTTTGAAGTATTTTTTTAATGCCGTCAAGAGTTAAGAAATATTATTTAAGTTCAAAATTCATTTTTTATGTCATTGCCTGTGGTAAAGAACAAATAAAAAATAAGTTTAAATTGTGAAAGTATATTTAAATTAATCATTTTTTTTTTCTAAAAATCTCTCAGAAAATTAAAAAGAAAAAAAAAAGTGGGCTAAATAATGTTTTTTTTAATGGTTTTTTTCAAAAAAAAAAAAAAAAAAAACATTGGGTCCAATCCGGTCAACCCTGCTGTCTCGTCTTGAAATGATCGGCCTGCTTCAGATCCAAATAGAGGATGACGGATGGCTGTAACTCTGATGCAACAAGTAGATATAAAAAGAGGATTGGAAAGGCCGCACTGTCGGTTCAACTGCGCTGACACTTTGATGAGCAACACATAAAGAGAGCAATTCATAAGACTAACAACCCATTTCAACAAAGAAAATATGAAGATAAAACACACTCGGAGATAACATCTCCACAGAGAAGAGTTGTGTGGTTGATCTTGCTTTTCTACCATCCATTTATTTTCTGTCCGCGTTCAAGTCAGAAAAAGCTAGTCTAGTTATTTTTCAGTGACGGGATCGTCAATTTCTATAGCAGCCACCACTAAACAATAAACGAGCAAATATTCCAAACGTTGGATAAGAAATAAAAGAGCCTTTTTTCTCCCTATAACAACATAACTTCTCCATCATTAGTTATTACTTGGCTTCGGTTGTAAATTATTTCAAAACCAGAAAATCACTGAAAAAATGCATCTTTATTAGAAAGATTTCCCATCAATGTTTGATGTGTGCAAACAGCTATATGAGAGACTTTAAGCATACATGTGCAATTTGGCCCTAATAACCATAACTTTATCACCGCATCCTAATTAGCGTTTTTTTTTTTTAAATCTTTTTTTTTTTATGGGTACATCTCACAAGACGCAATCTAGAAAATCAGGAGTCATTATTTGACGGGAGCGAATTTTTTTTTCATTCATACAAAGTGGCATAATTGTACTTATTTGGTAAATCCCAGTTAAGATTGACTCAATTAGCTTTTATTATGTAATTAATAAATAATAGATTGGCAATATGTAGACACTCTAACCCTAACAAGAGCTCGCGACTCCCCAGAAGCACGCGGCCGCAGACCACACTTTGAGAAACTCGTGTTTAGAAGATCATACCAGAACACGGCCCCAGGTTTCTATGAAAGAATAAACCTATAATTATACTTACTTCTCAAACTAAAACTAAAGATTTTCTTTTTGTTTCTTCAAATTGTTTTCGGCTCATCCACAAACCAAAACTTCCTGTATTTAAAACAAATTTTGAAAGTAAACTTCAGTGAAACTGCTCTTTCAAAACAAACGATTCACGACGCACCGACAATAGTAGATGGCTTGCGACCCCCAGTCTGAAAATCAGTGCTAGACTATGTATTAAATGTCCCTAACAGCCTAATTTCAAACATCCAGCTTCCACTCTGTCTGGAATCTTCAATTTCGAAGAACCCATATAAAAACTGCACTCTGTGCAGATGACGCAAAGAGTGCACTCCACATCCGGCACCCATCTGTTCGTCGTCCCCTCATGGTGCGCATCCGGGGGTTGTCTACTTTATGAGGGTTCTCGTTTGAGAAGCTATTTTTTTTTCCTCCCTTTACAGCTCCCGCCACATGACGCACTTTTGGAGGCTTCCTATATCACCACCACGACACATATCGAGTGAGAAGTTCAATTCGAAGAGGGGGTGGAAGACAGGTTAGAGAGGATGTTCCTCTCAGGATGATGAAGAGGAAATAGGGGTGCAGGAAGGAGATTGAAGGATTAGTTCCTCTTTGCGGATAAGATAACTAATTCACCATACTTCATGAAAAGGCTTTTTCCCCCCACTAATGTAATTCGTAGTATCAAAAGATCAGTTTTTTTTAATAGGAAAAATGGTGTCACAATTCGGCAGTTTTTATTTTCGAGTTCTTGGATGATTCTTCTTGTAAGCGACTGTGTTGAAAGGGCAGTCTAAGTGAAGATGTTTTTTTCATTCTCTTTGAAAGATTTCAACATGTTTTTCTCGACATTACACTGCCGTGAGAAGGTAAAGATCTGCAGAAATGGGTTTTGGAGATGTTTGAAACAACGTGCTTTGGATTCCATACTAACAATAGGAAAATGTTGGAATTTGAAGCTTTTCTTGTGCTGTATTTTCATCGTAAACCAAGTAAGCAAGCTTGTAGAATAAAGTGAAAATACAATAGATGAGAAAAATGCAAAAAGAAAGAAAGAAAAAGAAAGAAATTGAAGTTACTGCGCTTCACCGCCATGACTCCCACGACCATCCCCATGTATCCACCCTGTACACATGAGGGTCGTAGAGAGAGGAGCTTAAATTCCTCCAGAACCCTCAGAACCATGTTGTAGGCACACATTGGCAGAGTACTCATAACTAGAGAGCTTTCTTCACTATATTTATCTGCCAAGATCTGCAAGAATCATCTTCCAGTTCCACTCCCGAACCGGCTCGTCTGCCTGGCTTATTTCCGCATTATCCGAACCGACCAACTGTGTCGAAGTAATACCAATATCCGAGCAGTCAATGACTGAGACGCGTGGAAACCACGCGACAGCCACGCTCCTGCCTGCCACGTGAAACGACCGCTTGGGATCAGAAAACGGCTGAATCGCTGAAATGCGAGCCAAAAATATCACAACACCCTCCTATTCACATGTCATGTGACTAGGCTAATTTTCATAAACATATTCTTTAAAAAAAATGCGTCATATAAAACTTCTTGATACCTCCTTCTTACCCCTTGTCACAAATGGGGTTGTAGTCATAAGTACTACTTTTAGTCACTGAAATTGATAGAATAAGCAAAAACAATAACATGAGCCTAGAAAATACTTTAATTTTCCCAACAGTTATTTTTTAATTAATTTTCTTAAATGCCCGATTTTTCAAACATAGCGTGGTTCTTGATGACGTAACAAATGATGCATTTTGGCGCATCTTTCTACAGCGTTTCCACGTTATGATAGTCAAGAAGCGAATTAAACATTCCGTTCTACGCTTGCTGTCAACCCTATCGTTGCCAATTCACGCGGGTAAAGATGCGAATTAAATACTTTGCTCTGTGAATGGCAACACTGAATGGCATTTCATGATTTGTGATGTCATCGGCAGAAATATAAACAAGGAAAGCGTACCGATTTAAGTATTTTCTTTTTTTTTTTTAATATTAAACTCAAGCAAATGGTCAGATCCTATGTTTTTAAACATGCTCTTTCAGAAAAAAATACTTTTAAATTTTTGGAAACTACCTCATTATCAGTTTCACGTACCCCCTCCTCTCTCAAAACGTCACATCACTTGTGGACAGTCCCTAAATATCGATTTAAAATCTAAATTAAATGCTCTTTATTACCACAAAACACACAATTAGTTTACATAAATGGTGCACGGTGGCAACAAAACGATATAACCAATGTATAACGCATCATTAAAATTTCATCATTTTGATGAAATTTTTTCGATTTTTAAACAATACACTATTAATTACCCTATTAAACCAACCAGTAAGCATAACATCATACATATTTTGCTCGCGTTGTGGTATTAGAGAACAACTTTGTTGAAACGTAATTATGCATAAAACTCGAATTTTCTCCAATTTTGTCCCCCCCCCCCCTCTTCTGTAGTGTGATATCACGTCTCAGTAGTAAAGTATTGTGACTTAAAAATATTGAGTTGAATCAAATATAGAGGTTCAAATAATTTTTCACCATGCTTTTAATTTTACCAAAGCCTTAACTACCAAAGCTGAGATTAAAAAACAAAGTTATATGTTTCTAATGCAGTTTAGAAGACAGAAGTAAAAATGAAAAAGACAGGAAGAAAGAAAGAAAGAAATTATTTGTAGTGTATTTAAATCAAGACTAATCCAGTTTCTTCTAGTTTGCTTATCGCTAAGGAAGAGTAATAACAAATAGAAGTAATCACATTTCAATGCATCATTAACAAAAGAAAAGAAAGCAGAAGATAACGATTTAAAATACGAACCTGAGAGAGAGGACCAAAGGAAGCACCTAGAAAAGATAAAGGAAATTAAATTGGTATGTCAAAACGAAAAATTTAAAATACACATAAAAAACCGTATAACTAATGAAACACAAAGTACACTAAAAACCTAGTTTCTTTCCACCTTTTGTTAGCGCAATCACGATTGCTTGTTGTACAGTGGAGGCCGGTTAACTTGAATCAGCCGCTTTAACAAATAAAATGTTCAAAAACAGAACAAGGTCCATCTTTATTAAATTTGCCGCATTATTGAATCAGCCGCTTTATAGAAACAAAACTTTTCAGAACAAACGTGATTCATATAAGCAGCGGTCACTGTATTTACTTGACTGTAGTTGATATTCCATTTTATTTTTCTATGCTTATAATGCAAACTTCTCTGGCCTCCGCGAGCATGTCTCCCCTCCTGGGCGGTGACGTCCTCCATGACCCCCGGAATCGACTATATTTATACCCGACCCCTCTCAACTTCATATGACTCTTTTTAAACAAAAACTGCATTCACCACACAACACCCAGCCCCTGGCATGCATTTGAAGTTTGACTTCAATATTTTTCGCAATTATGATTGCGATAGGAGCCATTTATAGAAACAAATAACAGATTTTTTTAAAAAATACCAAGCATTTTTCATAATGCACTCAAAAGGACAAAATAACTTTTCTGGGTCAGAATGGACTATTTAATAAATCCTGTAGTTTTCGAGAATTCCAAGAATATGACACCACAAACGGAGGAAAGTGAGGCTTAAGTCCTGAAGAGAATTTCTCTTATCATTATCTAGCTTTCAATCATAACTTTCAGTGTTGAAACATGCATATTTTTCTTATTGGGAAAGATTGGTTTGAAATGACTAGAACAGCACTTTTCTTCGTTTCTGGTGTCATTTTCTTGGAATTTTCGAAAACTACAGAAATTCTTTAGTTCTTTCTGACCCAGAACAGTTATTTTGTCCTTTTGAGTGCATTATGAGAAGTGCTTAGAGTATTTTTTAAAAAATTGTGTTATTTTATTCTTTTTAGTGTAAATGTATTTCAGAAATAGAATAATTTTACCATCATGAAACTTCACCTTATTTTTTCACATAAATACTTGGTACTAAAACGGAAAAAAACCTATATACGTGTCTAAAACTTTAAGCAGAGTTTAAACTAAAATTTAATCCTTGATCCTCTCTAAGATTTATGCTTGCTGTCATGCTTGATTCAGAAAAGCCTTGATTCAAAATTTTCATTATGATTGCTTTTAACATTATTGTTGCAAGGAAACAAAATTTATAAAAATGGGTTTTATATTTAAACATTTAATAGGGAAATTACAAGACATTTGCTATTTTCCATCCTAACTGAAATAATAATTTTATTTTAGAATTTTAATTTTTCAGCGCTAAGTTATACCTTAAGATTAAGCAAATCATTTAGTGAAATCCCGAGTCTTTAAATGGTCTAGTTGCAGAGATATAAGCAAAACCAAACCTCAGATTTCTCCGTAACAATCAAGCCAAGTATAATAAATGTAAAACCCCTATAAGAGGACGGGCCGACTTCTCCGACATTTTGGTTCCAAGACAGCTTTGGATCCAAGGCTGTTTCTAGTATTTATAAATACGTTATAACATTTACTGGTTACTATGTGGTAAAACAATTGATGTTCAGTTGAGTAAAATCTCACTTAAGGTAAATAAAGAAAGATAACTTAATTCACAAATTCAACAAAAATGTTTCTGGTAATGTTTACTGCAATAAACGTCATTTCCACACCTAATTTGTTTTTTAACTTGTATTAATTAAATATTTTTCATTTACAGAATGAAATAACCAAACATCAGTCAGACAACTCAGCTAAAGCTTGGGGACCACTTTTCTGCAACTGCTTTTTTTTTATAAAAATTTTGTACCCCTGCAATTTTGGAACCAAAATGTCGGACGAATCAGCCCCCCTCATACATAGTGGCCTTAAAAAAAGTGCTTAAAAACCCAACGAGTTGGGTTGTACTGCAATCCTTGATTGCGAAAAACATTATTTGGATTCAAGACGTCAAAATTTAAATGAATGCCAGGGACTGTGGATGCTGGATTATTTCATTTATTTATTAATTTTGTAATTAAACTAAAGTGTAGGGATTTACATTCAGGGCCAGCGGAAATGCAACGAAAATTTGATAATAATAATACACTAGTAGCTCCTAAATAATTATACTCTCGAAAAAATCATAGACTGAACACATGAACAAAAAATATAAAATACTCTTAGCATTCAGTTTCCAAGTATTACAGTTTCCTATTGTGAATTTAACCGGCATGCGAGCCGAGTTTTAGATCACAAGTATTAAATCGGCCTAGCATATGAAACACATTTTACAAGATTCCCGAAACTATTCCTTCACTGGGAAAGAGAATATTCTCATGCACATATAGTCAATCTATTTTTCCCCTCAAATAAACGGCTTTACCCTCAAGTTTAGTTTACATTGCCAGGAGTGCCCATCTGGGAGACGGAGGGTGTCAT
Source organism: Uloborus diversus (assembly GCF_026930045.1). Lineage (NCBI taxonomy): Eukaryota > Metazoa > Arthropoda > Arachnida > Araneae > Uloboridae > Uloborus > Uloborus diversus. The sequence continues at coordinate 16,977,430 of NC_072737.1, read as the reverse complement.
GGCGCAGATTGCGTCATTGAAATTTTTAGAGGAGTTGAGGGCCAGTTTCCTCATTTGGGGGGGGAGGGGTGTCCTCTTGCTGTTGGGGGGTCTTCTCGGTATTTAGGTAGGTGAGGGGCATCCCTGACATTGCAAATGCAAAAAGCAGTTTTATTAATAACAATAAACCAACAGAAAAAACGACAGTTCAGAAGAGAACGAAATACATTCGTTCGTAGTGGCCATCCATTAATTACGTAAGGATGATTTTGGCAATTTTTGATCCCCCTCCCCCCATGTGAGGGTATGTAAGATTTTTCACCCCCCCCTATTCTTACGTAAGATTCCTTTTCGTTTTTCAAAATAATAAAAAAAAACGAATCTTCCGTCACTGGAATCGAAATTAAATTCACTATTAGTAAAATAAACCCTTTTGTGTAAAGAAATATTTACTAAAAAGTTGGAATTTAGACTGAATGTTTTTTCGACATTTTTTTGTATATGATGCGATACTTATTAAACATGCAATACATAATATGATTCTTTTATTATATTTTACACTATTCATTCTTTGTAAAACAAATAAAAAACAGCTCATCCCGTACGTTTTTTACCTTCCAGACGCAAATAAAATATAATCCCTTGTCAAACCACTTGACCATGCGATTTCAAAGAAAATATTACGCAAGAATGGGTTTGAACACCCCCCCTCCCCCCAAAGTAAGGGTTTATAGAGATTTTTTCATTCCCCCTCCCCTTCGGGACCCTTACGTAATTAATGAATGGCCCTTATTTGTCATGATAGATCACGCTTCTTCCAAATATTAATCTTCAAGAACTTGTTGAATGTTCGAAACGCGTACCCATCGATCTAATTTGACATCCACGTGATTTCCGCTTGCGTATTTTTTTTTTTTTTTTTACCATATATACAAGCAAACGTAACCTTGATGCTGTGATGAGGGAAGAAAAGGGTCAAAATGAAAAAATGCAAAATATAGACTACTATAGGGCGAAATGTGTGATAGTTCTTGACTGGGGAGGGGGATTTGAAATTGCCTTCTATGTCCCTACCATTATTTTTCTCGCTCATATCAAGACTAAAGATGACAAGGAGCAGGTATAGTTTGGATTTGATAAGCTAATAGGTGAAGAATTAAACGATGCCATTCGTTAAAATAGAGTTCAGAAAAGTCGGTTTGCTTCGCCGATAACGTTCTGTTGTTGTAAATGGCTTTGTACGAAAACAAGAACTTCTCCACTTTTTTTCTCCACCAAGTAGAAATAAACTATCTTAGTCCAGCGTCTTGTTATCAGAGTCATACTGTTTTGCTCTCCATATTTTTTTAAAGAGCTGACCATAAAAGTGACTTTTTTTTAAATATATCTGATATGTATAAAAAATCTCCCCTTTGTCACCATTCACTTTGCTCCCTCCCCTCATCACATATCCCGATATATTACAAAAACAAATTGCTGAAGAAAAAAATTTTCTCAATTAAAATGTGTGACATAAAACGTTTAGTTACTCCTCACCTCCCCTTTGTCAAAATTTCATGAACTTTCTCTCTCCCTCAAATGGCATCCGATGCGTGTTGACCATGCGAGAAACTAACTTGAGGTCACCAAACTCCCATACCGATCAGCTTCGTGTTGGGCACCATTGTATAAGAGTAAAGATTAACAAATTTAAGTTCACACCTCCGTGTGAACTTAAGACAGCAAATGCTATATTTTGCTCATAACAAAATGTTATTTATGCAGATAAAGAAAGAAAGAAACCTCGAGCAACGAAATGATTTCAAGTTTCGGTAAAAGCATGTTTCTTAAGACAGTAAAAGCACTCATTTTTGCGAAAATGAGTACACCCAACCTTTTTTTATGCGGTCTCTTTTTTTTTTTTTTTTTTGTGCTAATTTTTTTTTTTTTTTTTTTTTTTTTTTTTTTTGTGCGGTACATTAAAATTTCAATCAGATTGGGATTTAATTGACGAAATTATTTTTTAAACGAGTGCGAAGTCGTATCTTCAAGTGACGATATAGCACCCGATGGGATTGATGGGAAGTCACTGTGACCTCCCAAAATTTTCCTTATTCGGGAAATTACAAAAATTATCCACTTGGTTTGTTTTGATTTCGTATAAATATTACAATTTTTTTGAGCAATCACGATTGCTTATTGTTCTTACTTGACAGTCCTTGATGTTCCGGTTCCTTTTTCAGCTTGGACCAGGGCTGCAGCACCACCGTCCACCGGCGGCGGCGCGGCTGGTCCTGACCACTGTCCCCCGGAATCCACTTTTGCTGGGCGGTGGCGTCCATGTCCTACACACGCATGCTCATACACACTCGCCTACGCGCGCACGCCTTTACACACATACACACGCAAGCCTACACACACACGCACACAATTATATACACGTAAGCACCTAGGAGGAGGGACATGCTTGGGCGGGGGAGCCATTTCTAGAAACAATAACTCTAACCAGTAGAGTCTTGTCGCAACTCGTGATTGCGAAAAACATAATTTGAATTCAAAGTTTCGGAATTCAAATTAGAGTTTTTTTTTTTTTTTTTTTTTTTTCAAGTTTTTGGGTTATTTTCTATGTGAGACCTTTTTATGCGGTCCCTATCCACTGCATTAAAAAATAAATAAATAACTGTGCTGTGAAAGTAACTTTTTAAAGCTACTGGTGAAATTCCGAACAATTTTTTTAAGCGGTTTTTTTTTTTTTTTTTTGTATGCGGTCTCTATCCATAGCATAAAAAGAGGTTTGGGTGTACATGGGTGATTTCGCGAATTTTATTTGAACAGAACCGAAAGTTGGAAGAAAAATATATTCCGCGAAGCTTTATATTTTCTCGATAAATATAGGTAAAAATGACTGCAACGCAAAAATAAGTGCTTTTAAAGTAAAAGAAAATGAAATTAACGTCACGATCTAATCGTGTTTTGTTGGTTCAGCATGCCCTTGGAGACACGCAGCTTTTGGAGTGAATACACTGTCAGAACTCCTAAGCATACCTGTTAAGAGATAATATGTGAAAAGGCACGATTTTTCGCCTGTCGATTCGCCAGCTAACCTCTTTTTTTCCAGTCTCTCTCAAGTGAATGTTAAGTATTATATGTTTGATTTGCTTCCATTTCATCGCCATTTAACCCCCCCCCCCCCCCTCTTCGTGGTCAAGCTTTATCCGCTCTCTCTAAAACGAGCATTAGCAATCATCGAGTTGTCCGATTGGAGTTTTGAAGGATTTTTCTCACGCAAATGTGGGGCAGCCACTTTCAGAAGTCATTCAGGTCTTTGCCGCAGTCGATGCATAGAAGAAAAAAAAAAATCACAAAAGAAATTTCGTCTGGTGTTATAGAGACCACTGAGGCATTTCAAACCAATAAATTCGCGTTAAATGAAACGAACCAGCAATGAATAACAATAAAGTAAAGAAACAAACAAACAAACCTCTCAATCAACTGAATTTTCAACACCGACTTACTGCGTTTTTTCCTTCCATTTCGATCACGTTTTATGCCCCAAACCTGCCTACCTTGAAATGGTTTCCTTCGTTTTCCCCATTCTTTCATGGGGGGAAAGGGGTGGAAGAGAACTAAAAGTAGCCGTCAGAACTATTTAAAACACATTCCAGTTCATTAAATACCACGAGAAATTATCATAAACGAAATTAATGAAGGAAATTAAAAGTCGTTCGCGATGTCACTCACACGCAAGGCCGAGGAAAAGGACAGCTTTGAGAAAAAACGGGCCACATTCTTGTTCGAAATCGTTCTCCAGCTGTGGAATACATAAACGACCGCCTCACAGTGGAGTATTTGACTGAAAATCCTGGCCAAAACTAGTTTGAAATTTTCACTCTTCTGAAGGCGACACCCTTGTGTGCGTTTGTGCGCTGTACGGCGAAGCTATCCCACTTATAGACACGAAACTTGGTATACAAGTTGTCTGAAATGTCTGATTTTACAATTTGAAACTCGATTTTTAAAATTTGAATTAGAAAATGAAATATTTAATATTTCATCCACGGGTTTAGACCTTTTGCATGTTTACGACCGTAAAAACGATCCTAGTAAACGTAGAAAAAAACCCAATGCATCACTAGATAGGAAAAATAATTTTCTTCAAGATTATGGTTTGTTTGAAGTTCTAACGTAATTAACCGAATTTCTAAGAATTTACAAAGGAAGGTCACTTTTTCGACTTTTTTCAATTATTCAATCAATGTAAACTAAAATTCTTGCATCCAATATTCTAATAATGTTATGGCTCTGAAACTTTTTAAGGATATAATATACACACCTTACCTTCATTTACAGCGAAAACGGTGAAGTTATGTTCTTTCACTGATTTATAATGAATTTTTTTTCAATGAGTTGAAATAAAAATTTTCAATAATTTTCACTCGATCCGAAATGGATTCCATGGTTGGCTCTTTGCCAATAATGCTTAGACAAGTGATAAGTAAACATGTTCGATGCGAATGGATGTTTTCCTTTAAGAAGATATGTAATTAAGTGCACTGTTCGAGGGGGAAAAAAGCAAAAAGCGGTTAAAAAATCCTAGTATTCTGTACAAAACACTAATTTGAAACGAAAAAAATAATCAATTTTATTCTTTTCGTTTGGTTTCAATCATTAAAACCCTGAGTTAATCATGCACAAAAAGAATTAAAGAAAGGGCTTCGGGGTTACAAAGAACCTTTTTTTTTACTGAAAAAATAAATAAATGAATAAATGAACTAGGATATTATAACTGCAAAATAACTGTAATGGATATTCAAAAGCTTTTCGTTTTTGAATTGTATATATTGTACTCGTACCTTGGGTCGATCCTTAATTTTACATCGCGTGATGTGTCCCGCAAAAAATTGTGCGAACAAACTTGGAACTAAAATTTTATATAACTTTAATTTCACAATGAGTAGGTAAAATGTCTTAAATATGGATAGCTCGCTAGCGTAGGAACGTTAGGAGACAATTACAATTGTCTCCTAACGCTAGCAAGTGGACGGGGGTAGGTATTTCCCCCTTTTGCTACGTATAAGGGGGAAAAGACCCCCTCCCCCGGCACATTATTTGCAGCAATGATCTGAAAAAATATAAATATTTATTTATTTTATCTAAAATCTATCTCAATTTTAAGGAAGAGCAAATTTTCTTAGCGAGATCACAAAATAATTTAATTTATTAACTCATTAAACGTACATGAGAAAATTAACATAACTGAAAGCAAACACATGTTTTAGGGGTGTAATGAATCTCTTTAGCGATGCATAAAGGTAAGCGTTTCAAAATTAATTGGATGATTCTCATTCCATAACTTACATCTTTACACATTGATGAAGCGGTTTCTCGTAGCCATGAAACTCGTGTCTGAAATTTTATTGTTGCTTGTGCGCTCAAATATGTCGATCTTTTCATTCAGTAGTACTTATGATAACTTTTTTACAAATTTATTAAATCTTTGTAGGTAAATTCAGTTTAAAATCATGACTTGTCACAAAAAGATCGGATTATGCATTTTTTAAAAAAAAAATCATTTAAAAAAAAGGGCAGTTGTAGGCGGAAGATTTTTTTGCTGAAATTAGCACTAGAGACTTTGCCAAATACGATGCAACGTTCAAAACAGCCCGACCAAGCCCGACACCCATTTAAAAAGCTTTCTCTAGTTATAAATTAAGGCGAAAAGCCTTTAAAAATCTCACGTACTAAGTTTTCTTTATTTTTTTTCACAAAAAGAAAATAAAAATATTTACTTTGATTTATAATTAGCACTAAGCCCTGACATTTCTTTATATCGTAAAATTGGTTTGGTTCAATTCCATTCATTTAGAAAGTCACAAAAAAATCTACATTGAAACGTAATAATTAAGCTGAAACGTAACAAAAAAGTGAAAATTCTTATAGAAATCTCATCTTTCACCGAGGCTATGAGCAATTGTATGTGACTCAAGTTTCCAAAACAGGTGCCGATCGATGCACCAGTTAGTCAACTATCATGGAATAAATTTTCATAAAAATCGGGTAAATTTTTAATTTTGGACTTTTGGCCAGGATTTTCAGTCAAATACTCCACTGTGCGCCTGCTGAATCACCCCAGAGTTCGACTAAAAAGCTCATTGCTCTTTTCCCATCCAGACATCTGCAGCGTTCGCAAGAAAATTAAAAGATGACGGTTTTCACCAGGGCTGTGGAGTCGTCAACGCCGGGAATTTTGGAGCCTTCGACTCCGCCTACGACCCCAAATACTGTCCGACTCCGACTCCACAAGCAGTGGCAGAGTTGTAGACTTTAGCGGCAAATGATCGACTCCGACTTTTAGAACTTTAAACCTTCGACTCCCGACTCCGACTCTTTTACCACAAAATCCGTTCGACTCCGACTCCACAGCACTGGTTTTAACCCGTCATACTCCATCATAGTCCAAGAGCCCATGAGTGCCAGACCTACGTCATAGTATAAAGGCCCAAAAATTTTTTGCGTAAGGACATCACAGCAGGTAAGAAAGGTTCGCTATTAATTAAGCTCAGTCCAGTGGCGGATGGGGCCGGCGGGCAACCGGGCAAAGGCCCAGTGGACCGCCGCCTCTGTTTGGGCCGCATTGAATTTTGCAATTAAATAATACAAACAAAAAAAAAATTATTTTTTGCTTTTCTTGACATTCTTTCTTATTTAAAAAAATTTTCTATGGAAATATCATAATAATCCGGCCGGGATCTAAAAATTGTGGGCCCCCTGCAACAAAATCTGTTTAACCTCTCCCAGTCGCACTGGCTTTGGCAGGAAACTGGTAACAAAGGCGCGTAAAATTGCTGCAAAAAGTCAAACATCATAGATTCATTCCATGTCACGTGAACTGGGAGTCCCCATCCAACCACTCCGATTTGGAGGAATTTCTACAAAGGTGCAGACATGCCTTTAATCCAGCGCAAATTTTCAGTTTCCAAGACACAAATCATGAGGCTCCAGGATACCTCAAAAAGAAAAATGGGGCTAAAAAAAAGGGCCTTCAGTGGGGAAACCGTGCCAAACATGGCAATTCGTTTCACAAAGCTGACCCGCCATTTTGAACCCCCCCCCCCCCTCGTTTTTTTTTTCGATCCTAGATCCTCAGGATTTTGGTCTTAGAAGCTGAAAATTTGTACAGGTGAGTTTCACAGGCCTGCACCTTTGTAAAATTTCATCCAAAACGGAGATGGTCGGGTGGAGACGACGAGGTCACTTGACATGGAATGACTACAGTTTTTGACGCAACTTTGCTACCTTTTTCCTGCCAAAGCCAGTGCGACTCACCTTAAATAAAAGCGAACGTTTCTTACTTGCTGTGATGTCCTTACGGAGAAAAATTTTAGACCTTTATACTATGACTGGCACTCATGGGTTCTTACTCTATCAGTTTATAACATTCTTGGTCAAGACCAAGCCCATTCAAAGTTGAAACCCATCGACCAGCCCGAGTATGTTCAGGCTTGCCGACAAGATGATTAAATGCCAACTTTGAATTATTGCTAAAAGTATACAAGTTCATTTTAGCCACTTTCGAAAAATGAGGCCTCCTCCACAACTTTAGTTGAATCAACTATCAAACGGGCGGTTACCAGGATGTGTAAGCAGGCAGAAAAGTGAAGGAATCGTCGGGCATCCTTCGCACGGCAATCAGCTCCTCAGGCACATGTCACCGCTGCCATTCTCATCCCGATGAGTTAAATCAACTTTGAAGTTGATTACACCCATCGGGACACTGCCAAGCGTTCGCGCCACAACAAGAAACTAGTTGAGTCAACTAGGTGCAGCTTTAGCAGCGTTGGAGAAGCAGTTCGAATAAGTTCGCTGATCAGAAGAAAGGTTGATTCAAGTCAGTTGCCTCGTGTAAACACAGCGAAAAACACCACCAGGCAACTTTTTCGAAACGTTGATTCAACCAATCGCCTCGTATGTAGAAAGCCCAAATAGTGAAAATCCATCCTATTGGATAAGATTTTCAAAGCAAAGTTAAAGAAGGATGTCAAACAAAGATAATAGGAAAGAACAAAGCAAACCATCTTTGTTTGTTCTTTTGTCATATTTGTACCGACAACACTCTTGAATTCCATTGAAATTTGAGAATTTCCAGATCTACGGAACGAAAAAATAGTTCTGCGTAAAGTTCAGGAAAATTTTTTGCATATAATCGTTCTCTGAGACGTCGTTATCGAGTTGTTGTGTGTCATCTCTTGTACGAGTTCTCGAGTGGAAGGGATAATTGAGTTATAAACGAAACATGTACATCTCATCTACAACAGAGCTTCGATAATCTGATACGATGGTAACTAGAGGGTGTTCAGATAATAATCGATTTTTCGGCCAACTAATCACTCACAAAAAAAAAAAAAAAATGTACAAGTGTGAATGTCTTAGGAGCAAGGCAAATCAAAGAAACAGTTGCTAAATGTATTTTTGATGTCCCACATCTGACAAATAATTGAGAAAACTGACTAGCCCAATTTGGCCTCAAAATGGATATTTGTTGTTCGGTTTATAAAAATGTCTCCAAAGTTTAATTTTGCTGCAAAATCATGGAAATTAAAAGCTCCACAGTTGAACTTGCCGAATAAAAAGTTTTCGAATTAACCGATGTATCGGTTTATCAGTATTCAGATAATCAATGCTTTTTTGAATTTCTAAAATCAACGAAATTAGACAGAAAAGTTAGCTTTCAATGACTGGTGACACAAAACGCGTGAGTCTCCTACTGACGAGAGGCAGAATAGGTTGCACATCGAAGGTCCGGAATGACTCTCGGTCATTTCTTATTCTTGTCCAAATTTGAATTTCAAGTAGGTAACCAGTTCAAAGTCAGGTTTTCCATGCTTCCTATTTCGAGAAAGAACGAAATTGACAGTTTTTCTACAAACTCCCCAACAACTAGAGAGGGTCACAAGGTCAAAATGAATGAAAAGTTTCAAGAAAACAAACATCCAGTCTATAGGATCATTGAAAGGCAAAATCAAGGTAAACCTGGTTCTTACTTGCTTTTGTTTTAGTTAACAGCAGTAATTTCCATACATACCTTCCGCTTATCTACCCCCCCCCCCCCCCCCCCCCCCCCGCAGCCTTCGATATATACGGAATTCCCAGGCACAAAGTGTTGTAGAGATTTATAATTTTTTTTTTTTTTTTTTTTGCAGTTCTTGGATCTGTAGTTGGGGCAAGCCTAACCTGTAACCTGGAAGCATTGTGAAGGATCGCAGATCTTAATCAGGCAACGTAGGTTAGGTTTACCCAAACTATAATCCGATGCTTCTGTCCATTTTTCATTACAATTCAAGCAAATGCCAGCTATACACAGGTTTCTTTTAATCAAAACAAACAAAGATATTTGAAAGGAAATCAAATTCAATGTTATAGCTGAAATGCGCGAACCGGCTTTGCAGCATTGATGCAATTGCCTCTCTGAGCTCAAGCAAACAGATCAAGATTCCGAAGTTGCTTGAATGAAAGAGAGATTTTTATGGAGGCCATCAGGATGTAGTTTAATGATCATCTGGTACTAATGAAAGCATTTTTTAATGCAACGGTTAATTACTCGTTCACAAATACAAAATAACAACTGAATAAAAGTGTCTGAGTTGAAGAAAGTATGATACAGAAACATATTTTACTATCAGAAACAACCGAAAATATGCGAAAACTGAGGGACTAGCTTCATCTTACCTACAGTAAGGCAAGAAGATCTTTTCCTAACTTATTTCGTGCGAGGAAAAAGCTTGGCAAGCTAGAAAAAAATGCAGCTTCTTGTAATTTCAAATAAATAAATAAATAAATAAATAATCGAGCTTCAATAACAGTTTCAAATTCTGTTACTCCTTTTTCTTTCTCATTCGCTCCCTCTATTACAACAGTCGCCTTCCAGACAATAAGGATCGCCTGCTGTTTGCACTTAAAAGCCAAGATAAGCACTAATCGAGGGCACCAAAGACTGGATAACAACTTCGTATGTGTAACTAAAATGTTTTTCTGATCGCTGTCCTAGTCATTGTAAGTCCGGCGATGGGGCGAATAGTTACGAATTTGAAATAAAGCAGCCAAAAAATACGTTTTTAGAAGTAGTAAGAAACAAAATAATCTCTCACATTCTTCAATGCTGAAAATTTTCAAGCATTTTACGCTAAACCGCAGCAAAACATGGCTACTAATAAGGTGAACCATGTGAAAAGGTACGGAACAAACATGATGGATGTCTTCCAAATCCATTCGCTCATCTCCGAGCGGTTAACTAAAGGCTTTTTCTCTGCTATCACTAGATCCTACTAATATTTCCTTCAGTGCTTTGTGTATAGTCCCCAGAGGACCCTGGTTCAAATATACGACACTTCATCCTTTCACAATAACCTCTCGTCTCGTTAGAAACAAAGTTTCATTGCCATATCCGAAATCAATAACTGACAACATAATTTATGCCTTCATACATTTTTTTTTTCTTTTACAAAGCGTTCTTTACGAGGAAGGAAGCCATCTAAGTTCAAATAATCCCATTATCCCATCATTATTTGAATGTCTGTCCGGAGGTCAGAGTCTCTTTGAACGACCTAAACGTGATCGATGCCGAGAAAATGGCGCTAAATGAATCGAACGCTTTTCAGAAGAATGTGTTTCGTTTCGCTAAACAGCTCACTGATTTTTCAATGGGGAAAACGAAAAACGTTTCATACATTTTCGAAAGAAAAGAGCGGGGGGATGAACAGACTTTTATTGACGGTTTTTAAAAGTCAAAAGTTTGACAAACATTTATTACTATGCAGTGCAGGGGGCTCAGATGGGAGATTACGGGGGTGGGGATGGGGGCGGTGACTTCCTCAAAAACTTTCACACTTTTGATGATTCGGTAAATTGGGAGAACCAGTGCAAAATTGCGTTTCCCCCCCCCCCTCATGCCTGTAGTATATTTTCTTTCTCATTGTACGAATATGTGCATGATTACATTTCATCATTTCGTGAAATTTTAAGTCCAATAAATTGATAATATTGTCTCGCCCAAAAATTCAAGTTCGAGACGCTCCTGAATGTGTTCGCTACATCACTCAAGAATGTTATTTCTCTGTTCCAGGGAGAATGCGGGCAGCTCTCGCCCAAGATTAGAATGCCAAGAGTAAACTGTAGCAATAACAATGGGGGATGTTAAATATGCTCGTAATCACAAAATCCTCCAAGTGAAACGATACCTCTGGGGGAGCTGGACCAGGGATTGTTCTGCTTCTGGGGGGGGGGGCTGATTATCGCACAGGCCGACTAGGCCTGAGGCCCCATCTTACTAAGGGGTCCAAAATTACAAGAAGAATTATGCATAGCATTATAACGAAACGAAAAATACGTATATTTTTAAAATAATAAAACAATGACTTGCCCATTGGCAATAAGCTTCCTAAAAGGAGAATTTTTATTCGTTTTGCTAGTAGCAAATTTACCACGTAGCAATTATGAGGGGCCTCAAAAGGGATTCATAATGTACATGATAAATGATTTATACAGTTTTGTGATAGACACAAATGACCCAAAAAATGCATTCAAGGGCGCCCATATAGGGGGGCAAGTTGGCTCGAGCCCCCCCTTTGAAATAAGAAATTCCTTGCTTTTAGTACTTTTTTCTTTGCAAAATATAAAAACATTTCTTCTCTAGCAATTAATGAAAAATTTATTAAAAATGTGAAATATTAATGATTTAATCTGTCCTGAAATCAGTTTCCACGGGGAAAATATCCGGTTAAACCACGGGGAAAATATTTGAGAACCCCCCCCCCCCCTGCAACTTTGCATATGCGCGCCCATGTATGCATTCCGACCAGCCAAAAACTTGTAAATCAACCACTGTACTCGTATTCCGCTATAGAGTCTTTAGGTGGCCTCCAAATTATTGTGGGCCTAAGGCCTCCCTTTGAGTTAGTCGGGCCCTGGTTTCTGGTCCGAATCAAAAAATCAGAGCTGTCTTCAGGGTCCCATCCAACTGGTTAAACCAAATAGTGGTAGGTACGGGGGACCCTGGAGTGAAAAGTGTAGCAATAACCATTAAACGCAAAAAACATGGTTCATCTTCCCGCCTTGTAAGTGTGGATGGTTGAGCACAACCAAATACCTAAAAAAACTACACGTTAACCCTCCGCAGCTGTTGCTTTGAGTAATATTGCCAATCTTTTCGTTACATATGCATTTTTGGAATGACTGGAAGCAATACCCCTATGAAAATTCTAGTTGCAAAACTGGAATACACCCTTGCATTTCTAACACATATAAAACATTCATTTCCCAATTCCAGTCTGTCCAGCCCTCAATACTAACAAGATCAACAAACTTATCAAAAATAAAGACACTAAAAAACATCGAGCCGCATTAATGGACAAAGATCATTAAAAAACATATATGCGCATGTCTAACACAAAGAGAAGAAATAATTCCATTGCAGTCCTATGGAAATTCACGGAATAAATTCCAATTTAACGATTTTACAAAATAAACTCGTAATATTCCAACGAAACTTCGACAACAGTCGACAGTGCGGCTTGCAAAACATTTGCCGACAAACGAAACTGAAATCAAGGTCTGACGATTGAGTAAGTGATTGAAAATCCCGGCATGACAACTGCCGAGTTACGCAAAAGCTCATAACTTGGGTGGGAAAGGAATGCGGAATGGTGTCTTGCCGTGCTCGGACACAGCAAGGCTAAGAACGATTGTTCTTATACAGTTGTTGACAGTCGCCGACGTTCTGGAATAATGACGCACTGCAGGCGATCAAGGAACGTATGACAGAAGTTGATACGCAACAATGGTTGTCGAAAATCCAATTAAAGTAGTAGGGTTTTGTAAATTTGTTTTTTCAATGAAAAAAATATTACAAATTTTACAAATGAGGCAGTGAGAAAGAAGCAAAGGGATGTAGGTGGCAAAATTAAACCTTTTGGAGATAACCAATATACATGGTAGGGGAAGCTCTCCTCTGTCTTGGGGCAAGACATATAGTAGTCCTGGTAGGTTCTGTTATACAGCGTTAGAAAAAAAATCTCAATGAACGCTTATTTGGACCTTATCTTTAAACGCGCTTTACTTAAAACAACTTGAAAATGTCCACTTACATCCCTTTGCTTTTCACTGCATCAAATGAACAGATTCTAAAAACTCAAAGATATACAACATTCACTGATTGAAAAAAATCCATTTTCAAAACAGGGACAGCCGGAAAGTTGTATTCTGAATAGAAAATCAAAAGCTTTTCACTGTTTTTAAGTTTCAAGAATAATTTTCCACAATTCCGTAATCTGACTACAGGGATCTCCTCGAAGATACATTTTGGGGAAAGTGGAAACTCTCATTTTACCGAAAAGACCACCAAATTTTGTCGAAAGATGACAGTTTTGCCGAATGACGATAATTTTGACAGACAACATTAGGAAATTTTTGTATGCACATAGGCTCACAATGACCTCCCGTGACCTCCCATCAGCGTTCCCCTATCTGACTATAATACAACACACACTTTTGACATTACCCAAGACTGTGTTTTCAAGATGCTAAAACTCTTATTTTTTTCTCACTATCATGGAATTATTCAAACAAAATTTTAACGAAGAGGCATCAAAATAGCCAGTTCGAGTTCCTCAAAGATTGCTAAAATACAACCGCACAAAAAAAAAAAAAACCCATCAAAAGTTCAATCGCTGATAGAAAATTTACCTGAATGACATGCGAAACATTCAATAAGCTTCCGCCATGCATTCGAACACTCCCAAAAAGAGAAATGAATGAAAAAGCTACGTTGTTCCAGCAATCCCTTCACGCTCCAGAACAAGTGGATTCGTTATGGGACGTTTACCCCCCCCCCACAAAATCTTTTCCGACACTTCCGTCGTTATTTTACAAATACACAACACAGAAAACTTCAATCACGGAACATGGTGATCGGGAGTCGAAAGGAAACGGACAACGAGGAAAAAACATTACAAGTAACGAAAGAAAGGGAAATCACTGGTGTAGGACATGCATTAGCACAATACCGCTATTCCGAAACTAAAATTGTGAACTTTCACTGTAAATATCACACAAAAATATTCAGCACGCAAGAGAATGAATTCAAATCTTTCCATAAAACAATTTATAGAAAGAAAAAATGCTATTACAGTTGTATTTTATTTTGATTCAAAGACTGAATTTTTATCTCTATGTATCAAAAAATAACAGAATTAAAAAAAAAAAATATACTAAGCACTTTTCATAATGCACTAAAAAGAACAAAATAACCTATAAGTATTCCCGTAGTTTTCAATTTTTCCAAGAAAATGACCCCGCAAATGAAGAAAAGTGCGGCTCAAAGTCAAGTCTTATCATTATCTAGCTTTCAATCATAAATTTGAGTGTTGAAAACACGCATATTTTTCTGGGAAAGTTTGGTTTGAAATGACTTTAGTCGCACTTTCCTTCGTTTGTAAAGTCAATTTCTGACAATAATTGAAAACTACAGGAAAACTTAAATTGTCCTTTCTGACCCAGAAAAGTTATTTGTCCTTTTGAGTGCATTATGAAAAGTGCTTATTATTCTTTTTTTTTTTTTAATTCTGTTATTGTATTCCTTTTAGTGTAAATGTATTTCAGAAATAGAAGAATGTTACCAACACGAAACTTCCCCTTATTTTTAGCCACCACGTGAATGGCTAACCGAATTTCAGTCCTTGTTATTAAGTTACAGGCCTGATCTTGAATCTTCGCCAACTTGTCGAAAACAAAATTTTGAGCATATTATCGAATTTTAATGTTCTATGAGTACATACATTGTGCTCATAGGTACTGAGTAATCCCAAAACCGTGCACATTCTAAAAAATGCAATGATAATACTTCGATATTAATATCTAATGAAAGCACAGTTAAAAAACACAAGCTTGTCTTCCATAAACAAAACAAAAAAAAATTGTCTTAGCACTTATTCAGCTTTATTAAAGTTCCAACTCGAAAAATCAATTTCCACCAGAAGCATCCTGCTTCTATCATTCCCAGCTATGATATCAATCTTCAGACTGACAACAGCTATTGCAGGGCCCATCAGAGAGGTCAAGTGGCCATTTTCGCGATTGGTAACATCTTGTGCACCATCAGCAATCCGTCGACAACTCAACATCGAAAGAATTCCTCCCCAAACGTCCACTGTCCAATGTCACCTCATGTGATGTTGCCCAAGCCCGATCACCGGAAGCGGGAAGACTGTAACGGCGCAAATTCCCCGTGATCACCATTTCAAATGAGGCTATGAATCAAATAGACAGTGAGCTTTGCATGAAATATGCGTCCGAGGGCCGATCATTTGGCAGCAAGTCACGAGACGCTCAACAATAGATGTCAAAATGCCATCGATCAGCTGATGCGAAGGTTTTTTGTTCAAGGTCCTCGGCTTGCGCAATTAGGAGCGATGCTTGAAGAAAAATGTTTTCATGTCATTCTTCAGTTGGAAACAATTAATCACTTTAAAGGCAGACTGAATAGGATGATAACTAATGAGAATAATTAATCCACCTTACATTTAACAAGGAAATATCTTGATGCACATCTATAGTTGAATTCATCTACGTATTTAAAAACAATTACTTAAGAAGAAGACTGAATGCTGAATGGATGCAAATTAATGTAGTGTAGAATAATTAATCTATCAGTCTTAAAGGATTTTTCCTTTTTGGAAAGGAAGCCTGTGACGCTTTTTTCATCGCTAGTTAAATCTATCAACGCTTATAATTTTGTGTGAAAGCCTGTACGTCCACGCGTGCCTTTTGGCAAAGGTCTTTCCGCCGCTTTCTCGCAAGTTCACGAACTATCAAGGCTTAATATTTCACTCCGCAAACCTTTTCAGCAAGTTTTGGTAGGATCAGTTGCGTACCTAGCATGGGTGACACCCAGTACAGCAATTTGTGGTGTCACCCCCTCCCCCTACAAACGCAAAAACGTAAAAAAAAAAAAAAAATTTAATATTCCACGTAAACATGAAATTCGTACAATTTTCAGAAAAAACTACATTTGTGTTTTTGCAAAAATTTTAAATGTGACAATGTACAAGAGACAAATTTAAAAAAATCTATAAATGCTTTTTATCAGCTAGTCAAAATAAAGACCTCAAATACTTGTTACTCATGTTGTAGGTAGGATTGCGGAGTACGAGAGAAAATGACCGACTACGACTGAAGAATTTTAGAACCTTCGACTCTGACTCTTTAACACCAAAATAGGTCAGACTACGATTCTTGGAATTTTAAGGCAATCGACTACTGACTCTGATTCCCTTACTTCAAAACCAGTATGACAGCGGCCCCGCTGTCTATAGGTAATAGGTTGCCCCTCTGGTAAAATCAATAATACTAAAAATGAAAATTTTTAAATAAAATAAAGCGTAAAATAAGACTAAAACATACATAAAAAAGAAAAATACTCCTGACAAAATAATTAAGTTAAGCCATCAAAATATAAAATGTCAAATTAAAAAAAAAAAAAAACAGCTGATATGTGCATCACATGACTTCCTTTTACACCAATTTAAAGTTATTTCCCCATTATTGGCAATTTTAATGTGATTCAATAGTTAAATATCACCAACAATGGTTAAATTTAAACCAGATTGTTAAAAAAATTGGCGACAAAACTTAGCTATCAAAAGGTTGGCGATACATTGTCAAGTGTTTGCATAAATTATAACACCACTTGAGTTTGCTTTGAAATTGAGACATTGATTTCAGTCCAAAAAGCTGTAAAAGACCCCCTTTGGAACATCCGAATGCAACCGAAAGGGAGGTAAACAACTAGACCGCACTAAGAATCTACGTACAAAACTGCAACTTTCTAGGACTAACCGCTCTTCAGTTATGCGACATATATACGCACATACAGACATCACGAGTATAGTCGTTGTAATTAACTCGGGGAATGTCAAAATGGATATTTTGAGTGTCTATACGTTCTTAGCCACTTATCCGCGTGTGGTAGGGTTGAAAAAAAAAACCTCAACGTTAACTCGGGGGTGAGCAGAAATTGAGGCCGAATTTTGAGTGAAATGTTTTGTGCGAAAATCAATACTTCCTTTACTGTAAAAGAAAGTAAAAAGAGAAACGAAAACATGAACTTACATGAAAAATTCTATTAAAATGTAAAATTAAATTATAAGAAGCTAAACTAGCAGCAGCTATTTCAGCAGTGAGAAAATGCTTCGCCAATTTGGCAATTCTAAGGAAAGATACTTCCACTAAAATCATTTTTTTAAATATGAATAAAAGCCAAAATCAAATATGTATTCCAACAAGATCCATGTTGAATGTTTTGCCTCACTTCGTATGATGGCCGAGTAATCACAAGTGTTCCATTTTTTTCTTTATTAACAAGAGAGCACACAAAACGTCTATCATTTTCGATGAGTTAGAAAAAAAAAACATTTTCAATAATAGTAGTTGAAAGTTACAAATACAGACATGAAATTGAAACATGTTTCATTAATAAATAATAATCATATTATAGGGCGGAGTTACAATTTTACACCGAATTAATAACCAACGAGGCGAAACGTAAGTAATAAACCAGCTTTAACATACAATAAATAATAGCAAGATGGCAGAGGCAACAAAATACAATCACGAGCAAGTGCCTTTGTTTTTAAAATTAAGAAGAAATTAGTTTCATTCAGTTTTTAATCAAATTCAAAATTAGATTTAGATAAACAAATTTCATTGTACTTTTTCTAAGAATAAATTACAATTTAGCATTTCATTAAAACATGTCGGTTTCAGAAAAATCAGATTTCGAATTAAAAGTAGATGTTAGTGGATTCGCCCCAGAGGAGATTACTGTCACAACAGATGAAAGGTGAGAAACTTTACTAACTTTTTTTTACTCAGGGGCTAACCGATAGGAGGAATATTTCGATAATTGGGAATCTGGTGTGGTCGTCTTATTTTTGGCGTAAATAATTTTATTTTGGTAACCCTACTGATTTATAGTAACCCTTTGTGAATAGACATTTCCGTTTTCCTTGTATTAGATTTGCAATGAAAAAATACCTCTCGCGTAGGCGTTGGAGCAAAAAATTGGCGCCAATGAAGAAAGATCGCCAGATTCCCATTTATCGAAATATCCCCCTGATAGGAGGTCACACGACCTCCCAAAAAATTTTTCCTTCGGAAAGTTTTATCTGAAGATTCGGTAACTTCGGCAATATAATTGCAGTTTTTAAATGACCGAATATTATTTTTCATTAGATGTACTTATGTACAGATACCGATATTTTATCATTCGGCAAAATTTGGCAATTGAGAACTTGGCAAATTGAGCATTTCGCCATCACTAAAATTTTAACTCGAGTCGCCCCTGTTAACCCCCTGTCGCCCAATTAATCATTTTGCCGGGTATAGCTACAATATAATCCCGGGGTTAGTGAGGAGTCGCCGCGAATGTTTTTCTCTGTGGCGTCGCGGCGACCCCGGGTCGGTACCTTTTTTTTTTTTTTTGGCGATGACTCGCCAGTCGCCAAGTGTGTTTGCTGTTTTGAGTTCTGGTTGTCTTTTTACAGTTTCTGTTGCCATTCTGCTTTGTGTTTGTATTAGTTTTTGCTATTGAAAAATTGTCGCCAAGCCGAATAGTTGCCGATCCGGGTATAATATTATACTCTTTCTTTTTTTTTTTTTTTTTTTTTTGAATATCGCGAGAGACTTGCGGTCATAAGCGCTTTTGGAACGGTTACAAGAGTTTGACAAACATGTAAGAGGGAGGGGAGTTAAAACGTGGAACATGTGGAATAAGGTTGTTTCCTTCTGTCAAAAGTACTACTTTTAGTCACAGAAATTGATAGAATAAGCAAAAAAAAAAAAAACATGGACCCAGAAAATTCTTTCATTTTCCCACCAATTGCTTTGTAATTAATTTTTTTAAATGTCCAATCTTTCAAACAAGGTGTGGTCTTTATGACGTCACAAATGATGGCTTTTGGCGCATTTTTCACTGCGTTTCCACGTTATGATAATCAAGCAGCAATTTAAAAATTGCCTCTCCGCTTGCTATCAACCCTATCGTTACCAGTGCACGTGAGTAAAGATGCGAATTAAATATTGTGCTCTTTTGAACGGCAACAGTGAATGGCATTTCATCATTTGTGATGTCATCGGCAGAAGCGTTAAACAATGAAAGCGCACCGATTAAAGTAATTTTTTAAAAATACTAAACTTCGTCAAATTATTTAAAAAATGGTCAGATCCTATGTTTTTAAGGATGCTCTTTCAGAAAAATACTTTTAAAATTTTGGAAACGACCCCATTGGCGAAAATTTTATGCCCACACTTAATTTTCTCAGATGCAGTTCTGCGTTTCACTCTCTTGAATTCAAAATACTATTTTCACTGTGTACAGTAGTTTGTTTGTATACCTTGGCTCAATTTATAGGTTACTTTGTTTAATCCATACTTCCATTAATTCGGACGCCCTGGATCTCCCATGAGTCTAGATTAATGTGGTTCTACTGTAACAGATCAGAAGTCAAATCAAACGCAGCAGATCACATGAGTCAACTACTGCGTATGACTAAATATTAGGGTGTGTCTTATAATTCACTTTTTAAAAAAGTTTTGAATTTCTTATGGGACACACCTTTAACTGCTTCCTTTTGATGAAAAAATACACACATAAAAGTTTCATAGAATTTGAAAATATTTTAGGGGATGCTATCAGTGACTAAAATTACCTTCATTGTGAAAAAAATGGTGTAAAAATAAACTCCCCAATGTATCTTGTCATATTTTTTATCAACATTAAATTAGGTTGGCTGGGTTTAACATAACACAAATACCCATTTTTCTTATATATACAAGAAAATAATAAAGCATTTCATGGTTGTCATTTTATGCAATAATGTCAAAAAAGCATCCGAAAGTTCGGTAATGCCATTCATATCACAGGTTTACACTTACGGTCTTTTACATTCTGCAATATTGTAATTTTTCTCTTTGTTACTTCCATGTGACAATACGAACTTTTCACTGATTGCTACTCATTATCTAGACTAAATAAATAAATTTAAAAAAATAATAAAAAGAGAGAGAGAGTTGACAAATTTTGCAACAGTAGTAGCACCTTCTAAATATTATTCAATTTTTATTTTTCAGATATAAGAATTTTTTTTTTCATCCAAAGGAACAAAATGAGAGGGTGCCTCATGGAAAGATAACACCTTTAAAAATAAGACGCACCCTACTAAATATACATTTAAAACTTTCCTTTCACGCACATAATTTCCAGTGATGTATTTCGAAGACACCATGGCTTCGTGGCAGGGACGGCCCGAAAGAAGGTCCCAGTGACCTCTCAAAAAATTTCCGACAAAATTTGCTGACAATTCAGAAAATTACAGAGAACACTGTTACATTGAAATTCTTCTTCTTCTTCTTTTTTTTTTTACATTTTAAATTACTTTTTAACATACCTGATATTCCTTATGATGGATGATATGTATTCGGATTTTATCATTTTGTAAAATTGGAATTTCATTCGACAAATTGAGCATTCCATGGAACATACAAATACAAAATACAAATGTGACAACCAGCAACAGGCTCTTGGCCCAGCTGGGCTGGTCCTAGTCAATTTATTAGTCCCCAATGAAGATCAATGGCCCTCTTAAAGCTATCCACCCCCTTGCTCATTACCGCCTCTTCCAGTAAGCTGTTCTAACTGCCCACAACCCTACTAAAGTAGTAGTTTTTCCTTATTTCCAGGTTAGCCTGATATTTGAATAGCTTAAAACAGTGACCCGTCGTCCTGCTCTCGGTGCAAAAATTTAATCCATTAACATCATTCATTTTGATAAATTTAAACAACTGGATCATGTAACAACACTACTGGCCATTAAAATTGCTACACCAAGAAGAAATTGCCAGAATGAAGCTAAATTTTGCACACGTGATAGCAAAATTGACATTGGAAAGTGATTACAAAATGAAAGCAAATTGATCATTTATTGTTGGAAAAATCTCAAGTGAATGGAGGTTTAAGTCACCTCTAGCGTGAATGTACGATGTACGAAGCGATACAATCGGGCATTGAGGCATAGCAGTCTCCTACGATATTCCACGTCATCTCGCACCACAGTTGCTGTAAACGTGCCACTCATTCGATCAAACTCATACGCATGTGTTAGCACTCACGTCGGGGTCCCAGGAGCCATTTTTTAACATGACAATACTCGGTCACGCACAGCAAGAATGTCAAGGGACTTCCTCTTCCACATTATCACTTCTCTGGTCTGCGTGATGCGCTGATTTGTCACAAGTCGAGCATATCTGGGATCACTTGAGACGGTAACTTGGACAGCGTGTAAGTTTGATCGAATTAGAGGCGCGTTTACAGCAACTGTGGTACGAGAGGACGTAGGACATCGTACGAAACTGCTGTACCTCAAGGCTCGACCGTATCGACTCTTACATTCCAGCTAGAGGTGGCGCAACAGGGTACTTAAACTTCCATTTATGTGAGATTTTTCCAGTAATAAATGATCATTTTGTTTTCATTTTGTAATCATTTTCTAGTGTCAATGTTGCCATCACGTGTGCAAAATTTTGTTTCATTCTGATAACTCTTTCTTGGTGTCGCAGTTTGAATGGCCAGTAGCGTATATATACTACTAGCTGTACCCGAAGCGCGTTGCTACGCCAACAAAAAAATACATCATTATACTGATTTTCATGACAATCGGTTGAACGGGGCAGAAGTTGCTACTCTGCAGTGCCACCTGGTGGCGAGTGGCTTCAATGAGCATATTATGCACCTTCTCCGTGGAAAAATACATATATATAGCAATTTTCATAATAATCGGTCCAGGTATCAAGTGAAGCCGTGACTATACTCAAATTTTGTACTCACGCAGTTTGCAAGATCAATCAATCGCTAAAAATATCAAATAGAAAAAGTTTTAAATCCCCCCGTTGCATGAAAAGCCATAAAACAATAAAGAAAGAATTTATTTGTTCAAACTCAAGAAAAATGGCAACAGCTAACTTCTTATCAATGAGATCTTTCACGCGAATTAATTTCTGCAGCCGATCATTTTATTCGTATTTATCCAATGGATTGTGACTTAAATTGGAATAAAAAAGGAACTATCGATCGGATTTTTTTCGAACTCGTCTATAAACATTCCCAGTACCAAAAATAACAAACGGTGAAAGTTTCAGCCAAATCTGCCGGGTAGTTTTTGAGTTCATGGATGACATACAGAGAAACATTCATTTATATATATATATATAGATGAAGACCGCTGCTGTGGTTAATAAAAGGGCGATAAATGTTCGTATTAATTACTCTAAAAGCACGAGCTGCTGAAAAAAGAACGCGGAAAGCGAAACCAGCAGCTCATTTTCGTTGTCTTCGAACACGTTTCCTGTTGTTGATGTAGTGGAGTCCTTAGCACACAATGGAGACAACGGGACGCGGGTGAACAATTACAACATTTAACACTTGCGGACATGACGAGGAGAGTCTTTTTCTTTTGCCACTCATGTCCCACCGACAGCCATTCATTCATCCGGGCCGTGTCGTCGACTAAAAAGATAAATTTCTCACTATCACGAAATCGTGAGGCTGCGTTTCTCGGCTACTCGAACTCGGGAGCTCACTTGCTTAGCTCAAAATCGTTCGATCTTCAAATTATCGGAAGAATCTGAGTTAGAAAATCAAATCACCGAATTATGCTTGCCCACACTATAAGACAAATTTCCACTTGGAAAAATGAAAATGCATTTGTAAAGAGAGGCGCCCTGACCTTGAATTTTTGGGAGGGAAGAAATTATCGATTTGCCGAATGGAACTCTAAATTTCGCCGAATAATATTTTTGCCAAATAGATCTCCAAATTTTGCCGAACAGTCAGACAAAATTTTCCGAATAAGGAAATTTTTTGGAGGTCACAATGACCTCCTGTCAGTACTTCTTGATTAACTATTTGCATGTCCGTCCGAGCTGTGCGGACCGGGCTTGTAGTTGGGGCCCTTGAGAAGAGATAAAATGGAGGGAGCGAAGACTTTCATTCGTGAAGCCAAGACCCCAAGTTACGTGATGGGTTTTAAAGCAAAGCATTGGAAGAAATCATGTGTCTTTCGCTTGTTTCACGCCAAACGTGCCAACCATTCGTTGTTGTCGCTTCACGTAACTTAGGGTCTTAGGGGCAGCTTTTGCTAAGTCAATCATCAGACTTGCTCCCACCAATTTGATTTCCAACGCTCAGGTTGGGGCTGTCGAAAGCCAAGGCGGGTCCTTTGTCAGTTTGGTCACCGGGCCCCTTCCTCCCATGAAACCTTAAAAATTAGGAGTAAGTTACCACCTCTAAGCCAGAGCTAAGGCAGAACTACATTCAATATCCCAGTTATCACATTCTGAGACTTCCTGACACTCTGACTGAGGAGATCTAATAAGAAGGAAACTGCAGTCTCAGGATGTGATAACCGGGCTGTCTGGCATATAACATGTAGCTTCAAAAAGAAAAAACTTAGTTATTGTCCGTTTTCCACGAGAAGGCACTTCGCGCCGCTTCTCGAACACAGAGTTCTATTTTACGCGGGGTTGATCGGTCGGGCCCTTAGTTTCCAACTAGGCTGACATGGTCTTTCGTGATAAAATACAAACATGCACAGTGCACACACACATCAAATACATAACACCTAATAAGAAGGAACAAAAGGCATCATAAAAAAATAATTTTTAATATTAAAAAAAAAGGAAAAAGAATATCAATGTTGCAAAATTTGCATAACAAGGAAATATTTAAGAGATCACAGTGACTTGCCGTGACCTCTCAATTGGTGTGCCCCTGGTTGTCAAATAGTAATCCCAGACAGCAGTTCAACGATTTGATTTTGAAAGGAAAGCAATCAGTGTGCACCTATTAGGACAGAGTAAGTAATAAACGAGACCAGATACGATTTTGCAAATACTATAAATCTTTTTTTTTTTTAATTATTATTTCAAGTAGAATAAAAAAATAAAATAATGAGACCCAGTTTAAGTTTTACATTAACATTAAATAGTTTCTAGTAATAGTGGTCTAAATAAACTCTCTAATTCGTTTCCCCCTTTTCTCTCTATTGGGGTAAAATTATACTCTATTTTTACAAAAAAAAAAAAAAATAAGACTGCAAACAAGGTGCTCTATTTTCAGTTACGTGGTGATAACGGGTCAACACGAGGAAAAAATCAACGATCAGAGTTACCAGGCCAGACACTTCATCCGGCGGTTTTTGCTCCCGGACTACATCCAGGCGGAGGGCCTGAGCTCCAACCTCACCAAGGACGGCTTCCTGGTAATAAAAGCGCCCGCGATCGAAGGACCCGGATCCAGGGAAGCTATTCAAGACGGCCAACAACAGGATGAAAGAGACGAAAGCAGGCGACATTCACAGAATGAATCTCAGGAATGAGCGACACTTGGCATTTATAAGAATAAAGTTTAATTGAGATTCTTTGTTGTGTCTTGTGTGTGAGCAATAATTGGAAGTTACATTGGGTTAAGAATGATTTTAAACATTAATACGTGTCGTAGTATTTCATTACAATTTATGTACAATCAGCTGAAGACATAAAGGAATAAGACACTGAATGGGTGACATAAAATCTAACAATTAGCACAAGAAAATAAAAATAAAAAAAAATTAATTTGAATTTTGACATCTTGAATTCAAATTATGTTTTTCGCAAGCACGAGTGTGTGTATGTAGACGTGTGTGTTTGTGTGTGGGGGTATGTGTGTTTGTGTGTAGGCATGTGTGTTTGTGTCTGTGTGCAGGCATGAATGTGTGGGTAGTTGTGTGTATGCGTGTGTGTATATGTTTGTATGTGTGTATGTGTTTGTGTATGTATTTGTGTGTATGTGTGCGTGTGTTTGTGTAGTTGTGTATGTATGCGCGTGTGTGTAGGACATGGATGCAACCTGGAGACGGCTTTCGCTAGAAGTGCAGCATCGTGAGGAGCCGGTCGACGGTGATGGTGCGAAGGATGGCGGTGGGAAAAATCAAAGGAACGTCAAAAACAGTCAAGTGAGAACAATAAGCAATCGTGATTGCTCAATAAGAAATACATAACAATTGCATACAACCTTTTGTATTTAGCTGTTTCGAAATATTCCAGGCAAAAGAACACTCAGACACATTACAGTAGTAAGGTAAACACACCAGTAGTGGCCACTTCAAGGTTTACATTTGAAAACCAACGGTACCCCGCACGGCTTTGCCCGTAGTAGAAAATTAAAAGGTTATTTGGTTCACCTGTATATTTACAAATAATGGATGATGAATTTCTCGCCAATTTGCAATGTTCATTTGCTCGCCCATGTTACGGTTCCACGTTATGATAATTTGCTCGGTAAAATTTTCTTAAAATTGGAATAGAAAAAGAACAAAATGGAATGTTCGAAATCTCGCTTCGAGGTGCACACACCTAGGCTACAAACTCATTTTGCGCCAAATTTCACGAAAATTGGCCGAACGGTCAAAGCGCTATGAGCGTAACAGACAGAGATCCAGACTTGCAGCGTTATTATTAGTAAAGAGAACGGGATTCCAGGTCTCCCAGTGGATTCAAAAGTGCAGAAGGTATTACCGCCTGCACGTATGAATCCATTGGTATCCTATTTTTTCAAATTTAAACCTTGAAGTGGCCACTACTGGAGCACTCTGAACCACTGGCCACAACTGGTGAGCTGAACTTACAGAGAGTGGTCCGAAAGTGGGTGTACCCCCCCCCCCCCCACCTCGTGGACGCTTGTTATATATACAGTCGAACCTCTATATATCGAACTTCCACATATCGAAATTCCAGCAAATTTATATGTTTATTACATAAAAAAAGTGTTTCTATATATCGAAAAAATCTCTGTATATCGAATTTGTTTTGAGACATTCGTATTTTTTTTTTTTTTTTTTTTTCCATTTTAGACTTTGTTTCATGAAAAATGAAGGTTAGAGGGGAAAATTATGTTTACTAAAGGTTGCTACGAAACTCATAAGGAATCTGGGGTTGAGGGGTGTGTAGAAAGGTCGTTGTTTCGTTCTGGAGTTCTTAAATTTCCTCAAGTTTATTTCAAATCTTACTTGTTACCAGTAACATTGTAAAATCAGTTTCAAGTTATCCCTTTTGTCTATTGATTATCATTCCTAGTCTTTTTAGCTGCAGTAAAAATCATTCAAGTTAAGTAGATTGATTTTTTACTTTTCTCTCGATTACATTGTCAAAACGAAAATCCCCCTTATGTTGCGGATCAAGTTGAATTGCCGAAGAATGAAGATGTATGAAGACGCAAAAATGTCATTTCTATTATTTTTTTAATGATTAACTTTTATTTATTTCGATGCTCGTATAAATTGGAAATTGGGTTTCATTCACGAAAATTAGCTTTAATTTTAATGTTTTAGGATATTTTTTGGATAAAATAAGATTGGTTCTATACATCGAAATTTCTATATATCTAATTTTTTTCCGGCAATTTGCTACTTCGATATACGGAGGTCCGACTGCAGTTACTTTGAAGTCTTAAGAGTCCATGTCGTAATAGAGGTGAATTCTACGCTATGATCTCCGAGAACACATATCAATTTAGAGCCGCTATATAGATAGGCCGACGAATCAGCTTTAGTTTAGCCATTTTGGATCGGATTTTTCGTTGTTGCACTATTAGAGTTACTACGGCAAAGTTTCGGATTTCGCCAAATTTGCCGAAAATAATATTTTATTTAATAAATAATTCACGTGTCGTTAAAAATTGCCCACAGTGTGCAAGCACAAAACGCGATATCTCGCCAGAAAGACAATCACTCAAACACGCGCTCCGATCCAAAATGGCTAATCTAAAGCTGATGCGTCGGCTCGTATATAAGGGGCCTTATATAATTCACCTCTGTTGTTGTGACGTAGATGGTCAGACACGATTTCACGAGAGTAACAAATTAAGCAGATCTAAAGTAATGCTAGACACATTTTGAGAAATGCCAAAAGAATCATTCTCTTAAGAACAATACCCCACTAGCAAACAGAATGTTTTATCATTTCAGACTAGTGACGCCCCTCTGAAAAATAATTTACATAAAAAAAGGCGCACCCACTATCTCAGAGAACATAAAAACCTCTTACGTTCCTCAGAAAACAAAAACCGTTAACACATTAATCTTAAACACGTGCTTTTTATAAAAACCAGAGTTCAAGGCTTACATATCAGACACTAGTTTTCAGGAGTGACGGATCTCAGCGACAATGGGCCATAAAAAAATGAAAAAAAAAAAACTTTCCTCTTGTCCGTCGTGAAGGAGGAAAAAAAGTCGCAATTCCTTTGTCCCAAGTCTAGAAGATGTATATGTTTCACTGTCGCCGTGTTTTCTTGTCTTCACGACCTCTGTTCCAAGCAGGAATGTCGCTTTCAAAATGACTCTCGCTTCTTGCTATATTGCCAATTAAAGGTGCTTTCTACTGTTGAAACTTTCAGCTTCACGTGAAATGACTCAACATTA
This sequence comes from Uloborus diversus, assembly GCF_026930045.1. Classification (NCBI taxonomy): domain Eukaryota; kingdom Metazoa; phylum Arthropoda; class Arachnida; order Araneae; family Uloboridae; genus Uloborus; species Uloborus diversus. The sequence continues at coordinate 16,949,915 of NC_072737.1, read as the reverse complement.
AGCCGACTACTTTTTAATTTCAATCGAAAGTTTTTTTTTTTTGTTTGTGTTTTGGTACAATCATGAATGGCTTATTTTCCTCACTTGACCCTATAGTTGGGGCAAACCTAACCTGGCAGCGCCGCAATGCTGCGATGAGGATCTGCGCAGCCTTCTACAATGCTGCCAGGCTAGGTTTGCACCAACTATAGTTGATGTTTCTTTGATTTTTCAGATTACCATGAGGAGGAGAATAAGTGCAGCAACTTGTGTACAATCATGGCCCACAAAAGTTCGTTTACGCTTATAGGCCGTGATAATCGCTGAAACTCATGGCAACAAAGAGCGCTACAGGGAACCCCTGTTTTCCATTATGTTGCCATTGATTGGTGGATGCAGGGTTACGTTCAGCAGCTCTGGTGGTCAAAATGGGCAACGTCCAATAAAAAATAAACAAACTTTGCAACGCTGCCATTGATTGCCGGATGCATAGCAGATCATAGTTGCATCAGTTTAACACAGAAAAGTCATAAGTTGTCAAGGCCTGAAAGCAGCAGCGCCATCTAGTCGAACCATAGTATAATTTTATTTGGAGGGGCAATTTTCGTTGCCATGTTTACAAATCGTCCAGCTTTCACTCCCCCCCCCCCCCCAGGCTATGCAAATTTTATATTAACAACGGTTTTTTTTTTTTTTTTTTTTTTTTTTTTGTGCAGAATCACGTTTTTATTTAGGAAAAATACCCTAAAAGACTATAGGCTTGCCAGATTTCTGAAATGTTCATCCGGGATGTTACAAAAGTAATTTTGTAAGTTACTTTAGTAAGAAAAACATTTTGAATGAGGAATAAAAATTTGAACAAAATTTACATATTCATTACATTGAATATTACTTTTTAAGAAAGCCTTTTTTTAGTTTTCACCTAGTTGTAAAAATGCCCACTAGCTAATCAGATATTAATTTTGAAAGTCAATGTTACAAAAAGTAATTATCCTAAATAATCCTTCACAATTAATTATTTTTAGACTTTTTTGGTCATCTGTAATCAAATTTATCTTTCACCGGAACGTGAAGTAAACCGATCAAGACACCGAGATTTTGTCCGAAAACTAGGAGTTTCAGGATCAAACCGGGAAGTCTCTGGCAAGCCTATATATAGACTAGAAAATCGCCCGTCAAGGTATGAGGGGTGGAATGAACGAAGCAGCTGCCTGATTAGTGATATTTTGATAGTTGAAATTGTACCGAATTCAGCCTTGTCGAAATAAAGCCTTTCCCTGCATGTTAAACATTACCAAATCATATTATCAAATGATCATGCCGTGGCACGAGTTGCATTGTTGAAACTCGCGGGTTACTCAATCATTGGCTATTATTTATATGAGGATGAACTTCAATATAGCTGAACTTAATCTTTAATAAACATTTCCAGATCAGTATTAATTCCCATCATTTATAAGATTGATAACAAATAAAAATACCATAACGGTATACGCTGTTAATATACAGTGAAATTTCAGTAAGTCGAAGTTCGATTAGCCGAAACTACGACAAGCCGAAGTGAACCCTGAATGGGGTACTTACTAAGTTATTTATTTTCGATAAACCAAGTTTCGTTGAGCCGAAATATTCGATAAGTCGAAATGTATTTTTTGACCGTAGACTAATTTTCTTGGCTAATGTAACTCCATCAGTCCTAATCGACTTTTTTTTCTCCGCCCTCCCCCCCCCCTCAAAAAAAATAAAAAGAACAAAAAGAAAGAATATAAAATACACCGTAAACAATAACTGAGCTGGCGGTGTGTTTTATGTATTTCTGACTTAGCTATGGGTTAGGGCGGTGATTTAATACAAAAAAGAAAGAAGCTATTGCATTGTATCGAAATGTGTCTTGAAATCGAATAAATTTCTGAAACCCATGATTTACACAAAATGGGGTTGTTTCCTTCAGTTAAAAATAGTAATTTTTGTCTCTGAAATTGATAGAATAAGCAAAAAAATATAAAAAATAACATGGACCCAGAAAATATTTTCATTTTCCCATATTTTTTAATCAATTTTTTTAAATATCCGATTTTTCAAACAAGGCGTGGTCTTGATGACGTCACAAATGATGCTCTTTGGCGCATCTTTCTACCACGTTTCCACGTATGATAATCAAGAAGCGAATTAAAATTACGCTCTACGCTTGCTATCAACCATATCGCTGCCAATACAAGTGAGTAAAGATGCGAATTAAACATTTTGTTCCGTGAATGGCAACACTGAATGGCATTTCATCATTTGCGATGTCATCGGACAGAAGCGTAAACAATGAAAGCGCACCGATTTAAGTATTTTGTTTTTAAATATTAAACTTAAACAATTAAAAATATTAAATTAAAAAAATTGTCAGATTCTATGTTTTTAAGCATGCTCTTTCAGAAAAAAAAATTTTTTAATTTTGGAAACGACCCCATTCGGATTTTTTTTTTTTTTAAATTAAATTAAATTGCTGTTTGCTTTGTTTCTTTTCCCAGAAAACAAAAGCCTGCACCTGGGGGAAATCAAAGCTATGATTTAGCGCCGCCCGAAAATGAAATGAAATTAGAGGCGGCGGCGACTTTGGGCGGAAAAGTTTGGAGGAGGGGAGGTTTCGCGATATTCTACAAAGCTGCCGGTATTTCCGCAAAGACTTTTTTTTTTCTTTCGCTGTGGTAAAAAGGGAGTGTTTTGTGGTGCCGCTTCTTTCATTCGGAAAGTTTAGGATAATGTCTAAGAGGAAATTAAAAATTTTAATCTTGCAAGAAAAAGTTCTATTCTATTCTGGCGTAGCAATGAAAGAAATTGCATTGAAGTTTGGTGTGCCTCGAAGTACTCTTTCAAAACATCGAAACGTCTTAAGTAACGGTGCAAGGAGAGCAGATGTATTGCACCTTTTCACAGAATCCCGTTCGAATCCTTAAAAGTATCCGAGGACTATTTAATGAAAGAAAAACTTGAGCTCAAAAGTAATGCTTCATTACAGATTTTTTATTTTATTTATTTACTAGTTGTGTTGCTCGGCTTGACACGGTCTACTTCGAAAACAAAAGTTACGTCAAAACAAAAGCAAGAATTTTATTTGTTCACAGTCGAGAAAACAAACGGCAGTAGATTTTCTTCGCAAGGATTTTATTCACGCTAATTAAAACTGAGCTCGAGGCGGACGATTAATTTCCGATTTAATATTGATGTTCTTCGACAGAAAAATGCTTTTAACCTTTTTCCTGGTGATTTTAGAGGCTTGGTTTTTTTGAAATTTGAAAAAGGACCTCTACTTTAGAGTTATTTTTCGCGGGCTTTGGAAATGAGATTGAAATCAAGACAATCGGATTATTATTTCGGGTAGAAAGAGCCATTATAAACCCTGGTTTGCAAATTTTCTTTCCTTTTCCATATTATTCTTTTTTTTTTTGAGCAATCACGATTGCTTATTGCGTTTATTTGACTGTTTTGATGTGCTATCATTTTATTTTCCCGCCAGCACCCTCTGCAGCATCACCGTCGACCGGCTCCTCTAGCGAAAGCCGTCTCCAGGTTGCGTCAATATCCTACACTTACACGCATACATACACGCAAGTACAAAAAAAAAACACATACACACACATACACCTACACACATATACACACACATGCAGACACCTACACATACACACACCTACACACAACTACCCACACACTCATGCCTGCACACAGACACAAACACTGATGCCTACACACACATACACATTCCCCCCCCCATACCACAAACACTCATACACACAATTACCCACACACTCATACCTGCACACAGACACAAACACATACGTCTACACACACACACTCGTGATTGCGAAAAACATAATTTGAATTCCAGATGTCAAAATTCAAATTATTTATTTATTTTTATTTTTTTTTTAATTTTTCCCCCAGTGTTCTGGCTTCCGAGATGCATTTTAATTTGAGTTGCGGCCCTCACGTCACAAAAAGGTAGGGCAACACTGACCTCCGACATTCGGCAAAGTGGTAAATAAAATGAGACGTTGTCATTAAAGCAGTAAGGAAGGAGGAAATTTTCGCTCATTTGTCAGCTACCCCTATCATTCCTTTTCAATATATTAATGGAGAAAGTGCTTTCGCTAGATGAAAGAAAAAAAAAAGTAGAAACATAGACTTTTCCCCTTGACCAACCAAAAGAAACAAAACCAACACAACACGCTAACAACATCCACATGTCAGATGGGAGAAGAAAAAAAAACTCTATCAAAGTAAAACAAGAAATAAAATCAGAAACATACAGATATAATGTCTCCCAAATGTTACGCAACAAACTGAAACCTGAGCATCGGTATCTAATTCTCGACACCTGACAGCCCTATAATACTTGCATAAGTGACACCGGGAGTCACACGGCTCGGTCGCCAAGGCAACCGGGGATGACCGCTGGAGGAAAAAGAAAGAAAAAGAAAAGCGGATCAAAACTTCCTGCTGGCACAGGGCCGGTTTCGCCGGTTTCTTTTTTCTTGCTTTCATCCTTCATCATCACTGACTTCGTTTTCCCTGGAGCTGCGCACCTGCATTTTTTGCTCTCATCATTCACAGCAAACACAACTTCCCAGACTGACCGCGCCTGGCAAACTTTTTTATTGTAAAACTAGCGATACCCGCACGGCTTTGCCCGTAATAGAAAATTAAAAGGTCTTTTGGTTCGCCTGTATATTTACAAATAATGTATGGTGAATTTTCTCGCCAATTGGCTTGTGCCCATGTTACGGTTCCACGTAATGATAACTTCGTAATTTACTCGTCCAAATCTTATGATAGTTTTGTTCTTAAAATTGGAATAGAAAAGAACCACATCGAATTTTCGAAAAATCGTTTCGAGGTGCACATCCCCATGCTACAAACTAACTTGGTGCCAAATTTCATGAAAATCGGCCGAACATTCTAGGCGCTTATGCGCGTCACAGAGGTCTTGACAGACAGAGGGTTTTTCAGCTTTATTATTAGTAAAGAAAAGACTAGCGATACCCGCACGGCATTGCCCGTAGTAGTAAAGGAATCAGTAGTCATTTGGTTCGCCTGTATATTTACAAACAATGGATGATGAATTTCTCGCCAATATGCAAAGTTAATTTGCTCGTCCATGTTATGGTAATTTACTCGTCCACGTTATGGTAATTCGCTCGGTAAAATGGGCTTAAAATTGGAATAGAAAAAGAACAAATTGATTTTTTGAAAAATCGCTTCGAGGTGTTCACCCCTATGCTACGAACTAATTATGTGCCAAATTTCATAAAAATCGGCCGAACGGTCAAAGCGCTATGAGCGTAACAGAGATCCAGACTTTAAGCTTTATTACTAGTAAAGATAAGCAAACCGAAATGTTTTCCACTGAGATGTAAGTTGAAATCTAACATCGTTTCTCTTAAATTGTGTGCCGCGGAACCTCAGGGGCTCTCCGAACTTAAAATTTTGGGAGAGCGGAAATTCTCAATTTGTAGACTGGAACTCCAAAATTTGCCAAATGGAACTCCAAATCTCGCCGAATGGAACTTCAAGTTTCGCCGAATGATAATACGTTTGCCAAATAGGAGTCCAGATTTTGCCGAATGATGATAATTTTGCACGGTCGTCAGACAAAATTTGCCGAGCAATAAATTTTTTTGGGAAGTCACAGTGACCTCCCAAGGGACTGCCAATTGTCTTACGGGGGGAAGGGTTCAAAATAAAGTGGGGGAGACTGGGTTTCTCCTCTCCTGTACATGCCGGCGCTAGTGTCGCGCTTCAATGAGATCTCTTTATGTTAACTTCTAGGTTTTCCTTCTACGTTGTTATTCGACTGAAGAGTAGCGCCATGATTCATCCTGTACATATGCGTTTCCTCTCATTAAAGTATCCTATGTTATTCTAATAATCGTGCTATCATTTCGCATAATGCCTTATACTCGTAAAATGGATAGAACAAAGCAATTCTTGAACATAGCATTAAATGAAGATAAAAACAAGGGATTCCGTGAAGAAACGGGATACTAAAAAGGGTTGTACTCATTTAAAAAAAAAAAAAAAAAAACACGCTGAAATAAAATACAGTATAGAACAACCTCATTTATCTGTACTAACTGAGACCAAAGGTAATCCAGATGATGGAAAACTCGAATAATGGGGTGGTTTTCTTCAGTCAAAAGTACTACTTTTAGTCATTGAAATGCATAGAATGAGCAAAAAAAAAAAAAAAATACATGGACCCAAAAAATACTTTGATTTTCACAACAGTTTTTTTTTTAATTATTTTTTTTAATGTAGGATTTTTCAAACAAGGCGTGGTCTTTATGACGTCACAAATGATGCAATTTGGCGCATCTTTCTACTACGTTTCCACGTTATGATAATCAAGCAGCGTTTTAAATTTGCGCTCTACGCTTGATATCAACCATATCGTTGCCGATACACGTGAGTAAAGATGCGAATAAAATACTTTGTTCCGTGAATGGCAACACTGAATGGCATTTCATCATTTGTGTGATGTCATCGGCAGAAGCCGTAAACAATGAAAGCGCACCGATTTAAGTAATTTTTTAAAAATATCAAACTTAATTTTAAAAAAAAAAATGGTCAGGTCCTATGTTTTTAAGCATGCTCTTTCAGAAAAAAATACTACTTTTAAAATTTTGGAAACGACCCCATTCTTTCATAGAGTCATCGAATTGTTTTCAAGATACTATTGAAAAGTATCAAAGGGCGATCCTCAAAAAAAAAATGTCCCGTGCGTAACACTAAGTTTATTTTATTCAGGTAACTATTAATTAAATATGGGCAGTGGCGGCAAATAGGGGGGGGGGGCGAGAGGAGGCGGTTGCATCCCCAAATTTTTCATTAGGAAAAATGAAAAATGGGTAAATTCAATTTAGATAACTTAGAAAATCATTTGCCTGCATTTTCAGGACAGAAAAATCTGATGGGAGAATAATTGTTTGCCCTAACTGAAGAAGTAATCTCTTTATATGGGTTAAATGTTTCAAAATTGTGTACTCGATGTTATGATGGTGCATATTGTATGAGATGCCCGTACAGTGTTGAGACTGCGCCATTTTTACGCGTGAACTCCACACACACATGTCATTTTACAAAAATGTTTATGCTCATATTATAACTTAAGTTGGAATATCCTCTACATTATCACACTTCAATTTAGAAACATATCAGGGCCTGATTTTTGAATAGGCCAAGTAGGCCATAGCCTAGGTCCCTGTTTAGGAGCCCCAGAATGGCTGAAATTGTTTCAGCCAATAACTAAAATTACAAGCTTTACTACGGGGGACCCCGAAAAAGTGTTTGGTCTTCGGATTCCCGATATTTTAATCGGGCCCTGAATATAATCAGTATATTTTGACAGGCATAAAAGTTTGATTCCTTACTCATCAATTAGAGCAAGATATTTAGAGCTGCGTTAGCTTTGATATTAAAATATCTTCTTTTTCCAATACGCATTAGCAAATCAGATGAGCTACTGAACTCGAAATAACTTCGAGATATGAAGTACGAACGTACTCCACACTGTATTCCGAAAATAAATATTTATGCACAATTTTTTAACTAAATTAAACGCCTTTTCTTTTTTGAGCAATCACGATTGCTCATTGCTTTCATTTGACTGTTTTTGACGTTCCTTTGATTTTTCCCAACAGCACCCTCCGCAGCATCACCTTCGACCGGCTCCTCACGATGCTGCACCTCTAGCGAAAACCGTCTCCAGGTTTCGTCAAAAACCTTTACACGCATAACATACACGCACCTACACACATATACATATATACACCTACACACACATACATACACCTACACACACACAAACACACACCTACACATACACACAACTACACACACACTCATGCCTGCACACAGACACAAACACACATGCCTACACACACACACATACCCCCCACACACAAACACACACGCTTACATATACACACACACTCGTGATTGCGAAAAACATAATTTGAATTCAAGATGACAAAATTCAAATTATTATTTTTTTTCACATCATATTCGTCTTTATAATCTCACTCCAGGTGTTAGCTATATTTTACCCGATCGCTGCTGCATAAAAAGGCGCTCAAAACACATTTGCACGACGGCGCCGATCAGGCTTGGCGCGGGCCTGTGCGCGCCACTGAGTTGGGCGTGATTTTCGTTCTTTCCAACAAAAATTTGCATTGCGAGCCCGGCTTTCCCCTTCCCCTAGGTAAATTCAAAATGAAGGGCCGTTACGTCACTGACCACTGTAAAAGAAACCGACACATTTTGCGCGCCGCCATCTGCTTTTCTAGACGTGCGTGGGCGACTCCTCCTCCCAAGGCCAAGGACACCACTCCCTTTATCTCCGTGCTCCCCGTTTTTCGCGCGCATCCCCGACAACCTGTGTGCGAAGAGACACGCGGAAAAAGAAAAGAATGCGGTCGGCCACTGGGAGAGAGGAAAAAGAGTGCGCTGAGGAATGCCGAGCTGCGGCGGGAATCCGAGTCAATCGTGCCCTCGGCTCGGGTCAGCCGAGTTCGGGAGAGCCCCGACTGGAAAACTCGAACGTCGAGGAGCTGGAGAAAAGACGGGACGGTCGGGTTCGATTTGAATATTATTACACACAACGATTCTCGACAGGTGGTTTGCTGATTCAAAGGTTATTCACGGTTATTCGTCCTCGAGTTGTATTAATCTAGGCTTGCTAGACGATTGTCCCGGTTTGCCCGGGACAGTCCCGGTTTTCAGACAAAATCTCGGTGTCCCGGCCGGTTTACTTCGCGTCGCGGAAAAAGATAAACTTGATTACTAATAAACAAAAAGATCTAAAATTTATAGGATAATTACTTCATCATTTGTAACGTTGACTTGTAAAACTAACACCGAACTAGCTTGAGAGGATTTTTATAACAAGACATGGGCGCCCATATGCAAAGTTGCAAGGGGGGGGGACTCAAATGCTTTCCCTGTGGTTTAGCTGGATATTTTCCCCGTGGAAACTGATTTCAAGACAGATTAGAGTCATTAAAATTTGACATTTTTAATAACTTATTCATTAATGGCTGGAGAAGAAATGTTTTTACATTTTTGCAAAGTAAAGAGTACTAAAAGCAAGGAAGTTCTAATTTTAAAGGGGGGAGAGCTCGAGCCCCCCTTGCCCCCTATATGGGCGTCCTTTTAACAAGATTAAAACCAAACAATTCCTTTAAAATGAAAGGTCTAAATATTGTTCAATCTTTTATTCCTCATTCAAAAGATTTTTTCTAATTAAAATAAATTGTAAATATTTACATCAAAGAAGTTAAATGTTCAAATTTTATTTTATGTCATTTTTTATTATTAGTAATTTATAATTAGTAACCACATCTTCAAAGCATTGAGAATAAACTGAACAATAAAACACTCCCAAAACCTGCCACAGGTGTGTACCCTTTAGAGAACTAGCGACGATGGGGGGGGGGGAGCATTCTGGTGTCCCGGTTGAGTATTTCAGAAATCTGGCAAGCCTTATATTAAACGTAGATGACCTCGCCCGTCATTCAGGGAAAAGGAGGAGGACCCCCTTTTTCCCGGGCTCTTATGCCTCCTTCCCCGAGAAATTATTCTTAATAGTTAAGTAATCTTTCCACGACTACAAATCCAATGCGCTGTTAGAGCAAAATTCGTGCATTTTGTATCGAGTACATTTTTTCAAATACATTTTATTGCAAATCAAAATGGTTTATCCCCAGCTTCGCTGACATTTAAAATTTCCCCCTCCCTTAAGTATGGAAAAAGTATGATTGAAACTAAAAGACACGGGGGGGGGGGGGGAATTTATGTCGGCGAAACTGGGGGGGACACCAACGAACGGTCTACAAACACTGCTATTATACTAGAGGGGAGAAACTAGCTAGCGAACACGTTAAGACGGCTTCGAGGGAATACTGCAAGTTCTTAGATGCCAACAAAAACTAAACAAGTGCTAATCTAGCAATTTTTCAAGGGGGCTGCTATAAATTTTTATTAGTACGAATTCTGGTTTACAAACGTTGATCACGCATGTTTCGGAATAGAAGTCCGAAGATATCCGGGAGAGAGCACCAAACGTCCTTGTAGTTGTTGCCGTATATTGAATGCCTCAAATTTTTCGCTTCTTAAATTTGAGGTATTCTGGAAGGTGAAGTTCTATTAGGACAAAAAAAAAAAAAAAAAAGAATCGGTTTAAAGTTTGATTGATTTTGCGTCTTACACAACAATGTTATACTTGGTGCACAATATTATACTTGTACTATACTTGGTGCACAAAAATAACACTAATAACAATAAGTAATAAGTGAAATAAACACTTTCCGAAAATAAATTAAGAATTATTGTGTAAATTTCGAAAATTTTAAAGCCATCTCAAGTCCTTTTTCGAAAAACTTCAAATATCACAGGACTCCCGGCAATTTCTGCTTGCTTCAACGAAGATTCAGCAATAATTTTCCCATCAATCTGCAGTGTCTAGAGACACATAAAAAAGTGAAACAAAACGGAAAGTAAAGAACGCCACGCATCACCTACAACCACTTTTACTGCCCAATTAATAAAGAGGTCAATGTTTTAGAGAAAGACGTCAAGAAAGCTTTTACGAACGATATTTCTAATCTTCATCTGCGAAAAAAAAAAAAAAAAAAAAAAACTCGAAACCCAAATTACCGCCAAGGGGAGGTCATAATGACAATATGATATGGGAGTAATGGAGGGAGAAGGCATCAAATCGGAACGGAAAGATAACAAAAAAAAAAAAAAAAGAACAATAATGAAAAATAGCATTCGGTTACAACGATATGATTTTGTTCGACCCCAGTGTCTGCGTGGGAGTTGGACGACCAAGCCTCGCTTCCATTGTTCGTTGTAGGCATTATCCTTCCCTTTTTATGTTGGGGAACTGGTGTGGTTCGGCGACTGGCAGCGATTGAAAAGATTTGCATACCACAGCAATTAAAATGCGCGGCAAGTTTATGTGAACGACTTGTGTGAGAAAAGTCATTGAGTTATAGGGACAACGGAAGTGTTCCAAAATCGGAGGTCATTAAAAAATTATCATTTTTTTCTACAACATTCGTTCGAATAGAAAAATAATCACCCTCTTTCGATTAAAAAAAAAAAACATAAATAAAAAAATAATCACCCAATTCTATTATTAGTTCAGTGGAAAGTTACTGGTAGAAAAAAAAAACATACAGATTTCGTTTTTTTTAAAATCAATTTCCACGACGTTCGTTCGAACAGGTCCTCGAATCATCCTGTATTGATTAAAAAAAAACCTGTTGTTAGTCCAGTTTTTAGTCACAACTTACTGGTGTGGATCAAAAAAAAAAAAAAGACACAGATTCAGTACCTCCTTCTTTTTAAAATCGAAGTCTTTAGGTCAAATCCAGAGTAGATTGTGGTTCAGCTCAAAAATTATCGCTAGAAATAAAATTTTATGACGGTAACAGTTCAAAACGAACAATTCAATTTTTTTGTTAAAGAATGCTGTATAGTTACGGGAAAACAATGTCTTGATTTCATTTTGGATCATTCATGAAAAAAAAAACCCTTAAAAATAAATAAGGGAACCGGGTAAGCTTCGTTTAAATCAGAGCTGCGGGGTCGGAATATGATTTTGGGGATAAGGAATCGGAGTCGGGAGTCAGAGGTTAAAAACTTCAAGAGTCAGAGTCGGACATTTTCCCTCTAAGTTCGCAACTCTGCAAGTTCTTCTGGAGTCGAAGTCGAACTGATTTTAGGGAAAACGAGTCGGAGTCAAAGGCTCTGAAATTCCCAGAGTCAGAGTCTGTTATTTTCACTCCCAACCCCCCCCGCACCCATGGTTGCCAAATGCCATTGCTCTAGCACAATCTTTCACCAAGAAAGATGATGTACCAGCACAATAAACAAACGCGCTAGAATACGTCAAATCTGAAGAATATAGTTCAAGCTTATGAAAAATAAAGGCTAACAATTGTGACTTCAAGCCTGTGCATCGAAAGTTCAACACTTGAACAAGCGTGAAGTCATAATATCATAGCATGTCAGTGACGCAGAGAGTGAATCGACAAAGTTTAAAGATCACTGCTCTAGATTAACCGTCAAAATGTATATGACGAGTTCAAGTTTAAAAGACATAAGTTCTAGGTTTTGGACTAAATGGAAGAACGTTTTGAAATGTGTGAGTTAAAAGTAAATTTTATATGCTTAGAAAATAATCTATATCTCTTCTATTGAAACATGTGCGCGTCTGTCTGTGTGTGTCTGTAAACCTCTTTCCTCCAAACAGTTAATGTCCAACAGGTCAATACTGGTCCCGCCGGATAGAGGACATCCAAGGGAGGCCATTCCGCGCTGTCTCGCGTCTCTAAACCCGCAAGGGACCCGGAGGTTTAAATCACAAAAACACTCTGAAGGACATGCAGGATGTCTTCAGGACATCCAGGGGGGAAGCGTTGGAATTATCAATTGCCATAGGCGACATTGAGCCACCGCAGGCAGGTGGCGAACGGGAGTTGGAGAGCGAAACGAGCAGGGAGTGGAGCTCCCTAATAATAGTTAAATGTTCTGGAATCCTGACTGTCGAAAGTTTTTTATCCTCCAAGCTTTTTCAGACCATTGATATTATTTTCGATCTCAAAAAAAAAAAAAAAAGAGGAAGAAAGAAGAAAAACCGCGCATAGAAACTCGGGTCTTTTCCCTGCCTCCACTAGGAATCCGCTGTTCCAATTGAAACACCAACGCAAATTATCAATGAACCAAACCTACACAAAAAGTAATCGTGCTTTCAATTTGCACACCGAGAAAACATCCCACCAAACACACGATTAACATCTTAAGAACCAAGCTGATATCCAAACATTTTCTCCATGGAAACGCACAAAAGTAAACATTCCATTTCCGGAAGAGAAGAAAAAAAAAGTCAGGTTTTTGAAATAAAATGTTCGACATCACAAAACGAATTCCAGAGAATGTCGATCTTTTTTACTTCCTGCATACTCCTCCCTTTTATTATGTTAGCAGACGAGAGGTGAAAAAAATGAAATAAAAATGTACTTCCACCGAATACAACAGAATGGCGTGCGGTGGAAGAAAACGAACAAGGCGAAAATGAAAAGCAGAAGCGGCTGGCTTTGGGGTGGAGCTGGATTTACAGGAGGTAGAGAGAGAGAAAAAAAAAAAAAGAAAACGAAAGCGGGCGACGGAATCGTTGCTTTCAAGGTCACTCACTTCGTTTCACTTCGGCAATCATGGCAGTCAGTGGCTCACCCAGTCGTCTGTGACTGCTTCGACTAAACTCACACCCACGGCAAGCACTCCTCTCGAATGCCCCCGAACTACAGTCGAGCCTCCATATATCGAACTTCCACATATTCTAAATTTTCTATATATCGAAATCCCAGCAAATTTCTATGTTCCTTGCATAGAAAAATAGTTTATATTTCGAAAAAATCTCTATATATCGATTTTTTTCGAGACATTCGTAGATTTTTTTTCTACTTTAGACTGTTTGTCTCATGAAATATGAAGGTTAGGGGAGAAAATTATGTTCACTAAAGGTTGCTACGAAACTCATTAGGAATCTTGGGTTGAGGGGTGTGTAGATAGGTCGTTGTTTCGTTCTGGAGTTCTTGAATTCCCTCAAGTTTATTTCAAATCTTAGTCGTAACCAGTAACATTGTAAAATCAGTTTCAAGTTATCACTTTTGTCTGTTGATTATCATTCCTAGTTTTTGTAACTGCAGTAAAAATAATTCAAGTTTAGTAGATTGGTTTTTTACTTTTCTCTCGATTACATTGTCAAAACGAAAATCCCCTACCTAATGTTGCGGATCAAGTTGAATTGCCGAAGAATGAAGATGTATGAAGGCGCAAAAATGTAATCTCTGTTATTTTTTTAATTATTAACTTTCATTTAATCTGATGCTCGTATAAATTAGAGATTCGGTTTTCATACACGAAAATTAGCTTTAATTTTAATGTTTTAGGAGATTTTTAGGCAGTGGCGTAGCTAGACCCGACTTTCGGGGGGGGGGGTTACTTCTTATATATATATATATATATATATATATATATATATATATATATATATATATATATATATATATATATATATATATATATATATATATATATGTACATATATATATATATATATATATATATATATATATATATATATATATATATATGTACATATATATATATATATATATATATGTACATATATATATATATATATGTACATATATATATATATATATATATATATATATATAATATATATATATATATATATATATATATATATATAATATATATATATATATATAATATATATATATATATATATATGTATAATCGCTTGGAATTTTTCCATTTTCTTCTTTTTTTTTTCTTTCTCTTCTCTCTTCTTTTTCTCTTTTTTTTGAGACTAACTTTTCGGGGGGGGGTTTTGTTCCCAAACCCCCCCCCCCTTAGCTACGCCCCTGTTTTTTAGGATAAAATAAAATCATTTCTATATATCGAAATTTCTATATATCGAATTTTTTTTCCGGCAATATGCTACTTCGATATACGGAGGTCCGACTGCATGTACTATTCGCAATAAATAACACTGTCCGGAAGAATCAATTGAATATAGATTTTTTTTTAATTCATATTGTCACAGAACCAAAGTGGACGCAGCAGTCAAATGAAGGGGAAAATAACCAAACTGTAGAGAGAATATGCTGAATTCTTTGTTGCGTGTGTGTCATCCTTAATCCAGGAATGTTAAACTACAATTTTTTAATTTTAGTTATGTTTGAAAACAAGTAATCATTATGTGTCAATATAAAATATCAAATTTCAAACAACTTGCAATTTTTTAATTACAAAAAAAAACCCAAAGAAAGAAAGTTGAAATTTGATTGTAAGATACTTTTTGATTACTTGCATTCAAATGTATTAAAATTAAAAGCCAAATAATTTAAAGTTTTCACTTACATAAAGTTTTCAATTTAAGTGCTTCGCGTTTTCGAACCTATACGGGGCTGAATGTCTTAAAGGGTATTTTTTGCGTGCTTTTCAACCAAACCAAGCTTGATGCATTGAAATGAATTCTTCTTGTTGAAAGAGCGATTCAAAAAATCAACTAAAACAATGTTTCAGGCTACTTCAGAGGTGTTTGTGATCCCGAAAATTTTAGGATGACAACACATTCTAAAACTTAAAATTATTTTTAAAAAGATAAAAGAACTTTTAAAATGTCCCCCTTCCTCTCCCAACAATTTTAAAGATTTTTTAAAGCATATTTGAAGAGTTATTACGGGGGAGGGGTGTCGAGCTTCCTCGTAGTTTTCGAAAATTTAAGTCTTCCGAAAATTTTACCTGAGTCCACTATTCACCCCTGGGCTACTTCTTGCTTGCATAAACAATGAAAAGTTTCCATAAAGTCTACAGGAATTCTGGGTAGAATCTTTCCCTCATTCTCTTCAAATAATGAATGAGTCACAATTGACACAGCAAAAAAGCAAACAATGACCGAAAATAAATTCTACAACCTTATCATAGATTCTGAACATGTTTTCTTAGCTATATAGTATTCTATAGCGAAATAAGACACGAACTGTAAAAAAAATTGCATAAACCCGGATTTAGAAACTTAAATTGTTACGGAATTCAGAGCTTTACAAGTAGAATGACAAAAATATAGCAATCTTTGCGCTGAAGAATTGGTCTCTCGTTATTACGAAACAAGTGCTGTATGCAGTTATAACTGGAATTCGTGCTTCATAATTTTTTGCACTGTTTTAGCAAAATTTGGTATAAAACTAAAGACCCAAAATTATGGTACCAAAAAGTAGCATGATTCCGAAAAATTACGATCGTGGATCCGAAAAGGATCAAGATTGTGGAATTTTTTCGCCCAACTATTAATTATGAAACGATGAAACAGAACAAAGATATTATAATGCAATAATCTTAAACTCTGCAACTAATCGAATACATAAATGACTACTTCTGTATGTATGTATGTCCGGGGTAAACTTCAAAACTATTGGACAGATTTTAACCATTTTTCCACCACGGATACAGTCCAACCACGGATTGCATGGAATTTTCAAACGTCCAGATAAGACGAATCTATGTGAATAAGGGGGAAAATTAAAAATTTGATGCGCATATTCCACTTATTTTAATCAGACTCTGCTTCTGCAAAAGCTGACATCGGTAAAAAAATAATAGATTCGCCCATTTCCGGCTATAAAACGGATGTTTGTCTTTCCATACAATCCGTGGTCAGACAGTAGCTACATTATCAGGAAGCAACTCAGGCTATAATTGATTTCTAAAAAACTCAGTTTAAAAAAGTTATGATGGAAAACAGTAAATTTCATGTAATTTACACATTAAATGATTAAATATAAAACCCCATTGTTACAAAAATTCGTTGCCTTACAACAGCAATATTAATAGTAATCATAATGAAAATTTTGAATCAAGGCTTCTAAGGAGCAAACACGAATTTAAACTCATTTAAATGTTTGAAAACATGATAAAGAGCTTTTTTTTTTTTTTTTTTTTTTGTGTGTGTGTGTGTGTGTGTGTACTATTTAATTAGATTAAGCGCACGTTTTTTTTTTTTAGCGATCTTTGTTTTCGTTAGCAGGGGTCTGGCCAGAGGATATTTGGGTCCGTTAACGGACCCTTCACAAAAATCCGATCAACCAAAACGGACCTTTCACAAAATCCCGATCAAACAAAACGGACCCTTCACAAAATTCTGATAAACAAGATCAGATCAGTCACAAATTGTTTATTGAAAGAGCAAACCTGAAAGCAAAATAATGCATATTTCTGTGTATAAACCGATAATTTTTGGAACCTTTTTTTTAAGTCAAATTAGAGGGATCAGCTTATACAAAATCGGTTAATTTTGAAAAAAAAAAAAAAAAAATCGGCACTCTTGCGATGCTCCTGCAAGCGATAAATAATTGCTACTGCCAAGTAAATATAATGGTTGTTTGTTTTATCACAGCTAATTAGCAGCGGTGTTGTTGTAAACTTTTATGAAAAGGCATTGGTAAGCACTTTTCTCCACTCATGATTTAATAAACAATAATAATATATATCTGCGAAATGAACTTAGAACTGCAAAGGGATAGTAAGGGTGAGGAAAAAATATGATCGCTTCAGATAGGGTTACCAACTTCAAAATTATCACCACTTAGCGTCTGGCGTTCAAGCTTTATAATGACTTGATTAGAAAATATTCTCATCATTTTGCCAGCTTGTCAATATTTGCGTTTTTATGGTGCGGGTGCGATGTTTAATTGTTATTTTGGGAGAAAATTATATGGGTTTTGATTTTTCGATGCTAACAAGGATGATTAACTTTAAATAAACTCTTAATTACCGTTTTTTTTTCTTTAGATGTCTACATTTTGAAAAATGCAATCTTTTAAACATCCGATATGAGAAAAATATTTTGTTCCTTTTCCAAGCTAACTTCTCTTTATTAGGATTCAAATAAATGAAAAGTCTCTTAATTTCTGTTAGAACTCTCATTTCAAGTTTTTAAAGCAAAATTCCATTTTCTGTTATGAGTCAAAAATTAAAAAAATGCTGAATAGATGGTTTATTTTATTTTATTTTTTGGGTCAACTGTGTCCACAGATATTAATGATATGTTTATCATAGGACTCTAAAATGCAATTTTAAAATAATTTTATCAAAAATATTTCTTTTACAAGTCCTTTTTATACTTTTGATGCCTTCACTTTGAGAATTGCGATCTCTTTGCATCCGCTATGGGAATCCCATTTTTCGAATTTTTGATGATTATTACGCTTGTTAAGAGGTAAACAATTGAAATATCTTTTTATTTTTGTTAAAATCACGGAATTTATAAGTTTTTAACGAAATTCTGTGCTTTTCAAGAGTGTCTTGGGTCAAAAAGTTGAATGGTGAACCCTATTCTGAATTTTATTTTATTTATTTATATTTTTGTTACAATTATTTTAAGTACTGTACAGAAATACATCTAGTACAATTTAACATAATGTAGAATGGTAGATAAATATTGAAACTTGAAAGAGCGATGCCCCCCCCCCCCCCGCGCCAAATGTCAGAAAAAAATCCAGAATGATTTTCTCGACTTAGAAGAGGAAAACACTCAACTTTAAGTTTAATTGATGCATTTTGTGCCATCTCTAAAATCTAAAATTTCGTTTTAACAATTTTTTTTTTTTTTTTTTTTGCAAAATTTTTTGATTTTTCACAAAATTAATTCATTTTCCACAAAATTATTTGATTTTTCACAAAAAACGGACCCTGTGAAAAATCCTGGACAGACCCCTGGTTAGTTCATATTTTGGAAATCCTTCAAATTTTTATAGGCTTAAATTCGTGCTTTCGTTTCTAAATGAATACCTGTTCGTTCTCTATACTTATTGCCATTTTACTTTTATGGGTAAGGAAGAAGTTCGATTTTTAATCACGTCAAAGCGGTGTGTTTTGAGTTCTTTCAGTTTAAACAGAAAACGAATGAAAATAGCGACTTTCTCACAATTATTACTGACCCAAGCAAAGCTGGGTATTTTTGCTAGTTAAATATAAGGCAAATTATGAAAAACGCAGATTGTAAAACATGCACAGCGGCGGACAGCTTCAGCGCGCTACGGTTGAGCAGCCTTTAGAATTCCAGGCACAGCCAAAGGAAGACGTGCTGAATTTACAAAACGGCTCTTTTGAAGACATAAGAAAACATTATGAGAATACAAATTTTTTTTAGTTTAATTTCAAACTTTTAACTATTGCGTACTGGTATGTTTTGGAAGTAGGCAACTGACGGATACTTAGAATGACATTAAACGCTTCTTAAATACTGTCAGCAGGAGCGTCCAGTTAGGAGGTCACGAAAGGTCACTATGACTAAAATATTTCCTTATGCGGGACATTGTTTAGTGACAGCATTCTGATATTGCGGGTTTTGATTTTTTTTACACGATGCCTAATGTATCTTTTCATTAGATGTAGATGAATATGTATTCTCGACATATCATTCTGTAAAATGTCTGGTTTCATTCGATGAACCAAGAATTTTCTCTTACCGAAAAAAAAAAAAGCTCTGGGTGCCACAGTGCCAGATTCAGCTCGTTAAAGGCAGAAGTCACGTTTTTGCTTCCTTTTACAAAAAAGGGAGTATTGTATTCGCGAAAAATTTTTCACTCATCTCGCATAAGTCAAAAACGGTATGTCCTAGAAAGTTGAAATTTGGTACGTAGACTCTTAGTGGGGACTAGTTGTGCACCTTCCCTTTTGGTTGCATTCGTATGTTCCTAAGAGGGTCTTTTGCTCCTTTTTGGGAGGAAATCATCGTTAATTTCGATGTAAACTCAAGTGGTGTTATAATTTGTCGGACATTTGGCGATATATCACCAGTCTTTTAGTCGCCAAGTTTTGTCGCCAACTTGGCGACAAATTTGGCGATTTTTTTTAAAACTTGGTTTTAATTTGGTCATTGTTAGTGATATTTAGAGAGTAAACAATTGATTCACATTAAAATTGCCAATAATGGGGAAATTATATTTAATTGGAGTAAGAGGAAGTTATGTGATGTACACATCAGCTCGTTTTCTTATAGATTGCAAAAGACTTAATGAGGTCAAATGATGGGCTTGAACAAAATCGACACTCACAAAATTAATAAGCCTTGTTGCAAGTTTTACTTCACCAGCAATTCAGCAATTGTAGCCGTCCAGGTATTAGTCGTTTGTCAAAACCTGACTGAGATGAAAAACACAACATTTTGATAACCGTGAGAAATCGTTTCTGCTGCAGAGCACAAAACTCGTCAAGAAACTTTATTTCGGTTGAGTCTATTGTTGTACAGTCATAAAGGAAAAGAGCAAATCACTGTGAGAGGAACAAAAAACAATTTTGGGATTGAAAGTCGTCCGCTAACAAGTTCTGAGAGTGTTTTCTTTACATTGAACTTTTATTTGCATCAAAACTTTTTTTTTTCTTAATGGAAAGGGGGGGGGGGACTTATTATATCATTCAGCTGTTGTTTGCAGTAAGTTATTAGCAATGAAATTCGCATTGTGCGAGAAGAATACAGCTCCAAGAATGAAACTAACATGTTTGCAGACTCGTAATTTGTGTTGACTTAATTTTAGAAACAAGTGGGAGAAAAAAAATCACAGGTACATTACCTTCAGAAGACCAAAGATGCTTTCTGAGTGTTCAAGCCACTAAAAGAGAAAACAGAAAAAGAAAATATCAGGCATAAAGTTCAAGCATAAAATAAATCCAATGAATCAAAACACATAAGACACATATCTGTACCACAGAGGCAGACTAAAGTTAGTTTAAAAACTGCGATTTTCAGTTTATTAGTACATTGTTTGTAGAATCTTATTCTACATTGAGCCATGTGAATGAAAAAAAAAATCCTTTGTAATAATTTACCAGTGTCAAAAGAGCGCGTGTCCCATCCTTTGCATGCGGCAGACAAACGTTTTCCCCTCTCCTGTAAAGTAGCGATTATGTGACTTACGTCAGTCTGGCACAGATTCAAATTTTAGTTCAAAACATTCGATTATTTTGGATTAAAATTTTTTACTTAAAATGATATGAATACAGATCGATCTCAAAACAAAGAGAAAAAAAAATGTCTTAAAGAAAACTTTTTGCGATGAGATTGTAAGATACGTTTGAACTTTTGACACACCGACGATAACGGGGAAAATTAGCGATCGCAAAAAGAAGAAAAAAAATATATTATCTGGCAATAGCCAATTCAAAAAGTAAATCAATGACCTTAAAGTGTACGAAAAGCAGTAAAAGCAATTGACAAAATCCTCTTCAAAATCAATATACATTAATGAACGAATTTGTTAAAATTATATTAATGGATTTAAGAGTACTAAGTTCAACAAGTTTTTAGAAAATATAGAGCTCGGGGGGGGGGGGGGGGCTGTCCGTATATACATAAATGGTGTCACTTTTTTTTTTTTCAACATTTTTGACACTCCTTCTTCCCTTCGTTACAAAGAGTGTCACACTTCCTTATTACCTCCTTTCTTCCCCTTGCCTCATGTCACGCTGTTTTTCATAAGCATATTGTTGTGAAAAGCAGCCAATTTCATGAACCTCCTTTCCCCCTCAAAGTGTGACATAATTTGTGGACAACCCCTTTTGTACTTTGAATGAAAAAAAAGTGGCCATTATTTCAAAAAAAAAAGAAAAAGTTACTTAAGAAAGTGTTACCAGGACTACCAAGTCAGAGGGAAAATGACTGACTCCGACTCTTTTACCTCAAAACCAGTTGGACTCCGACAGCACTGGCAGAGCTGCAGACTTTGAAGGAAAATGACCGCTTCCGACTCTTAGAATTTTAAACCATCGAAAACTTTTTCAAAACAGTCCTACTCTAAGTCCGCAGTCATTTGGTTTGTAGGTAGAAGTGAGAGTGTTCTTAGATGTAAGGGGTGCCCGCTTCTTCGTTACAGGTTTTAACCACATTAATTTTTTAGTCTTGGAAATTCCAGCCTCTTTGTTTTAATTGGAAATACAATACTTACACAAAATAAGTATTATTTTGCAACAATAAAAACCCCCAAATTTCAGAAGGACCTTATTACCACATCAAATGAGACAGTGAAAAGCAAAGGGGAACTTCTAGAAAAAAAGGTTTTGAAACTGCAGTTTTAAAACTGTAAACTTAGGCCATCCTTAAGAAACTTTGGAGAAGGGTTCGGCGAATCATTTCACCCGAAAATGTTCTGAAGGTGAAGTATTAAAACACTATTGTAGCGTAACTTTCTAGTGAAGAGATACGAGAGAAACCGCCGTTTAATGTTTAGAAATCGAATTTTCAAAAGTATAGTTTTGAACTACCTTCAGTGCCGTTTAGGAAGGAAACTCTGCGGGGTGGGGAGTCTTCTGGAAATTTTAAAAAATGATGCCTCAAAAACGTTTCAGCTATATTTTGTGACGTAAAGGCAGTGGCAAAAATTAAAAAATGGAGATAACCAGTACAAATGAACCTCTCCTCTGTCTTGGGGCAAGAGATGGTACTAGTAGCCCTGGTAGGTGCTGTTATGCAGCATGATTTAGTAAAACTTTTCAATGAAAGCCTACCTAGGACCTTATCTTTGAATGCGTTTTACTCAAAACTTGAAAATGTCCACTTACATCCCTTTGCTTCTCACTACAGTACCCGCCACTAATAAAATCACTGTATTATAAAATCAGCCGTTTTTTTAAAATCAAATCTCGAAGAACAGAATCACTGCAATACCAAAACATGTTAAAACCATCCTTTAATAAAATCACCATCGCCGTTTAATAAAATCAAAATTTTGGACATCGTACGCAAAAAGTTGATAAAGAAGCTCCAAGAAGTGAAGGAATTGGTCTCAGAAAATAAGGAAATCTTTGCGCCAAATTTGTCTCTTCAATGGATGTGAGAAAAGCACTTGATGATATACTATGCTCTTTAGAGCAAAGAAGAAAATATAATGTTGTACGTTACAAAACAGTAAATTCTCAAACGATATTGAATCTTTACTCTCCAATTGTGTTAACCAAACTGCAATACGCCAATATTTTGAGACCCTTGTTAAAAACAAAAAAACCTCATGTTTAGTTAAAGTGACAACTGTATTTTAAAATACTTAAAACAAAAATAAATAACGTAATTCATTTCGTTTTTTAAAGTATTTAAACTTCAAAACATTTCATTTTTAAAAAAATGTAGGTATGCCGGTTTATAAAATCAGCCGCTTTATAAAATCAAATCTCCTGAGAACGAATGTGATTCTAATAAACGGTGGTCACTGTACCTCAAATAACGATTATTTGGTTTCTCTTTCACTGGTCGCCTGCCACGCAAAACATGGTCAGACAAATGCCATTTAAAAAAATATCCATCCAGCCAATGGTTCGAAATATTATGCGGGTAGAGTGTTCCTCCCCAACATGGGCGCGTTTTTGGGCCTGCATCATTTCCATAACAGACCAAATATAGACGCACCGCAAACAAGCATTCCGAGTTGCCAATTCAAAAGCCGGCGCAGGAATTTTCTGACATCACGGCAGGCCAACAAACCGACGCACCATTTTCGAACATTATTTCCAGCGCCGGCAAACAAGTTCAGAAAAATGACAGCATTAGTTAGAATAAAAGCACGGAGCAGAAAAGAATGGATGTTCTAAGCCACTCGAGCGAGAAAAGAGGAAAAAACGCGAACTGGAGAAAAAAAAAACGAAAACAAAACGTGCAACTTTTCCTTTCTGCCCGGAACGACGAATGGGTTTATAATAGCCGGTGTCGTTCCGCAGAGTCGCATAAAACGGCAGACGAAACATTATATAATAATTATTTTCGAACTATCGCGCAGACGATGATTGCGAGAACAGTGCGTTGTTATTTTATCACGATTCCAACATTCGAAAGGGAGAAAAAAAATGAATCTATTAAAGTGGGTGGATGAGTGTAATAAGAAGCAAATTGAGTTAATATCTGACTAACAAATCGCCATGCAGGTGGTCTGTGGCTCTTTTTCGTTCGGTTATGGACAGTGTCGGTCAAATCCCGGGTGGTAAGTCGCCAGGGCGACTAAAAAAAATCGAAGACAAGTTCTTCCTGAACAAGAATCATCCAATAGCTATGTTTCACGTCAGCTGAAATGGCTGTTGATATCAAATAAAAAAAACATCAGCTTCAAAAAAACTTTTTACTTTTGCTTTCTCAAAACATTTAACAAAAACTTCCATTGTGATATTTTTGCCCATCAATAAGGTATCTCCGTGCAATTTCGTTATCAACTTCCCTGCGAACTATTTTCTGCTTTTCGAACCTAACAATAATAACAATTATTATTATTACAAGAAAATCGCCCGTCAAGACATGAAATTAGTTAATACGATGATATGAAATTAGTTAAATAATCATCAAGAAATTACAAACAGATGAATATTTAACATTCATTAAAATTGAATTAATCAAGTCTTCAAGCCTTTCCCAAAATAAAATCGTTTTTCTTACAAATAATGTTTAAACCAAATAAAACCAATTTAAACAAAAAAAATAGGGGAGGGGGGAGGGTGTCAAAAACCTGATTTTTTTTCCCAACCCTGAGATGAATCCATTCCGCTTACTTTTAAAACTAAGATAAGTTATCTTTCTATTCAATAAATTCTTAAGATTTAAAAATACATTATAATCCTTAGATAAGAAGTGATTTTGTTTTATGCTTTGCTTAAAAATAACATTTCCATCATCATGTATTTTTTAGTATAAAAGAATATGTTGAGCAATTACTTTTCTTAACTATATTAGTGATTTTGTATAAGAAAAACTGTAAATTTTCACTTGGTTCTGTACTGAATTGAACTGTAATTTTGGAGTAAAAGCAATAGTTCAAGAGTGAAAATCTGTTTCACACACTGAAAGAGTGTGGCGAATCCACAGTGGCTCCCGAAAGTGTTCGTACACCTTGAAATTTTGTAGTAAAACCAAAATAACGCAAAACTGAATTCGAATATGAAGTCCAGTTTTTTTTTCACACCATTCCTATGCCATTCTGAATAAAACCTAGTAGTTTTTTTTTTTCAAAATATTGCCAAATTTCATTTTGAAATTTGTCAAAATACGATGAGACAGAGAAAAAATACGCCACAAAAGTCATCGTACACTGAAATATTTTCGAATAAATTCATGATTAAAATTATCATATGTGGTTTTTTTTATTTTTGCATTGTAATGACACTGTAAAGTCATTTGCCTTTAATTTTTTGTTTATTTATTCCCTAATATTCTGCTTGTTTCATTTTTTTTTCCTCAATGTAGTCATAAATTGGTTTGAAATGTCTCTAAGTTAGTTAATTTATACCATTCTATAGTGAAGTGCTTGATAAAATGCTTAAAAGACAAGAATCGGATCGAAAACAAGGTAAGAAAAGGTCAATTGGCAAAGTTAACAAAGCGTGATCGGAGGTTTACAGTTAAAAAAATTATGAAAAATACACATTTGAGCGCTGAAAAAGTTTCTGCAGAATTGAATGAAACATTTTACGTTTAATTTTCAGCTAAAATTGTTCGCCAAGTTCTCTGATTAGCTGTATTAAAGGGGACCTAAAACTGTAAAAGAGGGGACTGTAGAATCAATGATATAAGCTCAAAACGTTTATAAATAAGCTCAAAACGTTTGGAACAACGTTTTACTTATAGATGAAAATAAACTCAATATGTTGGGTTAAATTGTTGTATAATTGTCAATAGAAGAAAAAATTAAGAATTTAATCTTAAGAACTTAGCTGGATCAGTTAATCAGGACGGTGAAGGTGTTCTTGTGTGAGGGTGCATAACAGCATAAGAACTTGGAAATTTGGAATTTTTTGATGAAATAATGAATCATGCTGTTCATTTAAATATTTCAAAAAACAATTTTAAACTACTAGCCCAAAATTTGACAATCGGAGAAAACTTAGTTTTTTTTTTTAATCAAAATAACGATAAGATGTACACGTTTGTGTTTGGTGCCTCAAAAATTGTCCTTAAACTTAGAAATATCTCCTCAATCGCCAGATAAACTTAATGGAACATATTTGGAGATATCTGGTGGCTAGATTACGAAAATAAACCACTGGAACGAAAAGCGAACTAGAAACAGTAAGACTCGAAGTGCGGCTGAACACTTGTTCAGAAATTGCATAAAAAAAAGAAAGAAAAAACAATGAAATCTATTCCCATACGTTTAAAAGCTGTTGTTGATACTGCATGATATTCTACTAAATAATAATTTTGTAAAAAGTTAGATTATTAACTAATTTTTTGACTTTTTTTTTTTTTTTTCAAAGTGTACGAAGACTTTTGTGAGATAAAATTTCCGGCACTTTTTGATTTTTGTATATCAAAAATCACAACTACTTAATAATTTTTAATAAAACAACTTAAAAAATTAAGTTGTTTTATTAAAAATTTTCGTGTAGTTTTGTTCAAAATAGATCATAGATCTTATAATTAAATACCTATTCCGAAATATTAATTCTAACCAATGCATAGAGGCCTTTTTAATTGAAAGTCATAGGTGTACGAACACTTTTGGGAGCCACTGTATGTAGTTTTTGCCTGTTGAAGTTGAGATTGTATAATGCAGTGTAGTTAAATTTAGAGCAACACCTTCTAAAAATGCAAAATTAATTTATAAAAATAAGATAAACTGATTTTAATTAAGGATTTTGATTAAAAAAATCGCTTGATCGAAATCGTTTTAAATTAATGATATTTTTTTTTAATCACTAACAACGAACCCTGTTTTTTAGTGAGTAAAATAAACAAACAAACTTACGATGTTGCATTCATAGCAAACTGAAGATAAGTTTCCCATCCAGCATATTTTATAACATTAAGCATACGTTGGCTTTGAATTACGCAGCAATTTTCCATTGTTTACATTTTGGCAGTTTTAACTTTTTTCATAAGTTTGTTGTAAAAGAGCAATGCACATTTTGTATTGCTAACATTGCAAAAAAAAAAAAAAAATTGAATTTTGACATTTTGAATAAAAATTATGTTTTTCGCAATCACGAGTGTGTGTATGTAGGCGTGTGTGTTTGTGTGTGGGGATATGTGTGTTTGTGTGTGGGGGTATTTGTGTGGGGGTATGTGTATGTGTGTGTAGGCATGTGTGTTTGTGTCTGTGTGCAGGCATGAATATGCGGGTAGTTGTGTCTATGTGTGTGTGTATGTTTTTGTGTATGTGTAGGTGTCTGTATGTATGCGTGTGTGCATGTGTTTGTGTATGTGTGTGTTTGTGTGCGTGTGTAGGTGTATGTGTGTGTTTGTGTGCGTGTGTAGTTGTGTATGTGTGCGTGTGTGTGTGCAGTTGTGTATGTGTGCGTGTGTGTGTGCAGTTGTGTATGTGTGCGTGTGTGTGCAGTTGTGTATGTGTGCGTGTGTGTGTGTGCAGTTGTGTATGTGTGCGTGTGTGTGTGCAGTTGTGTATGTGTGTGTGTGCGTGTGTATGTATGCGCGTGTGTGTAGGACATGGATGCAACCTGGAGACGGCTTTCGCTATAGGAGCAGCATCGTGAGGAGCCGGTCGACGGTGATGGTGCGGAGGGTGCTGGTGGGAAAATAAAATGATAGCACGCCAAAAATAGTCAAATGAGTCAAATGAAAGCAATAAGCAATCGTGATTGCTCAAAAAAAACTTGTCAATATTATTATTATTATTACACTACATGTATTTAAAATTTTCTTCACTTTGGAGATTTTAAAAAAGAGTTACTGATCAAATGAAAGAAATCTTTTACCGATGCATTTATTTAACGTTGAAGAATTTTTCTGACGAAGTACGATTTGAATTTGCTGTGATCAAGCGAATGAATTTTACTTTTTTTTTTTTAACTTAAACTGTTTGAAACTGAGC